>NW_026067900.1:6100633-6157359 GCF_014885135.2 Alexandromys fortis | reverse complement strand
CAAAAAAAAAAAAAATAATAATAATAATAAAAATAAAAATATGTAAGTTACTTATTGTATGTAATTTTCAGTTGTAGGGCTTTTTTAGTATTTTTTTCTTCAAGGCAAACCTAGAAAAATCTGCATCAGAAAATTCAGAGGTGCTCATTAAAATGGTAATTCCTGCCTGATGGGGGCACATGCCTTTAATCTCTACACTTGAGAGGCCTTTACTCTACTCTTGGAAGGCAGAGGCAAGCGTTCAAAGCCAGCCTGGTCTAGAGTTCCAGGACAGGTAGGAACCTTGCCTCAAAAATCTAATTAAGAAATAAATAGAAATGGTAATTCCTGGGACTGCAATGTCTACAGATAGAAGCCTAAGAGGTTGTTTCTGCTTTTTGTTTTTTAAGAAACACAGGTAATTGTTTTATAACAAAAAGCATCTTAAATGTGCTATTAAATCAGCATCTGAAAATCTTAATTATTCTGTCCTATGGTTACAACATCCACTTCCTCTTTTGTCACATGTAAGTCTTTCCATCATTATCATTCATCAAACATTCAGTCTAACATGAGGAGCCAGGCCTGTGATAGACAGATGTACAGCATCTTCGGCAAGGTTACATTATTCCTGCTTCATTCATGGTCAACATTTATACTCTGTGTATGTAAATGCAGGCCAGACAACAAGTTTGCTGCCATTCCTCAAGCACCAGCTATCTAGCTTGGCACTTCAACATGAACACCACCTAGATCTTTTTAAATGTGGGTTCTGGAGATTAGGTACTCCTGTAAGGAACAGATTGCCTGAACTATCTTCACATACCGTAACTTTTGAATTTCTATACCTACAAAAGTAAAAACATCAAAAAAAAATTTAAAATTTATCTAGGAAGTAGGAAAAATACTGAATAAAACTGACTCAGAGAGGAACATAACTAATTTATACTCATGAGTTAAGGTTGTACTCATAAACAAAATTAAAATAAGTACATTTTAGCTGAGCATAAAGGCTTACACCTTTAATCCCAGCACTCAGGGGGCAGAAGCAGGTGGACTCATGTGAGTTCCAGTTCAGACAGGGCTAAGTACATTAGTATCCTAAAATATTATCTTTTTTTTTCCATTGATAAAATGGAAGCACAACCCCCTCCCCCAATTTCTTTTAATTTACAAAATGAGGTAAGAAAGGGTTTGTTATGTTTCTGTATTTCTTTTTTGAGAAAGAACTGGCTGGCAATTTACTAAATAAACCAGTATGGCCTTGATTTCACAAAGATTTGCCTGCCTCTGCTTCTGAGTGCTGAGTCTAAAGTTCCAGCCTTATTTCTAGATTTTTCCTAAGGTACATGTTAAAATATATGAACTCAAAATTAGGAATATCAAGCTATTTCTAAGGACTTTTATAAGGATAACGCTACTTTTAATCCTAAGGAAAAGAAGCACGATATGGAGCAATCTGACTCTACGATAGAAAATCACTCAAGAGCTGTGGCTGAGTCAATGGTAGAGAACTTGTCCAGCATGCACAAGGCTCTGGATTCAGTCTCAAAAAGACAAGTGTCAGGAGGCAGATTAAAAGAATGAACTTACTTAAAATTTATATATTATAAATATGTATCAATGGCATTATTTTGAAAAACAAAGCACTATCTTATTTAAAACTCTCGTATGAGGAAAGAAAATCACAACTATCACAGGAAAATTGGATGCAGAGTCTTCTAATTACTAATGGGTTAATGTTATGCCCTACTGTGCTATATTCTTTATTTTTTTGTTTTTTTTTTTTTTTTGGTTTTTCGAGACAGGGTTTCTCTGTGGCTTTGGAGCCTGTCCCGGCACTAGCTCTGTAGACCAGGCTGGTCTCAAACTCACAGAGATCCGCCTGCCTCTGCCTCCCAAGTGCTGTGCTATATTCTTAAACAACGTAAGAACTTACCTCCGATATAACTACAGAGTATTAGCTATTAACCTCTCCAACTCCATCTTTAACCTCCTTAGACTCAAAATATTTCTACTTCTTAGATAACTTTTTTAGATCATGTAGTTTTTGTCTTTCTGTGCCAAAATATTGCCTCATGGTTTTAAATTTACCCTTCCTAGATTTGATGACTGTGTATATGCCCATTATGAAATAAAGAATATATATAAGAATAAAATATACAAGAAAATACATAAATACACCATTGTATGAATTATGTTACTTTCATAAAATGCTCTGGTGTTCTACTATTTGAATATTACATGGCATTTGGCAATTTCCAATAAAAGTAATCATAAATAATTCTAAAAGATATTAAAACACACACACATTTAGGACAGAGGTCATCCATCTTTCCTCTAAGTGCAGGATTAGCTTTTTGTAAACTTGACACAAACTAGAGTCATCTAAAAAATGGAAACTTCAGTTGAGAAAATGCCTCCAAGACACTGGACTGTATGAGTCTGTGAGGCAATTTTCTTTTTTTATTAAGGACTGATGTAAGCCGGGCGGTGGTGGCACACACCTTTAATCCCAGCACTCGGGAGGCAAAGGCAGGCGGATCTCTGTGAGTTCGAGACCAGCCTGGTCTACAGAGCTAGTTCCAGGACAGGCTCCAAAACCAAAGAGAAACCCTGTCTCGAAAAACAAAAACAAAAACAAAAGGACTGATGTGGCTGTGCCTAGCCTACTAGGGGCAGTGCCATACATGTGCAAGTAGTCCTGTATTGGATAATAAGGTCAACTGAGCAAATCATGTGAGGCAAGCCAGTAGGCAACACTCTTCCAAGGTCTCTGCTTCAGTTCCTGCCTCTAGGTTCCTGCCCTGACTTCCCTTCATGCTAGCCTGAATGTAAGCTGACAGACAACCTTTCTTTTCTACATTACATTTAATCATGATGTTTCCATCACAGCAACAGAAAGCCAATTAGGCCAAGAAGATTATACAGTATAATATAATCTGTACATATAATAGGGGAAAATAAAAACATTTTATATCTATCTGTAAACACAAAAAGAAAACCAGAGTACATAAAGCAAACCAATATGAAGTTATTTTCTTTAAGGACTACCTTATAAATCAGGCAGATGTGAATTGGGGCCAGATTCCTGACTAGCATCCCTGTGTAGGCTTTTATGAATCATATGATTATAATACCTGGTCAAAAAATGAGTAAGCAGAACTAATGTACTCCCTTTTGCCCCTCTATCTCTAACATCAAACATATAAACTGTCATTAAGTCTCATCAAAACATTACAAAGAAAGTGGAAATTCCATTAACAGGATAATTTTCCTGTATGAGTGAAGCATGAAGGACAGTTCACAAGGCTACATTCTGGGAGCTGGAAGTAGGATTAATCAAATATAATTCTGAATAAAAGAGACTAGGTTTGGAATTTTTAAAGTTTTTTGTCTATTAATCGTTCATAAGCATGGGTTTCAATATGACATTTTCATATTTGTACATAATAAATTTTGATCACACTCAACCCTCATTATCCTCTCTTGTCCTTCTTCCTACTTTGCTTGTTCCCCAATAAGTAGTAAGTCGTCCTCCTGTCTTCAGCTTTCTTTTTGCTTACTTTTCAAGCTCAATAAGTTTGATTAGGATTACTTTCATGAGTAAAGGGTTATGTATGGGCAATTTAACCAGTGGCTATACCATTGACCAATATGACTCCCCTTTCCCCATGAACTGCCAGTGAGTTCCTCCTGGTTTTGTTTTTTAAATGATGAATAAAAAATTGTTAATAGGTACTTAATTATTTTCCCTCATTCACTTCCTTTTGTACTCTATATTGCTGTTATCTTCTTTTGCCTTTCAGTCATTTACAGTAGGAACAAGATTACATAACATTTTTATAAAGGCACAAAAGAGCATAGTAAAAGCTAATATTTGAAGGAAATCTTAACTAAAGTTTATATTTCATAAATACTTCCAAATTTCCTTAAAATCTAAATCAAAAGCTTCCTATTAAACTTGAAACAAATCTGTAATAATTGTGCAAACTATATTCTGAACTTTATCAAAACAATATTTCAAGTGAAAAACATAAGCATTTGAAGTTTATATCTGAATACTGATAATATATGTGTATCTTAGATCTTCATCATCTAATGCAGAATACACACATTAGCATATATACATACACACAGTATAGAATTTTTAAATTAAAGTGTTTTACAAATCTGAATGATTTAATTAGTATATTATGTTTAAAATCAGAATAAACAAATATTATAAATATATGAAATAAGGAATTTTACTATTTCTCTTTGTTTTTTGTTTGTTTGTTTGTTTGTTTTTTGAAACAGGGTTTCTCTGTGTAGCTCTGACTGTCCTATAGACCAGGCCGGCCTTGAATTCGGAGATTCATCTGCCTCTGCCTCACAAATACTGGGATTAAAGGCATGTGCCACCCACCACATGCCTTTCTTATAGAATCATTTTGAATATAAATTTTTACCTAAGCACTTACTATGAATATATCCAATATAAGATTTCATACCTAAAGTGTTTGAACAAACTGAAATTTACTATAAATTGGTCATTAACATTTTTAGAGATTTTCAAACTTTTTCAAATTAGAATCTAAAAAAATTTTACCGTCATGTGATTTTTCAGAGGATCCAAAAGATTGAAGTGAATATTACACTTAGGACATGCTCTTGGAAAAGTTGTTCCATTTTTAGATTGATTTGATGAGCAATTTGCACCTAAAATGAATTCAGATCAATTATGAAATTAAACGCATCACTTTTCAGGTTTTTTTCCGAATTATTTTTAATTATTTCTGGGTACACACACGTGTACATGAATGTCACATTTGTGTTGATGGCTGTGGGGTGGCCAGAGGACAATGTTTGGCACCCTGAAGCTCCATGGAATTAGCTGATGGTTGTAAGCCACTCAATGTGGATGCTGGGGATCAAACCCAGGTTTTCTGCAAAAGTTGTAAGTGCTCATATCCAATAAGCCATCTCTCCAGGCCCCAAATTCAGCACTTTTTAACTTTAAATAACCACTATTAGTCTCTGAATTTGTAACAGTTGCAAAACTTACCTTTAAATATTACAGTAATTTTATACTCATTTACCTTGCGATGGTGTCACCTGCAGAGACATCACTGATGGAGGCTTTTCTAAAGAGACTATAGAAGAGGCATCTGCTCCAGAAATATTGTCACTCGGTTTAGGCTTTTTTGGGTTAACACTGCTTATGTCAGAACCAGGACGTTTTGATGAAAATGAACTTTCATTCAAACCTAAAATGATTTAAACAGTAGAAAAAGATTTTAAAATATTATAAAATGCTGCTCATAACTAGTTAAGTTTATATGTGGGAACTAATATATGATATAATGGAACTATACTATATCAATGATAAAAATTAAATGATATTTCTAGGCACAGTGGCACACACACCTTTAATTCCAATTCTTGGGAGGCAGAAGTAGGCAGAGGTCTGTGAATTTGAGGCCAGTCTGATCTACCTAACCAGTTCCAAGCCAATCAGGGCTACATAATAAGACCCTGTCCTAAAAAAAAAAAAAAAAAAAAAAGCAAACAAATTATATGATACAAACTTAGAGAGTCTAAGGAAAAAGCATAAAAACTTACTAAGAACTACATTTATTCAATCGATTTGTGAAACTGCCTTCCTATGCAAGTACATTCTCACTATGGCTTGAAAAAAAATAATGACACTGAGGAAAGATATTCTGAAGTTCCTAAGAACCAACAATAATCTTCAGATGCTTAAATACATTTAAGTTTGTACTACACACACACACACAAACACACACACAGAGGCAAACATACCCAATTGCTCCAAACATTTATAGATCCTAAAACTTCTTTCATTTTTTTCCCAAGACAGAGTTTCTCTGTACAACCTGGGATGCCCTGGAACTCACTCTGTAGAATATGCTGGCCTCGAACTCAGGGATCTGCCTGTCTCTGCCTCCTGAGTGCTGGGATTAAAGGCGTGCACCACCATGCCCAGATAAAATTTTGTAACTACCTAAAATGCCTTATGTGATTAGTCCTTTCCCACCTAACAAAGTGATCTCTCATAGCTTATGACTTTACACACTTATTGCTATATACAAGGTAGAAACTTCTATACCTGAATAATATTTTACTCATTCAATAGAAAGGGCATAAGAGAGGGAGCTATGTCTCCTTTAAGGGACTATATTAAGGAGTGTCTGACCAAAAGTAAAAAAAAATAAACAAAAAACTCTTCTATTTGATTTATTAGACTTCTGCATGAATCTTTGTTTACATGGATATTTCACTATTAAAAATAATTCCCCATTTAGCTAAAGCACCATAATGCTAAAGGATTAAACCTTAGAGTATCAGCAAGAGAAAGAGAGACAGTTAGACTCTAACCAGGCCAAACAAAGTCCTTTTTAAAAATAAAATATAATGTACATTGTAGCAAAGACTCTCAAACTGCACATTAAGTAGCCCCGTCTGTACACTAACTGTAGAAACAAACGAGAATTTGTCAGTCTCTACTTATGCATTCTTATTTAACTTCTGAGTTTCAATTTCCGTTTTTGCTACCTTATTTTAAAGTTAGTTTAAGGTCAAAGAATGTATTCAAAGAACCTTAAAATACTTGGTACATAAAAAAAAAGAACAATTATCATTACTAACAAGACACTTTATACCTTAACTTGCTTTAAAGGATAAAATTATTCCAAAAGATCTGCTATTAGTATTTTTAATGAGGACAAACTTGCCGAGAAAATAAGAATATTATACTAGTTCATTTCACTGTTTCATCTTTTTAAAAATTTTTAAATTTTTTTTAAAAGAAAACTAACTTTTTGCATTTTACACACCAATTTCACTTCCCACTCCCTCCCCTCCTCCCATCCCTTCCACTTTGTCCCCTACCCTACCCCACATCCACTCTTCAGAGAGAGTAAGGCACATTGCTTTGAGGAAGGACCAAGGCCCTCCCTATATATCTAGGCTAAACAAGGTACACATCCAAAGAGAATGGGTTCCAAAAAGCCAATACAAGCAGTAGGGATGAATCCTGGGGCCACTTCTAGTGGCCCCACAGTCTGCCCAGTCACTGTTTTATCTTTAAAGACAAAGTAATAATGGTTTCTTTCACCATCTTCAAAACACTTGATCAGAGACAGACAAACTGCACATATATGAAAAAGATCTGTGGTAGTGTAATCATACTAACATGTTTATGTTACTTGGAAAACATATAGGTAATAGCATTTTTAATTAATCAATTTTAAAATAGAATATAATGTAAAAATAGACTTCTTCAATGTAAGAATTTAACATGAGAAATCTCAACATTAAATAAAACCACTGCATTCATTCCAATCTTTTTTATTTTTATTTATTTATTTATCTCTGTGAATGAGTGAGGGTATGCACAAGTCACTGCATTTGGGTGAAACTCAGAACAATTTGTGAGTCTGTTCTCTCCTTCCACCATGTAGGTTCCAGGAATCAAAGTTGTCAGACTTGAAAGTAAATGCTTTTACCAACTGAGCCAGTCAATTGGTCCTGCTTGTGTTAATACTCTGACCCTTTATCTGTTTTGCTAGGCTTGTGCTATTCTCCATGCCCAAATAATTCTAGCTCTGCCAGTAAAAATCCTACTTTCTTTCACAGTCAAACTCAAACCCCATAATCTCCACAGACAGTAATCTGTCAGTCAATCATGTTACTGAAAGATCAACACTGACTGATACTGATATTTGATATAAATGTAATTCACGTTTCACTTATCTTGTGTGGGCATTAAAAAAAGCCCTGTGTGAACTAGAGCAAGAATCAAAATGCTATCTTCAGGTGCCTTGCTCCATGTGGAGAACTGAATGAATTATAGAGAAAAATGAATAGCCCCATCTCTTAATATGAAAAAAATCGAAACTATGAAGAGGTCAGCTGATCTGATAAAAATTAAATCTTAAGAGCAGAGGTTCAAACCTAAAACTTCCTAGTTATCCCACTTAATGAAGTTCCACTCACTGTAGTAGAGAGCTGAGAGGGAGAATAGGAGTCTTTATTGGTTCTTTCTTCCCAGAAGTTTCAAGACTGTAGACTTTTTCTATGAGTAAAGTCTATGAGCTTCCTAATGCCAGATTTAATACAAATATTTTTTTCTCCGTTTCTTTTCGCTTGTACCTATTTTATTAACAAGATATTAGTAAACATTTTAGTAAACTATGTATGTGACATTCAGAGACGTGTTTATCAAATAAGGTATTTTTAAAATGGAAAAGCACCTTAAGCCCTATTATGAAAAAAAAGTGCAGGAAAGTCTGTTAAACACCTCATTAATCTATTTATTAAACAATCTAAACATTCCAAAAAATTTTGTACATCTTAGTTAAAATACTTCAATAAATACAAAGAGCTATTGCTTAAGAACTAACTTGCCTTGATGATGAGGAATTTTCACAAAGATAAAAATTTCTCCATGGTATGCTAATATATTTCAAATTAATGAAGAATGCTTATCATATGCACTAAAGGAACTCTAAATCATCAATAGATAAATTTTATTACTCTTCTAAAGATCACTTTTTACTATGTCTAAGTCTTTGTCTTTCTGTTTTTGAGACACAGTTCCACTATGTAGCACAGGCTAGCTGTGAAATCATTACATAGTCCAGCTTGACATCAAACTGATAATAATCCTCTGCCACAGCCTCTCAAACGCTGAGATTATAGATGTACACCACCACATTCAAAAACTAGTTCTTTAAATTACCTTTTAGTTACGAGAGGAGGGGAGGGAAAGGAGAGCATGGTAAATACAGCCATGCCACAGCACACATGTAGAGGTCAGAGGGCAACTTGATAGAAGTCAGTTCTCTCGTCCCACTATGTGAGTCCCAGGCATGGAACTCAAGTCAATATGCTTGGAAGCAAGTGCCTTTGCCTACTGAGTCATGTCACTAGTCCAAAATCTATTTCTTTATTATAGCTACTTTACAGCACCATAAAATCATACTTAACTATATAATGAAATCACTTACTGAACTAGAAAGACGCTAACCTAATTAAGAATTCAATTACAGCCATATACTTTTTTTATACTAGGGGGACCATAAACTGAATTTTTTTAATGTTTATATTATCTGAAGCCTTCATTGATTTTTTTAAAGAATTTTGAATTCATAGGAAAAATGAGTTCAATGTGACTTTGTGAAGATTTTACATAAAACCACAAAAAGACACTTAAAAGCTATTTACAGCAGTCTATATAATAAATACTTTCACATAAAGATATGTGTTCCAGAACAAAGGTGATTCCATATGATTACCCATCAAGTTTAACTATTTTAAGGAAAAACAATAGTGACACCAACCTGCAATAGAAAGTGATGGTCCCGCTTGGTAATGTGGTAATCCTGTATCCTGGGTCAGGTCAAACAGTAACTCTGAAGAGTTGTTAGACACAACTTGTGGAGAGCTTGTTATATAACCCTGTTAAATTCCAAGAAAGAATATTACGTGTACTGGATATAATTATATAATTATTGTTTTAAACACATGTATAAAAGCAATTTAATGGAATATTTACATCATTAAAATAAAAACCTTTGATGGTTCAACAAGTTAAAAAAAAGCACAAAAGTAGTTACTAGTGGGCAAAATTGTCAACTATCAAAATTGAAAGCAATAAAGCTCATTTATTCCTGTCTGCCCAGCTAAAAATTGATTACCTAACCTGAGTAGCAAACTCTAATCCAGTGTTTTAAAAGTAAAAGAAATGCAAGCTTACTTTATATCTATAAGACCAATACATGCTTAGAGGTTCTAAAATTGCAATATTATCAAGAAGTAAATAGCAGAACTAAGTAAAAAAAACGGCATAAATAATAAACAAAAAAGAAAATATAGCAAACAAGAATGTGGAGGGTTTTTGTTTGTTTGTTTTGTTTTTTAAGACAGGGTTACTCAGTGTAGTTCTGGGTGTCCTGGAACTCATTCTCTAGACCATACTGGCTTCGAATTCACAAAGATCCACCTGCCTCTGCCTCTCTCTATAAATTCAAGGCCAGCCAGGTTTATAAAGTGAGTTCTAAGAAATCTACACAGAGAAACCCTGTCTCAAAAAACTAAATAAGTAAATTTATAAATGAAATAATTCATATTAATTAGTCATGAATCATATTGATTTTATTGATATTAACAGCAATATATCCCAATCTTGCCTGAAAAAAGTGCTAAGACACAAAGCTATTCTATGAAAAATTAAACAAATAAAACATGACATTAAATGTAAACTATAATTTAATAAATTAAAATTAAATCAATAAAAATAATTAAAACCAGTAGTTTCCTATTAATCATAATTCCAAACTGGCGTGGCATTGTTTGTGACTTAAGCCTTCAGTTTCCGATAATGATATGAAGAAATAATGTACTACAGCTTGTCAGCCATAATTTCAAGTAAAATGCAGAGGGTATTTCAGCTTACTAATCATGATAATGCTTTTCCTAAAGACAATCATGAAGATACTTCAGACACAGAAATGTTGTATGTATACTACCCACTTTGCCACACAGAACATTTAAAAGATACATATTTAAGAGCATAGTTAACAAAATAACATTAATGGAAATTTATGTTTAATCTATTGAAAAATTTAAATCTCAGCTATCTTTGTGGTCAAAGATAGACACCGCCTGTAAGTCAAGTACTTCATTGAGAGTGCATGGTAGGTGGCTAACCTGCAACACTGTGCAGACGAGTCCTGGTTTTGACTCACACTAAGCCATCAGTGGCTTGGTCAATGTTGTTTATTTCATCAACACTAATGTCAAACAGTAAAAAGAACAAAGGTGTTGAATCCCAAACACTTGAAAGTGTCTTGAGAAACTCTCCAGAATTGCACACCATCCTTAGAACTGCTAAATTGAGGCAGTACTTCCACTTTGCACACAATACACTCATAGACAACATATACACATGCATATATGCGTGTGTATATGTGTATATATGTATATGTATGTGTGTGTGCATATATATAATGAATTAGCCTATCCTGAGATCTGCAATCCACCCAGCTACGGGCCCTCAGTGAATCATTCAATCACTGTAAACCTCAGTATTTATTCAACTATAAAAATGAGGTAACAATGCCTACTTTCTAGGTATATTTAAGAATTAAATGAGATTAATTTATGCACAGCACTTAGTACAAATATTTATATCCATTATTAGCTTAATAAATTTTAATTATCACTATTACTTTTTACTAAAAATTTTTAATTAAAGTATGAAGGTACATTTCTCAGAATAAAATGCTATCAAGGCTTCTCAATAGTTTCGAAATTAAAAATACCTAGCCGAGTTTGCAAGCATAAATGTTTTTCTATCACGTGATATTCATTATAATCCTTTTATTTACACTTTGACAGTCTTGGTTTTCAAAGCTATACCTAGTCAGTTTAAGCATATTCCCCATCTTACTAAGGTCATAAAGATGGTGACCTTGAGATACCCATTATGCTAACTAATAGGTGCTACTTGTTGATAATTGATAATTTTACTTGAGTATTGTTAATATTTCCTGAGCTGGCTAAGGAGTTTCAAAAACACTTACAGGTTTAGAAAATGGTTGAACAATAACAGAGCTATCTGAAGATCTAGATTCGGGATGAAAATTTACTGGCAAGGCAGCCACAGGATTTGATGCTGGATTTGAGAAGCGTTGACTTGTAGGCTTGAATGAAGTAGTAAAACCTGTATTTTAAAATTACACATCACATTAAATGCACTTTTATATAATGAACTTTTCAAAATATTTAAGCTTAAAATTAAAGCAATAAAATAATATTGTACCTCGGTTAAGTGCACCATTCTTTATTCCTCGTGAATGTGAGCTGGGGTTAACTCTGTTCAAAATATCTAAAAAATATAGAGATATTTTAAACTTGTTTGAATGAAATATATACTGAGATATTAAAAATTATGAACTGAAAGTAGATATTAGGAATATTATCACTAATTTAAAAAGTTTCAGTATTAACTGTTTTATAGAATAAGCACAATCTTTCTTATTATAACTAAATGTTCAAAGGCCAGAATTATATTAATAAACCCAAATGCATATAAGCCAAACATTCTGCAAAGAAAAGGCAAAAAAAAGTTTTGTCTCTATAAAACCTTCCAAAAGTCAGACATGGTGGTGCATGCCTTTAATCCCAAAACTCAGAAGACAGAAGCAGGCAGATTTTGTGAATTTGAGGTCAGCCTGATCTAGAGCTCTAGGAAAGCCAGGGATGTTACACAGAAAAAAAAAACTTGTCTCAAAAAGACAATAACCAAAAAGAAACAAAACAAAACAAAAACCTTCTAAAAACACATTTAAATGTGGGTGCATGTGCTTTCCTTGGGAAGGTGACAAAACTGAACCTATATTTGGATTCCTACGACTTAAAATTAAACCCTGATCTAGCCTCCATATTCTATTCACAATTCTAAAAGCCCTGAAGTTGTATAAAGGAGAATCTCCATGGACTATTTATAGTTATCTCTGAGTTCCAAAAGGGAAAACTAGTAGAAGCTATAGTTTACTAGTATTCTATAATAATATAGTATAATACTGGAATCTAAAGTTACCTGAATATCTTCTAAGTTAAGAGGATTCGGATCCATTATCACATCAGAAGTTAAGATTGGTATGACTTTGAGGGGATAATTTAAAGTTCTTACTCTTATATACATATGAATGTGTAAAGTTTTGTTTTTCTTTTGCAAGACATTTCTCTATGTATCCCTGGCTATCCTGGACCTCTGTCTCTATAGACCAGGCTGGCCTGGAACTTGCAGAGATCCACCTGCCCCAGCCTCTGGAGTGCTGGGAATAAAGGCGTGTACTACCTCTGCCTGGCTCATTTCAATTTTTCACAGTTCAGGGAAAAAAAAAAGTATACATTGTTATAGTTGAGTACCGTTAATAGTCATCTATAATCAGTATAAATTCAACTAAAATCCTGTCATATTTTCATTGAGAGAATTTGAATAATAATGTTGCATATAATAACATTCAAGTGTAAGATAATCAATACCTAGGAAACAATAAATGAGAAAACAGACCATTTTGATATTAGCCAAATGTACACTAAACTCATCTTATAATCCAAACAGCATCCTACTTAGCATTGCATGAGAAATTACCTATCACAGGAAATGATACTGACATTTCAGTTGGTTAAATTATTTTATACATAAAAACTGTATAAAAGTGCCATTCTAATACTACAGACAAGAAAAAGGAGGCTTTCAGAAAATTCCGTAGTACTCTCTGTTAACCAAGGTAAATAAGAAATACTAATATGCTCGACACATTAACATGCATTGATAAATTTTTCTGGCTTAAAACAAACATATAATTAAAATGAGAAAGAATCTTTTAATCTTTGAAATTCGTACAGTTTGTGATTTTTTTCCATCAAGACCAGGTCTCACCATCTAGCCCTGGCTGGCCTGGAACCCAGAGATTCACCTGCCTCTGTCTCCCCAGTGTCTCCCTAGTACTATGAATAATGGTGTGTGCTATGATGCCTGGTTCCAGTTTAGACATCTTTGAATAGACAGCTTAACAACTATCAGTTTTCTTATCTTAACACTTTGACAATGTTAAGTTCAAGCACTCTAACTGAAAGTTAACAATCCAAAGGCTGTTCTACTTAAAAAGCCTGAGATGTGAGTGTACTAACTGTGACATGGTAAAAATGCAATGGCTAGAGACAACACCCTCCATATCACATATGTAACTAGCTGCTGAAAGACAGCTGTGGTCAGAAGCTATAAGACACTGTCACACATTCTCTCTACATTGTGTAGCCAGGTGGAGATGACACTACAGTAGGGCCTGGATATGAGATTCTCATCTCAGACTAACGCAAAATGTATTTAGTACATCTCAAAAGTTAAAACTAAGAATTATAAATTTTTCCTTTAAGCTATTCTGGGTTTAAGAAAGAAAAAAAAATCAGATAAATGGGTTTTCAGTACCACTAAAATTTTAATTTAATTCCTGCTCTCAGAAGATCTCCAATGCCACCAGCAAATCACTTGCATTTCCCAGTTTGCTCTGCTGATATTTGGTGTCTACCCCTTCTTAAAGCTCCAGCCAGTCAACCCTGATCAGTCTCCCCAGGCAGTATCTCATTCCTAACTTCTGATGGTGGAATAGGGACATTTTCATAACAACCCTAAGAAATAACCTTATCCTACTGCTTTTTTACCCTAAGTAAGTAGTAAATGCTTACTTGAAATTGCTGGTTTTGAACTTGCTATCTCTGCAACAAAGATGGGCTCATCATCATCATCATCATCCTCTTCAACTTCTTTCACTTTCTTCTGCCATGGTTCTAGTTCCTCTTCTTCACATTCCATAAAGAGTTCTGCCATTTTTAAATTATCTAATTTTTAAAAGAAGCAACATTCTTTTAATTAAAAAGATTATTTGCTATATATATTTTGAATCTACTTTAATAATCCTAGTAACAATTTCTGAATTGATGTTTATGGTGAGTACATGAGAACAGTAAGAAACTAAGATCTTACTTTCTAAGCTATAATAAACCAACAGACTTCAGACAAGCAAAGGTAATTTACGGTACCTAGAAAATCCAGTCAAAATGAGTTTCAGTCATACATCTAGAATGATTATCTCCACAAAAAGGATTATATCCTATCCACTGTCCAAAAAAAAAAAAAAAAAAAAAAGACGTAACTAATAGGGAGGTGGACTATAGCAAGAGCCATAGATGGGAAACAAATTAGAATGAACCAGATTTAGAAATGCAAGGCAAAAGAGCAAAAATGAGGGGAAGTAGTACTAGAGAGAATTATTGGAAAGGACTGAGGCTTATCTCAAGTAGAACGAATTACACATTATTACACATTTCTCCCTAAAGAAATTGAATTAAAGTATTGCATATAGTAAAAACTACTTAGAAATTCTGACCAAGTAACACCTCTCTTTTAAGCATGAATGGATAAGCACCAGGAATGTTAGGAAGGAACGTGTCCTATCTAAAGATCAAAAGACAGAGAAAAAAATTAAAAGGATTCTAGGAAAAAGATGACACAAAGCAAGAAAAGTAAAAAAGAAACTGGTATTTTAGAGGCATCAAACAAAAAAATTAGTGTTTGAATAAGAATGAAGCTAACGGGGCTTAGTGGTTGGGTAAAGGTACTTGCTGCCAAGGCTGATGATCTGAATTAGATCCCCAGTCTGTAAGTGGTGGAAGAAAACCAACTCCCACAAACTGTCCTCTGATTTCCCATACATTTTTGTACATATGCACACTCATGGACATGTGTGCACACACACGCACACACACACACACACACAGCCTAATAAACAAAAGGTGAGACATAGGGAGCAAAGGACATGTCATTCAATATAAAATAAAGTCCCAGAAAAGAGTAAGTCAGTAGGTCTAGAGAACAAGCAGATGTTCTTTCTGGTTGATGGATGAAGGATAGCAACACTTCAAAAGGATTAAGTTAACTTTAAGAGCACTTCACAGGCCAAGAGATAGTGGAGCACACCTTTAAAGGTGATTTCAGAGTTCAAGGCCAGCCTGGTCTAGAAAGCAAATTTCACAACAGGCAGGTCTACACATAGAAACCCTGTCTCTCGAAAAATAAGACAAAACAAAATATAAAAAGTAAAATGGGCTGAAGAAGTTGCTCAGCAGTTAGGAGCATGTACTGTTCTTGCATATGACCCAACAGATCTGGCACCCTCCCATGGAATTTGTGAGCACCTCATTCATCCATGAACATAACTACCCTCCCATACACACACTACACTTAATTAAAAATAATAAAATAAGAACATATATAAAAAGAAAGCTAAAACAGGGCTGGAGAGATGGCTCAACAGTTAAGAGCACTTGCTGCTCTATCAGAGGACCCCAACCTCTATTCTGGATATCCATACTGGGTGGCTAACAGTCTCCTGTAACTCCAGCTCCAGAAAATGTCAATGCCCTCTTTTGGTCTCTGCAAGCACCACATACACAAGATAAAAACTCAGACACACACATACACATAAATTAAAAATTGTGAAGAACACATTTTTTAAAAGAAAGCAAAAATATCCATCTTTAATTATATAACATTCTTAGTAAAATTGATGAAATATTATACACACATACACACACAAACTTCAAAAAACTTTGGCAGAGCCAATTAAAACCTTACAGTCTGATTCTTTAAACTACATGCATATATTGGTTCACACTGTAATGCAGAAAGAAGAAATACAAGAACAGAGGGACGCAAGGTGGGGAAAGAAAACAGTGTTAAGGGCCTCAACTAATATAACAGGTATGTATATGAACATAATTGGAGCTTGTCCAAACATGAAGACAGTAAGACTACCAAAGAAATAATCTGAGGTTCTATTTTAAATAATATCTTTAATTTATCATTTCTAAGTATTTTTTTCTATTATACCAAAGAGCGCCATTTCTGCTTTTAAGCCAAAATTAAGACAACATTCTACCACGTTCTTAATACGTTCATAATTAATCACAGATTTAACGTGGGCTAGAGCATTTCTTTCAGCATTCACAAAAGACATCAAGCCTAGCAATACTTTTGGTCCTGACTTTCTACCCTCAAAAATTATCCAAAAATAAATTTCTACCAAATTAAACCAGCTAGTCTGTAACAGTTTGTTATGGCAACCCTTGTAAACTAATATAGTTTATAGCACATGCACGCATATATGTTTATGTCTGTGCATGTGTATTTAACAAGGCTAAGCCATTGTTAACATATCAAAGACTATTAAGAAAAAAGCTATAATTCTTTTATATAATTTTTATAAATGTTTGTACAAGCATAGAAGAAAAATATGTAATAATGTATACCAAAGTGATAAATAGTAGCCATTTCTATTAGTAGAGATAAAATACTTCATTTCTACTTGACTTGTTAGTTATCTGTTACCTCAGCAATACCAAAGTTTAAGGCATACCCCACCTCTCACCCGTCACCACACAATGTATAAGAGCGCCCACCTCACCCTTCACCACACAGTGTATAAGAGTGCCCACCTCACCCTTCACCACACAGTGTATAAGAGTGCCCACCTCACCCTTCACACAGTGCACTTACGCACCCGTTGCCTATGAGCATCAATCATTGAAGAAGCACTCACCTTTCTGTTGAGAGGAACTGTCACCCATCAAGTTGCAGATCTGACGTTCTCTAAGTTGTCACCTAAGTATTGACATATGACATCAGTCAATTTTGAGTCATTTTAACTGCAAATATTGATATGTCAAGCTTGCAATCAAGAAATTCTCAGCCAGGGGCTGGAGAGATGGCTCAGGTTAAAAGTACTGTCTGCTCTTCCAAAAGTACAACATTCAATTCCCAGCAACCACATAGTAGTTCACAACCATCTGTAATGAGATCTGGTGCCCTCTTCTGGCATGTAGGCAAACATTGTATACCTAATAAATACATAAGTCTTAAGAAAGAAAGAGAGACAGACAGACAGACAGACAGACAGAGAGACAGACAGACAGGAATTCTCAGCCAGGCAATAGTGGTGCACACCTTTAATTCCAGCAATAGGGAGGGCAAGGACAGACAGATCTCTAAGTTCCAGACCAGCCTAGTCTACAGAGTGAATCCAAAGCCACCCCCACATCGCCAAAAAAAGTAGAAGTAGAAGAAGAGGAGGAGGAGGAAGAAGAGGAGAAGGAAGAGGAGACAAATTCTTGATGAAGAAGTTGGGGAAATGGAACAATAGCTAAGAACATTTGTTGTGCAAACAGGAAGACCTCAGTTTGAATCCCCAACACGTACATAAGCCAGGCATAGAAACATGTGCCAGGTGCCTGTACCCTCAGTGCTGGGGAACAAAGGCAGGTATATCCCAGTAGCTTGCTACCCAGATAGTCTAGCCCAAACAGAAAGCTTCAAGGCCAGTAAGGTACTGTATAAAGGGAGTAAGGCAGAGAGTAATCGAACAGGGACCCCATGTCATTCTTTGACCTTTGACCAAACACACAGAGCGTGCACCTGCACTCACACTCCATAAACAAATACATAAGAAAGAAGAAACTGTTGGATCTAATTGAAATATTTAAACTTACCATGTGACCACAAAAGGTAGCAAGTTATCTCAATTTGCCTTTCTAGAAAAGAAAGATATCTACCATTAGGGCATATTACATAAAAGTATATACCATTTACCCTTTATATAAAAATCTGTTAGAGTTGGATGTTTGTTATGCACATAATTTATTTAAAATAACTGGTTCGTTCCTGAATAATCCCAAATTTCAGAAATAAAATTATATCAAGTACTTCCAATTTCAATAAATCGGATAAGTTAGTAAATTAAAGCTAAGTTATTTGTGACAAGCATGTGAAACATATCTATAATCGTGACTGAGGCAACGTTTGATGCCTAAACTACAGTGAGACACTGTCTCAAACAAACACACAACAGAATATATGCATAAAAAGGAATAATTTCCTCATAATCAGTTTTAGTAAATGTTACTTCCCAAATGCTACCTGACGCTAATCTGTTCCTATTCACACTCAAAAATACATTTCAAGCCGGGCGGTGGTGGCGCACGCCTTTAATCCCAGCACTCGGGAGGCAGAGGCAGGCGGATCTCTGGGAGTTCTAGGCCAGCCTGGTTTACAAGAGCTAGTTCCGGGACGGGCACCAAAGCTACAGAGAAACCCTGTCTCGAAAAACCAAAAAATATATATATATATTTCAATAACAAGACATAATTTTAAATATATTTTAGTGTTGTAGTGTTGTGGAATATTTGTGCACTGTGTGAAGATGTGTTGCTCTGATTGGTTTAATAAAGAGATGAACAGCAATAGCCTGGAAGCCAGAGATAGGAATGCTGGGAAGAGAAGAGACACCAGCGAGACATGGAGGAAGTTGGACATACAGAATGGAAGAGAGGTTAAAAAAGTCACGGAGCATAATGTAGATTGATAGAATCGGGTTAATTCAAGTTACAAGAGCTAGTTGGAAAGAAGCTAAGCTAAAGGTCAAACTTTCATAATTAAGTCTCCGTGTCATTATTTGGGGGTCAGCAGTCTAAAGAGAGTCTGACAAGAAAGATCTGCTACAACTGGTACCCCTTCTTTGGGCACCAAATGATGTTTTTCGTTGGCTTAGAGAGGCTGTGCATGAACTTACTGATACTTTAGCATCTGTGGGCCCATGGCCACTCAGGCTGTGCCCTGGAAGGCCTTCCAGTCTTGCAGCCTTGGTAAACTAAGTTTCTATCATTTTATTTACCAATAAAGACTTCAGAGTCAGATGTCGGGGTGAAAACCTGCTAAATCAGAGAAGCTGAGAAGCAACCAGCTAAGCATGCTCTTGGGCCGGAAAAATAGCAAAAGACACGTGTCTTCACTCATTCCCAACAACTAAAGGAGCATTGAACGGTGGTGGTACAAGCCTTTAGTTCCAGCACATAGGAAAGTGTATCTCTGTGAGTTCGAGGCCAGCATGGTCTACAGAGTGTTTCACAGAGAAACTCTGTCTCAAAAAAATAATAGCAACAACAAATCACAATTATACTATCTGCTGTGGAATATTATTTTAACTAGGCAAAAATATATTATTCATTTATGCTGTATTTGAAAAAATAATAACAAATCACAATTATATATTCTGTTGTGGAGTATTACTTCAACTAGGCAAAAGTATATTACATTCGTTTATGCTGCATTTGTTTAACGATGTGAAAATGTGTTGCATATAAAGCTTGAATGGCCAATAGCAAGGCAGTAGAGGGCTAGGCAGGGCTGGCAGGCAGAGAGAAGTAAGAGGAATCTAAAATGAGGAGAACAAGAGAATGAAAAGAGAAATTCTCAGACCCAGTCATGCAGCCACTAGCCAGTCAGACATGGAATAGGACATACAGAATGAAAGAAAGGTAGAAAGTCTTGATGCAAAATGTAAACAAAGAGAAACAGGTTAAGTTATAAGAGCTAGTGAAACAAGCCTAAGCTAAGGCTAAGCATTCATAACTAATAATAAGTCTCGTGTCATGAGTTGGGGGCTGGTTGGGAGCCCAAAAGAAAGTATGCTACAACTATAAGACTCATATAATTCTATTAAGTAGTTATATGAATTCCATGAAATATGCTTCACAATTTAGGAGTGAAGGCATTTATTTCAATGAATAAGTCACCTGAAAGAGAAACAGAATATCCAGCAGAGGCATCAGCTTGGATTTTACAGCTCTAAAATAGTTTTCTTGCCTCTTCAAGTTGCTTCTGAAATAACCAGAAAAAGACTACTCTACTTCAGCTACAGAGTCAGGCACAGATTTCATGCTCATGTTGAAAATATTAATTCCAAGTAACTGATTTAGTGAGGATCCTTCAGAGGCATAATGGTTTGTTGCAGAAAGGGGCTTGGAGCAAACCTATAATCTTCAACTCGATCCCTGGAATCCACATGGCCAAAGAAAAGGACTCATGCAAGTTGTCCTCCTACTTCCACAGCATGTGTGTACAGGCAGGCAGGAACACGCGAACACACACACAAGGAAGGAAGGAAGGAAGGAAAGAAGGAAGGAAGGAAGGAAGGAAGGAAGGAAGGAAGGAAGGAAGGAAGGAAGGAAGGAAGGAAGGAAGGGAGGGAAGGAGAGAGGGAGGGAAAGGAAAGAAGAAAAGGAAGGGTAAAAAAAGTTAAGACTTCAAAATACAACCTAACCTTTTGTAGATAAAAATAATTATAATATCTACTTTATTAATTTTTTTAGCTTTTACATATATAAGATTAAACTATGCCTTAAAAGTTTTTGTTAGAAGTCAATGGAAAATTTAAATACATATAATTTCTTATTAATGTTTGGCAATTTATGAACTTCTGGACTAAAGATACAGCTCAGGGGTAGAATGGTGGCCTAACATGCAGAGGGGAGTAAATTCAATCAAACCAAAAAAAAAACTAAATCTCTTAACTATGAAAAATTACCAAACACTGAGTTATGAAAAATGTGATTTACTGTGGCTGAGAGTAAAGCGGGAAGAGTGCTTGCTTAGCATATTTCACATCTTGTGTTGGATCTCCTACATCCTCCTTCCTTCTCAGCTTTTAATAGTAGGGTAAACTCTGAAATCAGTACACTTCGATACAGTTTTGTACTATCAAGGTGCCTCAGAAAGCAGAGTGCTTGCTATGTAATACTGGCAGCATGAGTTAAAACCCTAGAGGCCATATAAGGGTAGAAAGAGAGAAATGACTCTGCAAGTATATACATGCCATGGCATGCAGGCACATATGGTACAAACACAAACAACAAATAAAAAAGAATGTCACAGTTATAATTTTTAAACAAACCAAAAACACCAAATGTAATTTTAAAAAAGTATACATTTGGAGATCTTAGCAGCGATAAACAAACAGAAAAGAGGAAAAGTTGGGACTCAGTCCTGACAAAATTATAATTATAATCCACTTGCCTCTGTCAAGTGCTAGGATTAAAAGGTATGCGCCACCATCACCTGGCCATGATTGTAATAAACCATTACTTGGGAGGTTGAGGAAGAGGGATTTTAAATTCAGTGCCAAGCCTGAGCTACAGAGGAAGGCCTGTCTCAATCATTATCATCTTTGAGTAAACTATACAACTTCATTCTTTTGTTTGGTTGGTTTTTGGTTTTTTAAGATAGGTTTCTCAATGTAACCTTGGCTATAATGGAACTTACTATGTAGACCAGGCTGGCCTAAAACTCAGAGATCTGTCTGCCCGCCTCTGCCTCGCGAGTGCTTGGACTAAAGGTGTGTGCCACCACCACCCAGCTACAAATTCATTCTTTTTTTTTTTTAAATATTTTATTTATTTATTATGTGTACAATATTCTGTCTGTGTGTCTGCCGGCAGGCCAGAAGAGGGCATCAGATCACATTTCAGATGGTTGTGAGCCACCATGTGGTTGCTGGGAATTGAACTCAGGACCTTTGGAAGAGCAGGTAATGCTCTTAACCACTGAGCCATCTCTCCAGCCCCTACAAATTCATTCTTAATGTCAAGTTTTAACACAACTACTAACTTCCATTCATTATATTTTTACTACAAATTATCGTTGTAATTTGTAGTCATAAAATAATTATAATCATTATACAATTATAGTTGCCCTAATTAAAAAATTATTTCATCTAATGCTCAAACCATATCATTGTGAAAAGTGAGTTATAGAGGCAGGTAAGTACTTTCTCTATAGAAATACAACTAAGTGATGATGGGAGGAGAGTCAAAGGTTGGGGAGATTGTTCGGCAGTTAAGGTACTTGTCTTGCAATCGAGACCTGAATTCCAGTCCCCAAAACCCACACCAGTAGTTCCTGAGTAAACTGACCAATGGAGTACTAGACTAGCTTATCAGTGAGCTCTTGGTTTGGTTGGGAGATTCTTCCTCAGAAAATAAAGTAGATGAGCAATCTAGAAGATTCCCAATATCAACTTTAGGCCTACACACGAGTGCACATAGAACTCCCCCCACATACACACACAACACACACAAATATACAAAATTCAAGCACATTCCTTTCAAAGGCCAGAGATTTCAGAAACAGCACTATTTCAATAATCATGAGAAATAAAAGACAAAAATTAGAGGGAGGAGGCAGATTTCATTGTAACATAGCAATTAAAAGGTTTCAAAAGATGAATTCTAAAGAACACATATCACCAAATGGAAAAATATGGAAAATTTCAACCATTATGAAATTGACAATGTCCACTTTCAAGATAAGATCCCCTCATGGTCCATGCCAATTCTAATCTAGTACAGGAATATAATTTTTTGCCTAAACTGACAAATGAGGAAGGATCTTTCATTTGATCACTTTTAAAATGCCATACTTAGGACTTAAACATTTGGTTATCAAGCTATTACTTTCAGTTTTTTTTCTAGAAGCTTCTAGGTAAAACATAATGAAGAAGTAGAGTTGAAATCCAACACTATACCTAAATCTATTCAAAACAAGCAAATTCCTGGTGAAGAGGAAAAAAGATAATTCATAATTCAAGTAAGCAATACATATTTCATTTTAGCAAAGCTGTGATAGTTTAAAATACAACTCTCAAAAGATACAGATATAGAACACAGAATTTCTCCATCAGGCATAGGCTAGGGTTAATGGCTTTATTAAATACTGTTCAGAGTATTAGCTTCCTAGGTCTTGTTCCAAGTTCCACTCAGGAGTTGGAAGTAGGGGTTTTGAGCAGAACTGTTAGCTGTTAAGCCCTTAGAATGACACCATCAGATCCTTCCTTTGTGCTTCTCTACTGCCACCCAAGTGCAAGACCCTTCTGAGGGCTGTGAACCTTTCTGAACCTGAATCACTCTAAAGAAAATACTCTAGCAGCAATAATCAAGGTCTCAATGCTGCTGAAGCCACATCTGTTTCATGTCCAGACTTGCTGCAGCCATGACTATGTAATCTACTCTAGAGTTAGAATTTCCCACTGCAGAAAAGAGAAAACGTGGTGAGCTTTTGAAAACCTTGCTCATTCTGCAGTTATCATTTGGGATGGGAGATGTACTACTCCTGTGATTCAATAAAAAAAAAAAAAAGTCTATCATTGGTGATGTGGGGTTCTTCTGTTTTGAGTTGATTTCATTGGTTAATTAATAAAGAAACTGCTTGGCCTGATAGGCTAGAACATAGGTGGGTGGAGTAAACAGAACAGAATGTTGGGAAGTGAGTTCAGACACCATGCCTCTCCTCTCCAGGGCAGACGCGATGAAGCTCCGACCCAAGATGGACATAGGCTAGAATCTCCTTGGTAAGTCACCACCTCGTGGTGCTACACACATTAATAGAAATGGGCCAGGCAGTGTTTAAATGAATACAGTTTGTGTGTTGTTATTTCGGGTATAAAGCTAGCCGGTGGCCGGGAGCTGGGAGGCAGGAAGCGGCCCACAGCTCCTACTACACATTGGTGCACCAAGAGGCTTGTGCCTGGTGGAACTGGCATCCATGCACATGCAAGACTGTATTTGATGAAATTACAATATGAGCACAAACATGTAACTATATAAGCGGCTTTTTCTAACAATATAAGCAGGCTATGTCTTAGTTTGACAGGCTGGTCTGGTCTGGGAGATGTCTACTCCAGTGTTCTCACATTAGACCCAAAGCCTTTTTTTTTTTTTTTTTTTTTAAATCAAGAGTAGATCAGGTCAGCACATGGTAGCACACACCTTTAATCCCAGCACTCAGGAGGCAAAAGTTGGTGGATCTCTATGAGCTAGTTCAAGACCAGCTAGGTCTGTCTTCAGGACAGCCAGGACTATACAGGGAAACCCTGCCTGGAAAAAAATAACAAAACAAAACTTTTTTATAAAGGAACTTCTTCACAACAGAACAGGAAATCCCTCTGTATCAACTCATAAATAAAAAAAATCTTGCAAACGTGATCTAGGCTATAAGCCATCTGTTCTTTATTGCTACTCATCAGCCAGAATTGAACTGAGCAAGGCAGCCCAGCTACAATCCTTTCTACTGCACACTACACTGATAAAAGTATCACCTGAAGACTCCCCCAAATCTCTTAACAGCCAAACCACCTTTTAATGTTCATGTCTTATCTGTAGCTATTTTGCGAACTCCATTTCTTGAAAGTAGTGCACTCAACTCTCAATCAGCTACTCCTTTGAACCCTTTACAGATTTCTCCATATCTTTTCCCCCTTAAAGCATGTAGAAATGGGGTTTTGTAGCATTTGAGACCTCAGACTGATACCCAAAAGACAGTGAATAAATTCCATAGCTTCAGCTGTAGAATTATCAAGTATGAGCCTCTAGCCCTGTCATCTCGCCTGTGGTTTAGTCCCTACTGAAAACTGTCATCTGGATTTTATTTATTTATAAGTAATTTTTGTTTTGTTTTTTCCCTAAGAGAAAGAACATGAAGGTGGTTGGGTAGAGTCGTGGTGAAGAATCTGGGAGAAGTTGGAGGAGGGAAAGAATATGATCAAAATATAGTATATGGAATTCTGAAAGTCTCTTATGCCTATCTAGTCAATTTATTTAGTTTATTTTTTGAGACAGAGTTTCTCTGTGTAGGCCTGGCTGTTCTCAAACTCAGAGATCCACCTGCCTGAGTGTTGGGATTAAAGGAGTACACCATCACCGCCCAGCATCTATTTGTCAATCTTACAGCTGTCCATCAAAATCTGTATTCACTCAGCCATTTTCAAGTGCTTAGAATCTTTATATCAAAGGTAAACGGATTTACTTTCTAAGATTCACTTTATACTTTGTCTCTTGACATACAGATCACACTGTGTGGATTTCAGTCATTTAGTATAGAATATCAACCGGTATCAAACATGGATAACTTTACACCAACCCAGGCACAGCTGGGCTGTCTTACTGCTAAAGTTTCCAGTGTGCAGTGAGTAGTAGAACAGACCACATACTCCAAGGGACCAGACTTTCAAAAGTGACTCATACTACTAGAACACTAGTTGTTCAGATGAAATGAAGAAAACCCAGCCTCACAAAACAGACAGAGGGCATGACAGTTAATCTTCACTGTCAGTTTGAATGGATTCAAAATCTCCAAGTGTGTCTGGTGTCTGACAGGACTAGTCGAGTAGGGAAGACCTATCCAAGATGCGAGTGGCAACATTCCAGGTGCTGGGAGTAAAAGGGAAAACAGCAAATGAACTTGAACAAAGCATAGTCAATTTCCTAGCCTGCCATGAAGTGAAATGTTGTGTGCTCTGCTACACTCCCTCGGCCATGAAGGACTCAACACTCTGAAATCATAAGCCAAAATAAACCTTTCCTTTCTTGTAGAGTATTTGGTTATAGCTACAGAGAACTACAAGTAGTAAAGGAACAAAGTCAATTCCTTCCAAGTGCCTTAAGCTTCAGAATACTGGCACTCCTTGTTCCATGTAAACATAAGTCACAGACTTTGTGAGGGGGTTGGGGGCTAAATTTACTATAGTGGTCAAAAATCCATGGAATTGAAATAATAACGTTGTAAAACATTAGAAAACATTAGAATTAGTTAATTCTCAAATAAACAAAGACATCCAAGCGGTAAAAGCAACACTCTACTATTATTGGTATAAAAACATAGTGTGAGTGTTTAGGTGTATATCCAAAATCATTTGTGTTCATCATTATAAGTTAAGTCAAAGTACAGTACTGTTTAAACTAAAAATGACTTTAAAAAATATTTTGGCTTAGTCTCATTAATCAAAAAGCCTAAATATAACATCTTGATTCTAAGATTTCAGTTTATCATCTTTCACTACAGAAGACTTTTGACAGTAAAGTCCATTTATCTTCAGAGGTAAATGAAGGGAAGGAAGTACTGCTAACAAGAAAAATATTTTGGAACAGATCTCTCAAGAACAACTTTCTAATACTGCTTGAATTTGTTAGAGATGTAACAAATTAGAAAAAAAAGCTAACATAGAAGGTCAGACAGACAGGTTTAAGTCATGCATTAGAGAGTTAGAACTCTGTACAATTAACTACTAATCATCCCCACACTATTAAGTGTTCACAGACACTTTAATTTTTTTTTCCTTCTTCAAGTATTTCAATTCATGACTTTTGTTGTTTCCTAGAGATGTTTAAACAAGAAGGGGAAATTTGCTGACTGATTTAAAATAAAATTTATTGCATTTGTTTGTGTATGCACATGCATCACGACAGAGGTCAGAAGACAACATACAGGGTCAGATCTCTCCTTCCACCACGTCCGTCCAGGGAATCAAACTAACATCAACAGGCCTGGCAGCAAATACTTTTACCCACTGAGCCATCTCACCAGGCTTTACTAATCTTAAATAGAATCAAACTCACTCTATCTTACATTTTTCTACAGAAGTATCTTTTTACATATTAAAGTATTTTGTGGGACCTTAACTGATTTGTATTTTTCCTACATCTTGAAATCTTTTTGCTACTTTCACCATTCTAGGTTACCACTGCTCAACCTTAACTATGCTAAAAACAAAGACAACAAAAATTGAAGAATGATTAAACTGCCTAGAAAAAGGACAAGCCAGGTGGTGGTGCCACATTCCTTTAATCCCAGCACTCGTGGGGCAGAGGCAGGCACTGCAAGTTCGAGGCCAGCCTGGTCTACAGAACTACTTCCACGACAGGGAGGGCTATTATACAGAAAAACACTGTCTCAAAAAAAAACAAAACAAAATGAACAACAACAACAACAAAAAGTATTAGAAAAGATACAAGAGTGAACTAAATCTGATTAATGCAAGATCTTTCACTTTTTTTTTTTCAGTTTTCTTATCGGTTTTCACAAAATATTACATTGCTTCTCTTCTCAGTATATAAGACTGACTTGATGACCATCCTTGTAGTCAGTGTCTGAGAACACAAACTTTTCTTCTAGTCATACACAGACTCAGTACCTAAAGGCCTACAAATTAAACTTAACAAAAAATTAGGAAAAGTTACACAAACTTCATGCTCAAGAATTCACAGAAGATTGAAACTCACAGAAATGACTAGATTTGGAGGATTATTTATCATCTTAACAGAGAAGTTTAGGATCTGAGCAAGAATAAATCACTGGGAAGCTGGATAAGGTATCACGTCTCAAATTTCAGAACTCAGGAAGCAAGGTCATCTTGGGACATACTACCGGTACCAGGCCAGCCTGAGCTACATAAGACGCTGCCAAACAAAATAAAAAACTAAAAACAAAAAGACTGGAAAGAGACTAACAAAGAAAAAAGCTATTTTAGCAAGGTATGTTTTTGCAAACTAACCTCCTTCAGATATAGGAAATTTAAGTCCTGCCCTTAGCCAAAGAGAGCAGAATTCTTCATGCATCTTTTCATTCTCAATTGCCTTTTAACTCAAAATACTCTTTACACCAAAGTGACATTATTTTGTGATAGTATGTCCTGATCCTTATCTGTTGCTAGTTTTCACTGAATGTGGTTAGAATTTCTGGTTTACTACTCTTTGCCTATATAATGGGAAAAAAATTGACAATTCACAATGCGATAAACCAGAAGAATGAAAAGAGAGCAGCAACACAGACTCTGACTGTGATACATAAGTGTACCATATAAAGGAAATCTTGGAGGCTTCTTAAGAGGTACCCAAGACAGACTTTCTCAAACTTAACAATCAATAAGTAAGTAATATTTGTTTTAAGAAAGAGAGAATGTGCCAGGCAGTGGTGGTGCACAGCTTTAATCCCAGTGCTCAGGAGGCAGCAGCAGATGGCTCTCTGGTCTACAGGGTGAGTTCCAAGACAGCCACGGCTGTTGCAGAGAAACCCCCATTTCAAATAAACAAACAACAATGTGTAGTTATAAATTTTCTATTGAATAAATACAACAGGTATGCTAAATATTTATTGTATTACTCTTTTCTACTTTTAGTCTTTCGAGGCAGTGTTTCTCTGTGTAGCTTTGGTGCCTGTCCCGGAACTCCCTCAGTAAACCAGGTTGGCCTTGAACTCACAGAGATCCCTCCAACTCTGCTAGGATAAAAGGTGTGCTCCACCACCACCTAGTTTACTCTTCTCAACTAAAAAAAGGTAATGTTGAGAAGAAAAACACTCAGCTGAAGGAGTGCATACTAGGCTTAACTAGAGAGAAGTGAAATACTAAGATTTATAGTGCTCCCACAGCAAGCTACCTTAGATCTAACTCACTGTGGCTCACTATTGCTACACAGCTCCAAACTTTCCAAAGCAAAATGTTTTCCAACTATTCTTTTTACCTCTTACAGGGTAGAAACAATTCCAAGGGTTTTTAAAAGTTTGAGGCAAGGTCTCACTACGCCACCCTGTTGGCCTAATCACACAGGAAGAGCCACTTACTTGCCTCTGCCTCCCAAAGCACCACACTTGGCCAATTCCAAGTTTCTTAAATTGAACACATTCTACTCTCCAAAACTGTTCCTCTTCTTCCTAATTCTTCTCAGAATGTCTCCCTCTAAATACCAGACAGATGCAGGTAAATTCATACTAAGCACTAAAACCAAGCAAACTGCAAAAGGAGGTTTCCAAAGTCAACATTTGAACTATGAGACCAAAGCTATGATTACTAAGTCGTCTCACACTTTATGATATGAATTATATATCTGCATGATTTGTAAAATAGTGGAAAAATACGTAATACATACAAATAGTCTTATTTTTCTTTGGTGTGACCATGGTGATGTGCTATTGTATAGAGGGAAATGGCCTCTATCTTTTATTTACTGATGTACATATCCAGTACTGAGGGGCGAACTGTCACATCTGCAACAAACACGTTCAGCAGGCTGAGACAAAGCAAATGTGGCAACATGTTTACAAAATCTCACCCTCAGTAGACATCTGGATGCGCCATACTCAAGATTCCAATATGATCAAAAAATATGACCACTAATAACATCCAAAGGTAACATGATCTCAAAAATTAAAATGTAAGAGTATGGAAAATTGAAGGCTATTCCTTTAATATGGAGGCCTAGGCCTCCTTCCTACTCTCACTTTAATGAAAATGGGGCACACAATGGTGAGGTGAGTGCTGAATGAGGAGTCAGAACACCCAGGCTCTGTAATTGGCCAGGGAGCCCAGGGTTCTCACTGAAGCCAACTCTTGAGGCCGACCCTCCAAACAGCCCTCCCCTTTGGAAAGGGGCCCAAAGGAATACATTAAGTGACATCAGTGACAGATACAACTACAAAAATTAAAAAAAAAAAAATTTACAACAGCGTTAGTGCGGATGTAGGACAATCAAAAGCACAAGGTCCTCAAACCCAAGCCTTCGCCATATTATTTACATCCAAACAGCCAGAGTTGGTTCAGTCACCTCCCAGAGCAGGAGAGCTTACAAATGCCCAAGAGGGTCTTTTGGACTCCCTACTCCCCTCGGGTGATTATGTTTAAGGGCACTAAAAGACGCCCAATGATTTAGAGGACTCCGTCCAAATTTGGAAACAATAAAGCCGAGTATCTAACTATGGCAGGCTGAATAGAAAAACCCATCTTCGCCAAGGCAAAGGCCTCCATGCTGGCAGCAGGCTGCTGTCCATTTTTCTCTCTAGAACGCGTCCTAAGGCTTTTCCAACGGCAGGTGAGTCGTGAAAACATCTCTTGAGCAACCTAAAACCTCAAAGGGCGAGCACTCGCTTGTGGTTTATTAAGTGAAACCTGCAAAGCTCGCTGGAAAATCTGTCCGACTCGGACTCGCTTCTGCTCAAAGCCCTTCTCGTGTAGACAATAACGGGACTCGTGTGACACCGTGGGGACATCCCTTTGACAAGAAAGAAGGCTGTGAGCCTGCAAAGGAGCGCTCGTCTAGCAAAGGCAGGGCCTCTGGGGCTGTTACTGCGGACGCCATTGCAATGGGTTCGGCTCTTGCTTGAAGACTAGAGTGGGTTTGTGTTGTGAGGAGGTCGGGTCTCCGCCACACACCCGCGGACAGGGTACAAAGGACCGAGGGGGAGTCGCCTCCTGAGAGCGAAGCCCGGCCGAGGAGAGCGCGACGCTCGGGCGGGCCTGCGCTGCCGTGTGGCGGCGAGCCGAGGCGGAGGCCGGGCGGCCTGGACCGTGGGGGCCGCCGCTCTGCCGTCCACCTCGCCTCGTCGCGCCGGGATCCCTCCCGCGCCAGGCCCGGCAAGATGGCGGGCCAGTCACACGCGCAGCCGGCCCGTGCCCGGCCCGGGCGCTCCAGCCGACGCGCCGCGGCCCGAGACCCCCACCCTGCGCCCCCGGAGTGCGGCGGCGCGGCCGCGCGGGAGGGCCTTCGCGGGCGGGCGGGCGAGCGGGCGGCCGCGCGGGGCGGGGGGCGCTTACCGTGAGCGGAGCGGCTCGGCCTGACTGGAGCCCTGAGGAGGAGGAGAAAGAGGAGGAGGCGAGGGAGGAGCGCGGGCCGTGCGCCGCAACCGCCGCGGCTCCCATCGCGGAGCGGGCTGCCGAGCACCGCGATGGGGGAGGGGGCGTCGCGAGCCGCGGCGCGCTGCCTGATGGGTAGGCTCCGAGTCGGCCTCACGCGTCCGCGCTCCCCGTCTTCCCGCCAACGCGGGAGGCGAGCACGGGCATGTGCGTCGCGTCGTGGGCCCTCGAAGGCCACGGGCCGCCGGTGCCCTGGCAGCCCGAGAGGCCACTCGGGGACGGGACTGAGGGAGGCCGTGGTGCCCTTGGGTCACCTCAGGCCTGGGAACCCGTGGGCACTCAGCCGTGGGTTCCGGGCTCCCGAAAGCGTGAACCTGAGAGGAAGAGGAATTCGGTTTCCATGATGTTACCAGATTTTTTTTTTAAGCATAACTCTTTTGTTTGGATATCTCTTACATTCCTGTCGTCTAAATAGTAGCCTGTAATTGGAGAAGGAAAATAGCCAGATCTGTAAAGAAACTGCCCCGCGCTTGTCAGAAACGTAGATCGACGTTTGGGTGTTTTCACGATGTCGGTTTTTTTAAATAACGATAAATTCACGAGGGATAAAGAGATGCTCAGGGATTAAAATCCTTGTTGCGGCTCTTCCAGAGGGCCCAGGTGGGGGGGGCATGGCTACTCACAAGGGCTTCTAACTCCAGTTCCGGAGGATCTGCTTCCCTCTTCGGGCCTAAGTAGGCACCAGGCACTAAAGTGACGCACAGACAATTATGCAGGCAAAACACTAATAAATATAAAAATAAATTCAAATACTATGAGACTTGCTTTAGTTACTTTCTACTAAGTAGACTATATTACCATAGATAGCGATCTGTTGGCATTAACAACTTCTTTTATTCTTTTATAACACAATATATTTCACACATGAAGGCTACAAAAGGTTTAGAGGCCACAAAAGATTTTAAAGGATACTAGAGCTGAAAGCCGGTATCTATGCAAAGTGAGTCGCTGCAGGTGGTCAGGAAAGGTGTCTAGAAACCCAGCAGGAGGCCCACAGAGCTGGGGCTGCAGAGCCGGTCCACCGAGGCCAAGAAGGAAGCAAGGAACAAGACCCGTCAGAAAGACGGAAGGAGGGCGCTTCAAGTAGGCCGAACGCAGCAGGAGAGAATAGTTATGAACAGGAGCTGCCTGCCTGGCACACCAAGCTGTCAATTGACAGGTGGACAATCCAGTCCCGGTCTCAGTGTTAGGTACCTGTATTCATCAAGGTTCCCTAGAATAACAGAAATTATAGAGAGAATCTCTCTATGTGCAAAGAAAGGGATTTTATAGAATGGCTATGTACACAAAAGTCAAGAATCCAGGCCGGGTGGCTCAGCTGGTCTGTAGTATGCCCTGGAATTCCGAAGAAGCAGGCTGTAATGCAGTGAAGGAATGGGATTGCTGGAAGGTGAAGGCAAGCAGACAGAGAGCAAAAGCTTTTTTCTTCCCTGTCCTTGTGTAAGCTTCAGGCAGAACGGGCGGGCGATCAGGGTAGAGTTGGGGTTTCCCACCTCCAATGGTCAGGATTAAAGGTGTGTCTTCCTATCTCAAAGATAAAGATTACAAGTGGATCTTCCTACGGCGGATTAAGCAAAAGGTGTGCCCTCCATTTTCGCACTTTAGTTAACTCCAGTCGTAGTCAAGTTGACAACCAAGGTAAGAACCAGCACCGTGCCTCTCCTTTTATGATCCAGGTGAGACTGTTGCTGCCTATTGACCTGGTGTGTTCTATACATTCTCGGGACTGCTATTTTTTTTTATTGATTTTTAATTGCTCATCTGCCCACACGTTTTTAATCCAATTTATAGGACCTGCCTTTTTGGGGTTTTGTTTTTGGTTTGATTGGTTTTTCAAGTCGGGGTTTCTCTGTATATCTCTAGCTGTTGTGGAACTCAAACTCAAGCGTTCCTCCTGCCCCTGCCTCCTAAGTGCTAGGCTTAAAGGTGTGCCCTCCCGCCACCCAGCTATGGAGATGCCTTTCTACTTGCATGTATAAATTATCCTACCACAGCGGGGCAGTGGTAGGACACACTTTTAATCCCAGAATTTGGAAGACAGGCAAGAGATGTCTGAGTTGGAGGTCAACATGATCTAAAGACTGAGTTCGGGGGATGGAGAGGGGTCTCAACTTCCTGGCACTCAGGCAGTAGCCTAGCCAGCCCAGGGTCCTACAATTGCTAAGTCACTATGGAGTCTTAAGGCATGCGCTATGCCCCCTTCCTCCCCTCTCTCCATGCAGCTCCTCTTGGGCCTGCTCCTGCACCCCACACCCGAGTCTGTCTCTCTCTCTCTCTCTCTCTCTCTCTCTCTCTCTCTCTCTCTCTCTCTCTCTCTCTCTCTCTCTCTCTCTCCTCTCTCTCTCTCTCTCCTCTCTGCCTCTTTCCCCCTTCTACCTCACCTGTCTCCAGAGATGGGTCTCTCCCCTCCCCTGCCCCCTTTCCATCCCTTTCCTAATAAAAACTTCCACGGGAGCTCTGTCGCTTGATGACATCTCTTTCTCCGGACCTTTTTAAAATTATAACAAACCCTGTCTCAAAAAACCTTAATAAATAATAAGTTAAAAATATCAGTCAGCCTCCCAACAGTGTCTGCCTATATATTCGTACTCAAGACGGAGCCAGTCAGGGCCAGGTACGACGGGATCACTGCAATTTTCCTACACTTATAGCTCTGGATGATCAATGACATTAGTGGCCTAAGGTTCACGCTTGAACACCATTCTTGGCTCCCTGGCGTTCGGGTGGAAGTTCCATCCCAAGCCCCCTCCCCTGGGAGTTGCCTCAGTCCAGACTCCACCTCCGAGAAAGCCCGCCAAACGATGACCCCTCCCCCCAGAAGCTCAAGACCACTCCCACAGGGTATTTAAATCGTACTTTTCCAGTCTTCCTTCCTGGCTCCTTTCTCTGGGGATGGAAGCATTGTTATCCATTAAACCTGGGCTTTTACTGATTTGGTTTGACTGGGTCTGACTTGAACTATTGTGTCGGCAGAGAGGTTTATCAGGTTTTCACCACACCTATCAAACACCGGATCTTACAAACCTGTCTTCCTAGGTCAGCTTTCTTCTCCAGCTCCAAACTTTTGGCTAGTATTCCTCATTCCTGTAGCCAACATGCTGATTACCTTCCCAGATTAGCCTTCCCAAGAAACTTTCAAATAATTTTGATTACTGCATCCTTAAAATTCCTTCTTGGCTTCCAGTGACAGTAACAAGGGGCACTGGGGATACAGGCAGGTGAAGGTGTGATTTTTTTCAATTTGCCCCTGAAAAAAATTCAGTCTGGACCAGTATAAAACAGAACTAAAGCCGGGCAGTGGTGGCGCACGCCTTTAATCCCAGCACTCGGGAGGCAGAGGCAGGCGGATCTCTGTGAGTTCGAGACCAGCCTGGTCTACAAGAGCTAGTTCCAGGACAGGCTCCAAAACCACAGAGAAACCCTGTCTCGAAAAAAACAAACAAACAAACAAACAAAAAAACAGAACTGAAGTTTTTTTGGAAGAAAGTTTGGCACACATTCAATCATGGGGGGAGGTGTTAAGAGAAAGAGGAGGAGGCTGGAGAGATGGCTTGGCTCAGCGGTTAAGAGCACTGATTTTTCTTCCAAAGGTCCTGAGTTCAATTCCCAGCAACCACATGGTGGCTCACAACCACCTGTAATAAAATCTGGTGCCAACTTCTGGCCCGCAGGGACACATGCAGGCAGAACATTGTATACATAATAAATAAATATTTAAAAAAAAAGAGAGAGAGAAAGAGGAGGACTTGGGGGCAAATGGCACTGTTAGTATTCAGGCATCTGTACTGGCCTGCCCTTGGGGTCCCAACTGGGTACGTCCTCAGCTGCAGTCACTAAGAGCTCCTCCTCTGCATGTTCACTTTGTTCATTTTAAAAGGTGGGACTGTCTACCTCCTGTCGCTTTCTCTGTCTGTTTCTCCCCCCCCCCCATCCTTCTCCCTCTCTCTTCCTCTTCAGCCTCTCTGGTCCCCAGGGACCGGTCTCAACCCCCTTCTCTGCCGCTTCTCTTTCCTCTACCAATAAACCTACCCTCTGAGCACTGTTACAGCTAGTATTGGAAATAGCATAATAACAAGCTCAAGAGACTACTGGAAAAGAAGCAGTTTTTTAACAGACAATTATGGAGAAGGGATGTTGGTTTAGAGAAAAGGCCAAAAAAAAAAAATGACCACTAGATTACGAATTTGGCAGAAGACAGTGGTTTTTAAAATCCTCCAATCATGAGAAATTCCTGTTCTCTTCTCCAGTCCTGAACTTGCTCTTCTTCCAAACTCCCCGTCTCATTGGCCCAGGACACAAAACCTTATTCAATGAACAATTTGAAGCTTAGACTGCACTCCTCCAATCCTGGTTCAATTACAGAACTTCCTAATGGAGTTCTTCCATAGTCAGACACATCTATGGAAGGAAAGTCCTATTGAAAATGGAGTATAACAATCTATTTCTTACAGTAGTATGTACTATGAGCCCCACACTCCAATGCCAGGAAAGGAAGGGTGTTATTTGAAACTGAGAGGTTAAAAAGAATTCAAGGAGTTGCAAGCAGATAAGACAATTTATTGCTGGGTGGTGGTGGGACACACTTTAATCCCAGAACTCAGGAGGCAGAGGTGGTGGCGCACACCTGCAATCCCAACACTCGGGAGGCGGATCTCTGTGAGTTCAAGGCCAGCCTGGTCTACACAGCAAGTTCCAGGACAGGCTCCAAAGCTACCAGAGAATCTAACCCATCTCAGAAAAACAAATAATAATAATAATAAGACAATTTACTTACCAGCACACAGGTCTCTAGACACGCAGCTACATCAAGCACTCAAGCACACATGGACAAGCACAGGCAGACATACACACAGAGAGTCTTACACAAAGTCCTACAGGCAGGCTGGTCAAGGCAAAGGTCAATGCTCAGACATGAAGACAACATTTATACAGAATCACACGCGCACATAAAACGGCATCCTGCCAGGACTAGTTATGACAGATGGCATCCCTTTAGAGCTGTGTGCGTCCCATATGCGTCATCTCGTGCGGGATCCCTCCATTAACACCTCACACCTTTGCCACCGTGTAGCGGTCACCATCTTGGCCCACACTGAATATCCACACCAGTTCTGTGTGGTCTACACCGGACTGGACCATCCTCTGTTAGTAGCACACAGACAAGAGCAAAAGCCAGGAAAGTCACGACTGAGTGTTTTACAGAAGCCATGTGTATCAGTTTAGTGAAATTGCATCTGGAGAGCTTGCTAAGGAGCCTTTTCTTCTTTGGGCGAGTGAATTCCTAGGGTGTTTCTGAGGAGTTGAGAGGAGCACAGCTTGATTAGGTGATCAGGTCACCAGGTTTGTACAGGAAACTGAAAGTTTTACTGTAAACAAAGGATTAAACTTGTTTGTGAGATTCCAGGAAGTCCTTACTGAAAGGTCACACAGCCTCAGGCCTTGAGTACGGCTCCTCCCTAGATCGAGATTCCTAGTCTGTGCGACTTCCTATAAAAGGAATGTGCGGTGGGGCCCTGGTGGCCCTTCAATCCCAGGTCTTCAATCCCAGGTCTTCAATCCCAGCACTCAGGGAGGCAAGGGCAGGCGGATCTCCGTGAGTTCAAGGCAGTCCTGGTCTACAAAGTGAGTTCCAGAACAGCGAGAGATAACAGAGAAACCCTGTCTTGAGAAACCAATAAATAAATAAGAGAGGGTGGTGGTGGAAATGTTGTATTTATGTGACCAGCCTTCCCAGAAGAAGCTGTTGCTGTTATGGAATTCTCAGTCCTCAGCTGGTGAGAAGCTCCAGGCTACGAGGCCCTTTTCCCTCCCCTGCCCCCATCTTGCTTCGCTAGAAAACTCACTTTCCACACCTCTTCGTTTCTAAGAGCTCTGCTTCCTCTAACCACTACACTCACAGGCTGTGTAGTCAACTCCGGGTACCCGTCATGCTGCACCCCTTTCTCTAATCGATTGTGACAGATACAGTTTTCCAGCTTCCATCCCACAATTCTTGTTTCTTCAGCCCATGAAGTTTTGGGGTAGAATTAATGCTGTTCTCCTAAAAACAAGTTTGCAGATGGTCCTGCTGTTTTTAGGGTAAAAACCTGGGATCCAGCAACGCCAACAAGGTAGGTGTTTAGGAGGAAGCCCCACCTGACCTCACGCCTCCCATTCCAGACTGCGGGCCCCTGAGAAAGCCCGCCAGGGGTCAGCTTTTCCCTTAGATGCTCAAGACCACGCCTACAGGCTGTGGCTGTTTTCAGATGAGGTCTCCCAACCTACCACGTGGTTTTTCCTCCCCTCCCCCAGACCACCGGGGAGTTTTGCTCATTAAAACTGGACTTTTAATTCGGCCTGATCTAATTTATTGCATCAGCGGAGAACTTATCAGGTACGGAAACCTTTCACTAGGCTGACCCACCCACCCTAGAATGCAAATCAGAGAGATGAGTAATGATTTGAGAGAGAGAGAGAGAGAGAGAGAGAGAGAGAGAGAGAGAGAGAGAGAGAGAGAGAGAGAGAGATTTGTTGTGTGGCCACATTGGGAAGAGGAACAGATCAAGGAGTCCAGTGACCTCCCCACACCCAAGACCATCTTTGTAGAACTGAAATGAAAGTTACTCTTAAATATCTGGTAGGACAAGGCGTATACATAATCATGCCGTCCTAGGAATGGTCTTACCGGTCCTTGTTTGCACTAGCTCAATGATTCTCAACCCTTCCTAATGCTGTGACCGGTTAATACAGTTCCTCACTTCGTCATGACCCCTATATTAGTCAGGGTTCCCTAGAGTTACAGAATTCATGAAATGAACACACACACACACACACACATATATATATATACACACACACACAATATGGATTTTTTTTGAAAAGACTTACAGTCTGCTGTCCTACAATGGAAAGTACAAAAATCTGGTAGTTTCTTAGTGCCACAAAGCTGGGTGTCTCGGCTGGTCTTCTGTGTATTCTGGAGTCCCAAAGAAGCACTCTCCAATGCCCGTGAAGGAATAGCCTTCTGACAAGGCCAGGGGACGCAGGTGAAAGACAACCCCTTCCCTTCCACTGCCCTTTTATATGCTCCCAGCAGAAGGTGTGGCCCAGTTAAAGGCGTGCCTTCCGGTCTCCAGAGGGTATATCTGAGGCTTTGTTGTCCCTAAAATTCAACAATAATGACTTACACCTCTGCCTTCAACATTAAGGAGAGTGAGAAATGTTAAACATTAGGGCTTTTTTCTGTCTCTGTCAAACACTACAAAACTTTTCAAATTCAAATCTTTTCATCTCCCCCACCTAGTAAAACGTTTATGCAAATGTTTGAATTCTGCCCCACTCACTAAAACTGTTGTTTACACTAAGACCCTGCTGAATTCAGCAAACGAAAAGCAAAGACAGGGATGCATGCTATTGACAATTTTCCTTCTGATGCTATTGACGATCTATTTTCCTCTTCCGATGCTTTGACTATCTGTTTTCCTCCTTCCATCCATGAAACATTTCCTACCACTCTCAATCCATCTCAGGCTATTTGACTTCTAGTAGCTAGCAAAAATGTAGGGATCACCCAACATAAACCTATTCAGATTGCGGTTTGATTTTCAACGTAAACCAGAATATAAAAGCATGCGAAGCTAGGGGGATGGTAGCAGCACTAAGTGTAAGGACATTAGGTCTCTGAATGATTACACTGAACTCATTGGACTGACTACAGGAAAAAATAGTCCTTTATTGGTTTATAATGTTAATCCCACTGGCGAGAAAAAGACCACTGCCACAGTTTAAAGCCAAATTTGAGGGTAGTGGTGGTAGCTCAGGCCTTTAATCTCAGCAGACAGGTTGATCTCCATGAGTTCAAGGCCAGACTGGTCTACAGAGCAAGTTCCAGAACTAGCTCCGCAGCTACAGAGAAATCCTGTCTTAAAAGACAAACAAAAAAACCAGAGATATCCAAGTTACGGGTTGGAGAGATAACTCAGAGGTTAAGAGCACTGGCTGTTCTTCCAGAGGTCCTGAGTTCAATTCCTAGCAACCACATGGTGGCTCACAACCATCTGTAATGAGATCTGGTGCCTTATTCTGGTGGGCAGGGATACATGAAGGCAGAACACTGCGTACAGTAAATAATCTTAAAAAAAAAATAAAAGACAAAACAAAAGCCACATTTGAAGCAAGATTTGATTAAATACTGGTCAGGTGGATGGACTTTGGACAGGTCCATACCCAGGATCCTAGGAAAATGGCCCAGAATCAAGTATGACAAGGGCTTTAGAAGGAAAACCCATAAATTCATTGTATTTCCCATCAGGTCCAATCAGGGGCAACCACACATCCTGAAGTACTTCCAGCCTGTGACCCTCCTGCCCACAAGTGATATCTGGTGAATATGGGTCAAGCAAATTCGTTTAGGTGGGATGAAAAACATTTGGCTTGTTATCTCCCATTAACAATAGCCTCCAGCATTTCAGAAACTGTCTGTCCTTGGGCAAAGGGTTTACAGATCAAAGGCGTTTTTGCTTCGTGGTTCTCTTGGGCACAGTAATTAAAACTACTCACAATAAGACTGAGATTTAAACTGGGCTGTGCTGGCACACGCCTTTAATCTCAGCACTCTGGGGGCAGAGGCAGGTGGATCTCTGTGAGTTCAAGGTCATCCTGCTCCACGGAGCTAGTCCCAGGACAGCTAAGGCTGTTACACAGAGAAATCCTGTCTCAAACAAACAAACAAGCGAGCAAGCAAACAATATATAAGGCTGAGATTTAAGAGACATTGGCTATGACGGGCACTTGCACACACAACATCACAGCCATTGACTACAAGCAGGTGTCACAGACAGGGCAACTGAAGACAGATGTTAACAGTGGCTAACCTGTTACTTACATTACTTCAGAAGGCAGATAGATACCCGCCTTGATAAAGTGTAACTCCAAAGGAAACACTAAAAATAGCAGACGCTGGTGTTCTGCACAACAGCACATGTACTGAAATTGAAATGACAAAGATGAGCCTAGCCCTTGTATGAGGCTGAAAGTCGAATTTGCAAACCATTCCGTAGATTTTAGAAATGTATTTCTATTGCATATGGCAGGGTTGGGGGAAGTGTATATATGTGTGTGTCCAAGTCTGGAGGCCAGAGAACACCACTCATGATATCTCAAGACCTGCTATAACGCCAGTTCGGAGGATTCAAGGCCCTCTTCTGGCCTCCGCAGGTGGTGCACACACGTGTTGCAAAGACAAGCTGGCAAAACATCCAAACACATAAAATAAAAATTAAGCAAATCTTTTAAAAACCAGAATGAAAGCTATGCCTATATCCTACTTCCCTGAGTAAAATACCACCTGAAGCAGGTGCAGGTACTGGGTTGTAAATACAGGCCTACGGTCTATTTCTTAGGGGAGCTCAGTTGTTTGAATGTGGGTGGGTCTTTCTAGGTAAGTCTCTGTGTGGCTTTTTCACATAGGGGTAGATTTCAGTGTACCAGGGAAATGGATGACTGTAACCCTGCAGGCAGCTCGCCTCAGTGTTACTTTCAACTGAGTGTTGAGAAAATACTGTCAACTCTGAATTTGAAAATCATCCCCAAGAAAAATCTAGACTACCAAGGTTCATTATTGTTAATTGAATACAATGTTTTATGTTTTAATAATCACCAGACTAGAGGAAAGATTAACATTTTCTACTGAATATTAAAACATGCAAAAATCTAACTGGATAGAAATCACTCCACTAGGTACCTGGAATCATGCCAGGGTAATCAGTGCTAGGAATAAGGATGAGGTTGTCTTCAGAAAGTAATTTGTGTACCATTGTAAACTACAAAAGGGCTGCCAATGTTCTAGAGTTCAATACCATAAATCATAACTATTCTAAGAGGTTGCTTGTTTGTTCCCTGCTGCTTGGCCCCAAAATAACCACACAGAATCTATATTGATTAAATCACTGCTTGGACGATTAGCTATAGCTTCTTATTGGCTAACTCTTACATTTTAATTTAACCCATTTCTAGTAACCCATGTATCGCCACGTGGCTGTGGCTTACCAGGTAAAGTCCCGTCTGGCTCCAGTGGGGCTACATGGCTTATCACTGACTCCACCTCCTTTCTCCCAGCATTCAGTTTAGTTTTCCCTGCCTAACTCTGTTTTACCCTATCAGGCCAAGCCAGTTTCTTTATTCATTAACCAATAAAAGCAACACATAAACTGAAGGACCTCACACACCACATAACAGCAATAATTTAGCCTAGAAAATATTAAATAACTCTTTTTTTCATTAAAATCTGAATGCCAGAAGTATCTGTGAAACATCAAGATGCTAATTTCTTATTTTGGAGTGACCCATCTGAAACCAATGACAACTTTGGATACAATTTATCTAGTGTTAAAGTACCCCCCTACACACACTACACACATTTTGAGCCAAGGGTTGAGCCCAGTGCTCAGAGTTAAGCTTATACTTAGTTCTCTGTATACACTGTATGTCTGGCCCAAAGGTAACTCAAAGGTGACATTTTTAATGGCAGGTAACAACATATAAATGAAGCTTATTTTCAGAGCATGAGGATATTAGGTTTTGGGGGTTTTGTTTGCTTGTTTTTGTTTTGTTTTGTTTTCAAATAATTTATTTACTTTTATTTTACATACATTGGTATTTTACCTACATGTATCTCTGTATGAGGGTGTCAGATTTTGGAGTTATAGACAGTTGTTAGCTGCCATGTGGGTGCTGGAAATAGAACCCTAGTCCTCTGGAAGAGCAGTCAGTACTCTTAACCACTGAACCATCTCTCCAGCCCCTTTGTTTTGTTGGTTTTTTGTTTGTTTGTTTGGTTGGTTTTTTGTTTTTGTTTTTCGAGACAGGGTTTCTCTGTGGCTTTGGAGCCTGTCCTGGCACTAGCTCTGTTTTTGTTTTTTAGAGACATAATTTCTCTCTGTAGCTTTTGAGCCTAGAACTCACTCTGTTGACAAGGCTGGTCTTGAACTCACAGAGATCCTCCTGCCTTTGTCTCCAAGGACTGGGATTAAAGGCATGAGCCTGACAGGATATTAGTATTTTTAAAACATAATAGCCTGGGCCTGATAGATATTAGTAATTAATAGCATGACTAACCTTGCAGAGGACCTGAATTTCATTCCCAGCATCCACATCTAGCAGCTCATAACACCTGTAACTCAAGCAGCAGAAAGTCTAACACCTTTCTCTGGCCTCCGAGGACACCCCCCCACAGACATAAATGCATAACTAAAACACAAAGAAAGTCTTTAAATATATATATAAGTGTACACACATGTATATATGTGTATATACATAAAATAGCCTGGGTCAGAAATATTTGAGTGTTGCCATGAATAACCAAGTTGTTCTTCATCGAGAATATTCTTAGGTATTTTCCTCATAGTATTGCTGTGGGACAATGGTCTTGTATTGATTTAATAAAACACTGATTGATCAGTAGCCAGGCAGGAAGAAGTATAGGTGGGGTGACCAGAATAGGAGAATTCTAGGAAGAGGAAATTACCCAGATGCAGAGGACGCAAGATGAGAATGCCTCACTAATAAAAGGTACCAAACCACGTGGCTAACACAGAGAAGAATTATGGGTTAAGATACAAGAGTTAATTAACAAGAAGCCTGAGCTAATAGGCCAACCAATTTATAATTAATGTAGGCCTCTGTGGTGTGTTTCTTTGGGACTGAACAGCTGCAGGACCAGGCGGGACAGAAACCTCTTTCAACACAGTATTGGCTCTGTGCTGTTCCCTCCTACTCTTCCTTTACCATCTGGTTAAATAATTATAAGATCCCTCAGGCTCCTCTTTATTTATGTGGGTTTTTTCCCTGATATATGTGTGCCTGTGTTACCTTCTGCATAATTTTTAATGTTGCACCTTCTAATTGGCTGTTTATTTATCCACTGAAAAGTTGAACAGAAAATACAGAGTCCCCTCACATTTCCCTGTATTCTCTCATTATTAACAGTTGGCTTCAGTGTATGGTACATTTGTGACAGTTATCCACAGTTTTCATCCAGATTCCTTCTGTGTTGTGCAAGTCTACAGGCTTGACAAGGTCCTGTATGTAACATAGTGTCAGTAGGAGTGGTTTCTACTAAAACCTCCCTCTCCTCTGTCTACCCATCCCTCCCTCCTACCAGTTCAACTTCTGAGACCCACCAATCTTATTGTCGACATAGTCTTGCCTTTTCAGAACACAATATACTTAGGATCATGTGCTCTGTAGCCTTTCAGGCCAGTGTGCTTCAGTGTGGTAGTGTGGATGAGAAATGTCTTCTGCAGTGTATTTGAACACTGAGTCCCCAGTTAATGGCCTTATTTGAGGAAGTTATGGAAGCTTTAGGACAGCGTTTCTCAACTTGTGGGTCACGACCCCTTTGGGAATCAAACAACATCTTCATAGGGGTAATGTAAAACCATTGCAAAATAGAGATAATACGTTATGATTCAAAACAGTAGCAAAATTGCAGCTATGAAGTAACAACAAAGATAATTTTATGGTTGGGGGTCACCACAACATGAACAACACTATTAAAGGGTCGCAGCATCATGAAGGCTGAGGACCACTGCTCTAGAAAGTGGCCTAGCCTTACTGAAAGACTGCTTCACTGCAGGGCAGGCTTTGAGGGGCTATAGCTTCATGTAATTTCCCATTCCAGCTCTGTTTCCTGTGCACAAATGAAAGTGTCATGGGCCAGCTTCCTGCTCCTGTTGCCATCATGGACCTGCCTGCTGCAACGGTAAGCCAAAATAAATGCTGTCTTTAAATTGATTTTGGTTATGGTATTGTATCAGAGCAACAGAAAAGTAACTAACCAGAGTGTGCACACGTACCCGCTACGACACTGCCTCTCCACTCGTGATACAAGAATGGGAAGACTCCACTGTGCAGAAGTCTAACTCAGAATGAGGACAAGACCAGGATTCGTAAGCAGAAGTTGTGAGAAAGTTTCAATGTGTGTTATGGCGAAATGTTGCTTGGAAAACAGGGATGATGGTCGCACGATGACGCAAGTGTATTATTAGCTAATGTTGCTGAATTGTAAACTAACAATAGTTAAAATGGTAACCGTCATATTTTACTTTAATTAAAAGCAAAATGTTATGCCTGCTGATTTGTGGGTAGGGAAGTAAATTAATCTGACTAAAGCTGAAACTTTATTATGACAAGGAGCTGAATACACATGTGATCCCCAAGATGTGCTCAGCAAACGAATTTCTTTCTTCCTAAAAAAAAATTGTGTTGTGAGGGCTGCTGGAACAGCTCAGCAGTTAGCTGAGTTTCTGCCCTTGTACAAGACATGGATTCAATTCCAGATCCACGTCTGGTGACCTCAAGTAGGTTTAACTCTAGTTCCAGGGCATCTGATGCCCTCTTGTGGTCTCCACAGGCATCAGCACTCTCATGCACATACAGGCTGCCAGCTGCACATACACACACATAAATTAAAAGCACATAGGGGCTGGAGAGATGGCTCAGCGGTTAAGGGCATTGCCTGCTCTTCCAAAGGTCCTGAGTTCAATTCCCAGCAACCACATGGTGGCTCACAACCATCTGTAATGAGGTCTGGTGCCCTCTTCTGACCTATAGGTATACATGCAGACAGAATATTGTATACATAATAAATAAATTTTAAAAAGTCCTTTTTAAAAAAGCACATAAAGATAAGATCCTTTTAAAAACTGTGATGTTTTCCTGTCATTTACTTTGCAGCAATTCACAAATAGAATTGTTGATGGTATTTCTGATTTCTTATATATTAAATTTAGATTTTTCTTGCATTGACAAATGCTAATTTTCACACGTTAATCTTTTTCTGGCTAAGAGAAACACACATCTTACTAATTAAAGGCACAGACTTCTAAAGAAAAATTATGAACACGATTTGGAAACTCATGTACATATTTATTTAACACCATTTCATATCTTTAAGAATCCTTTTGGAAACTTATTTAGAAAACTGAAAAGTCCTTGAATACCAAGTGGTTTAGCAGGAATTTTTTAATGAGTTAAGTGTAAATGAATCAAAAACACACGAATTCTATTTTCTGTAAATAACACATGGTTTAGAAAAGGGAAAACGTAGTTGGAAAAACGTGTCTCCTGTTTTCTGTTGACTCAGAACACAGAAGTGGCACCTCCTAAACTGAGGCAGCTCCTATTTAAAAGGCAGAGGACGATCTGTCGAGTTCCCCCTGGATGAACACAGGAGTTCTTGTGAGACTGACTTCTTCTTCTGGGCATAACTCTAGGATGGTATCCAAGGCTGCATCTAATGAGACTTCGGGCATTCCCATCTTAAAAAGGGTAGGATTAATCATGTTCTTTGGATAAAAGAGAAATCAATTGTTTTCATCACCATAAGTTGTTCATATGGGGCAATTATAGGACCTTAGATATGAGAATAGTCAGAGGTTCAGGGCATGGGTCGGGGGAAGTGTGGCTGAAATGGGCATGACAATCCCCAGGAAGAAGTATTCTGTAGGAAAGGCAGGAAGATGCGCTGGATTCTCACCAACTTATTAAAGCCTTTCACTAATACTTCCAAGTAATGTGTCTCCAAATACTTCAGTTATATTGTACCTATGACCTCCTCCTCCTTCTATCCCACCCCCTTTGTCTCACTCCCCCTCCCCTTCTCTCCCTCCTGGGAGATCTGAGATCCATATCCATGTGAAGCAGTCGTAATTTCAGTATTACTGTTCCTCTGGTTGACGCCACACAGTTTTTTCTTTTGGTGTTCAGAAGAGTTTCATTTGCTTGAAGAAGTAGACGCTCTCTTCCCTCGTTCAAAATGGAGAAACTGACTACATTTTGTTTTAGAATAAAAACGATGCCAATAAAATGGCTTTGGGTGAAACGTGAGTCTGTGCAGTGAAATTAACACTGCGCTATGACTAAGGAGCAGAGTTCTGGTGGGAAATAGACGTGTAAATCAAAGGATCAGATTTAAGAGTCTAGATTAAACCTTCAGATTGGGTGGGCCTAAAATTCCAGTACTCAGGAATGGAGGGGTCAAAGCAAGTCATGAGTTTAAGGCCAGCCTGGGTTGTAAGAGACCTTGACTCAAGAAAGAGTAAAACAAGGGCAAAGGAGATGGCCCAGCAGGTAAAGGCACTTGCCTCCAAGGCCTGAGTGCGATTTTTGGAACGCACATGGTGGAAGGAAAGAACTAATTTCTTACATCTACTGTGGTGTGCACACACACTAAGTTTTTTGTTTGTTTGTTTGGTTGTTGTTGTTTGTTTCCAAGACAGGGTTCCTCTGTGTAACAGCCCTAGCTGTCCTAGAACTTGCTCTGAGTTCAGGCTGGCCTTGAATTTATAAAAATCCACCAGCCTCTGCCTCCCAAGTGCTGGGATTAAAGGCATTCTCCTTCCCCGCCTCTAAATAAATATTTTAAAGGCAGAAAAAGAAAATGATCTGGCCATTGTTCACAGTTAAACATAGAATCGCCATAAAAGTCACTCCTTCCTCTACTGGCTGTAATAGTTAAACATTGTGACAATGTTTACCGCCGGCCTGGAGAAAGCAGGAATGTCAATCATGCAGGGGTCTCCTTAAAGTAGGATGTAAAGACTTCTTTTCCACACAGAAAGCTGGGAATGGATGCTGTTAATGACCTGGTGACTTTGGCTAACTGTAGAGCCAGACCTCAATCAAATCTGCCATAATGTTTATCCCAGACTGTCCTCCCCTCTCCCTTTAGCTTTGTCTCCTAGTCAATAGAACCCATGTTCAGGGGAGATGCCACATGGACTTGATAGCCTGCTGGCCTTTATACTGTCTCAGTCAGAGGCCACACCAGATCCTAGGGCCTTAAACTATTGACCATCATGGTCACATGTTCAGCTCAGTTTCAATGTAATTATGCCTCCTTGTGCACCAGGGATTGTATCACACCAAGAAGCTTTTCTCCAACACTGCACTGTGTTTAACTATGCTTTATAATAAACTTCCTGGTGTCAGACTCCAGAAGTTTTTGACCCAGAACGAGATAAGTCGGGCTGAACTGAATTTTCATTTTTAGTTCATATAGATCATTTTCCTGACAGCAGTACGCCTGAAATTAGCTACACACTCAGAAAAATGAAAAGATGAAATGATAGCGTCTGTACTAACATCTGTATGAGAATGCTTCCAGCAGCTGTATTAACTGTAGTCAAATTCGGAAAGATGCAACGGCCATCACTTGCTGACAGATATAAACTGAGATGCAGTTATACAATGGACGATTACTTGGCAAAAGAAAGAAACAAAGTATTGATACATGCTGCAACAGAGATGAACCTAGAAATCATTATTGTGAATGGATCTAATCACAGAAGACCACCTGTCTTATGATTCTGTTTATGTGAAATATCTAGAGTAGACAAGCCTAGAGTGACAGAAAATACACATCAGTTCCAGAGAGCTGGGAGAATGGAGAAAAAAGAGAGAGGTGGGGCTGACGAGGGGGCTCAGAGATTAAGAGCACTGGCTGCTCTTCTAGAGAACCTGAATTCAATTCCCAGCACCCACAAAACAGCTCACAACCATCTGAAACCCCAATTCCAGGACCTCCAACTCCCTCTTCTGGCCTCTGCAGGCATGATGCACATGTTACACAGACATGCATACATGCAGGCAAAACGCCCATACATATAAAAATAAAGACAAACTGAAGGAAAACTCTCCTAAGGCAAGCTATAAAAGGATACAGGATTTCTTTTGGGGACTGTGATGGTTAATACTCACATTTAACTCATCTAGGTCTAATGTCACTATGGAGACACGCCTTTGGATTTGTCTACAAGGAAGTTTCCAGAAAGGTTTAACCAAAGAGGGAAGACCCGTCCATGGATTGGGTTGGGGTGCCTTGGACTGAGCACCAGCCTCCAAGCCCCTCTGCTCCCTGACCACAAACCCAGTATGACCAGCCTCCTCATGTGTCCCCAGCTTGATGGTTGTACCCTTGAACTGTGAGCCAAAGTAAAGCCCTGCTTAAATTATTTTGACAGCATTTTGTGGCAGCAATGAGAAAAGTAGCAAATACAGAGATGATGAGAATTTTCTAAATTGACAGTATTAATGGAACCATAACTGAATTTGTCCTCCAAGACCATAAAAATGGGTAGAAAATGCGGTATGTAAAGTATGACTCAATAAGGAAATTACCTTAAAAGAAACAGAAATAAATAGAAACGTTTGTTTTTTATCCTTGAAATAAGGCAAAGTAGTTTGTACTTGAACTTTTTTATGTGTTCGTATTGAGCTTATGTGGACTGGCTGGTTTTGTGTGTCAACCTGACACAAACTAGAGTCATCAGAAAGGAAAGAGCCTCAGTTGAGGAAATGCCTCCTTGAGACCCAGCTGTAAGGCATTTTCTCAGTTAGTGATTAATGTGGAGGGGCCCAGACCACTATGGGAATTGCCATCCCTAGGCTGGTGGTCCTGGGTGCTATAAGGAAGCAGGCTGAGCAAGCCAGGGAAAGCGAGCCAGTAAACAGCACTCTTTACAGCCTCTGTGCCGGGATCCCACACAATCCAATTTCCCCTTAGTAATCTGGATCAGTTACCTCCTAAGATGGTTACTCCTTTCTTTGCTTTGTCTTTCTTCCTTTCTTCCTTTCTTCCTTTCTTCCTTCCTTCCTTCCTTCCTTCCTTCCTTCCTTTCTTTCTTTCTTTCTTTCTTTCTTTCTTTCTTTCTTTCTTTCTTTCTTTCGAATAACACACAAATTGTATTCTTTTAAACACTGCTTGGCCCATTAGCTCTAGCCTCTTACTGGCTAACTCTCACATCTTGATTAACCCATTTCTAATGAGTGTAGCACCACGAGGTGGTAGCTTTCCAGGAAGGATCTTAACCTGTGTCCATCTTGGAGAGGAGAGACATGGCGACTGCCTCACTCTGCTTCTTTCTCCCAGCATTCTGTTCTGTTTACTCTGCCTACCTAATTTTCTGTCCTATTAAAGGCCAAGGCAGTTTCTTTATTAACCAATAGACATATGACCCTCCTCCATCAGCCTCTGCATCAGCTTCTGCCTCCAGGATCCTGCCCTGTTTGAGCTCCTGCCCTACTTCCCTTCAGTGGTGAACAGCAATATGGAAACATAAGCCAAATAAAAATCCCTTTCCTCCCCATCTTGCTTTATGGACATAGTGTTTCATTGCAGCAATAGAAACCCTGACTAAAATGTCTTTACTCATTCTGCTGATTTTTAAAATCTTTCTTCTATAAAAACTTAATTACTCTGTTTATTAGAAGTTCAGAAAAGGTATGTATTTTAATTACTTTCTCATTGCTTTAATAAGATACCCCAACAAAAGCTACTTAAAGTGAAAAGGGCATATCCTGGTTTACAGTTCAGAGGATGCCACCGTGGTAGGGAGGGCATGGAGACAGGCAGGAAGGTGTGGTGACAGGCAGGGAAGGCGTGGCCACAGGCAGGGAAGGCGTGGCCACAGGCAGGGAAGGCTTGGTGACAGGCAGGAAGGTGTGGCCACAGGCAGGGAAGGCGAGGCAACAATGCGGGAGTCTGGCTGATCACACTGAATCCACACTTGGGAATCAGAGAGTGAACAGGAAGTGGGACTGGGCTATCTAGCACCAAGCCAATCCTCCTACTTCCTCCAGAAAGGCTTCGCCCCTATGGTTCCACAATCTGTTCAAACAGCGCCACCATCTGAGGACCAAGTGTTCAAACACATGAGCCTGTGGGGAACATTTCACATTTAAACTACAGCAGCATGGTTTTTACAGTTTATAGAGGTCATTTCAGACCAAAGTTTAGTTGAAAAGGGGAACTAAAAATGATAAAGAGAGAGTGATTTTTGTTTTATTCTTTTTTTGTTTTTGTTTGTTTGTTTTCGAGACAGGGTTTCTCTGTAGTTTTGAGCCTGTCCTGGAACTAGCTCTTGTAGACCAGGCTGTCTTGAAAAACAAAACAAAGCAAAGAAAGGAGTAACTGTCTTAGGAGGTAATTGATCTAGATAGATTACTAAGGGGAAATTGGATTGTTTCTCCGCAATGGAGATAAGAAAGCTTATGTCTGGAGTGCAGGATATCTTTTAGGGTGTCTCTTGGTGCTACCATGTCCTATAATTAAAGTCGGTGGGAGCTACCACAAACTAATACAGGCAGGATGGCAAAAGGAATGAAAGTATGGGTCACTCCTCTGGGAAAAGAGCCAAAACCTTGTGCTTGCTGAGGGTAGAGGAATATAGACTGGGTAGTAAAGGAAGTAAATGCCAGCTAAGGTCACGTGATCAGTTGCAGACAGAAAGATTATAATTGACTTGAGTGTTTCTGTGGTGGTTTGAATAAGAATGATCCCCCTCCCAGATTTAAAATGCCTAGCCCCTAGGGAGTAGGAACTGTTTGCATGGATTAGAAGGTGTGGCCTTGTTAGAGGAAGTGTGCCACTTGGGGTGGGCATAGAGATTTCAAAAGCCCATGCAGACTCAGGCACTTTCTTTCTTCCTGCTGCCTGCAGGTAAGGATATAGAACTCTCAACTGCTCCAGCACCAAGTCTGTTGGCCTGTGAAGATAATGGACTAATCTCTGAAATTGCCAGCAGCCCCCAATTAAATGCTTTCTTTCCTAAGCGTTGCCTTGGTCATGGTGTCTCTTCACAGCAATAGAACAGTGACTAAGACAGTTTCTGTCGTATTTTGTTAAGAATGTATTTGTGCAGGTATTTGTTTTATTTCTTTATCATGCAATATAACATCAATTGAGACAATATTAGTGATTATCATATTTAAGAATGTCCCTAAAGGGACATTGCAATACATTCTAAAATATATAATGCATTTGAGGTTGTACATGGCATAGTTATATCATGTTAGGCATAATTTTGACCTGGTTAGAAGTCAAGCCTAACATAGGGAGATATGATTGTGTGTCAGGTTGACAAGGGGTTGTCTTGTGATAGCTTTGCCTGGTTGTCAGCTTGAATACATCTGGAATTAACTGAAAACCCAAACATCTGGGCACACCCGTGAATGCTTTTTCTTGAGTGGATCATGTGAGGCCTGAAGACCCACCCTAAACCTGGCCACACTTTCTGGACATTAAAGAAACTTTTGCCTGCTTGCTCTGCTGCTGAGCAGATCTTCACTGGTCTTAGAGGCTACTTCTTCAGGACTCTGATGGATACTGAAGACCAGCTGAGAAGCCATGTCAGTGACTGGATAGCTATTGGATTCCTGGACTTTCCATTGGGAGGCAGCCATTGTTGGACAAGCTGGACCACATTCAAATAAATCATATATATGTGATTTATATATATTAGAATATATATTCTATCAGTTCTGTTCCTTTAGATTCTAAAACTTGAGAATTCTTTTTGATTGATTGATTGATTGTGTCACAGTGGTTTTCAACCTGTGGGTTACTACTTCTTTGCATATCAGATATTTACATCACAATTAACGACAGCAGCAAACACAGTTATGAAGTAGCAACTAAATACTTTTTTGGTTCAGTGTCTTCACAACATGAGGAACTATATTAAAGGACTGCAGCATTAGTAAGGTTGAGAATTGCTGCTTTAGAAAATCCTGACTAAGACAAATATACTATCTAGACATTCAGTTCATGCCAAGTGACATGTCCCTTTGAAGATAGGCTCACAGATGAGATTACCATTAAAATCAGTGGCCTTTGTCTTTCAAAATATGAGTGAGCTGATAGGGGAAGAGAGAAAGAATATATAGAATATGTACATGGTAGCTATATACTGTGTATATATATACACACAGAGAGACATACAAATGTATGTGTGTATATATATATATATGTAGATGTGCATAGTAGATTATATATAATGTATATATTATGCATGGAGAGAAAGAATATTCACCAATATGCACAGTCATACACATGCTTCTCTAGGTTCTGTTTCTCTGAAGATTTTCACCAACAACTTGGGAAGCACCAAGCCAAGCATTAACGTAGCAAAATCATTTTGTCCAGTTAAAAACTTATAGAACTTGTAATGACTATAGCATATTATACTCTCTCTCAAATGCCATCAGATTTTTCCCTGTAGATATTGTCTCAAAAATGTTGTTGTAATGCCAGCGGCGGGGCTGCGTCCCCAGCACCCTGGCCGCCTGGCTAGCTTATGCCCCGAAATAACAACACACAAACTGTATTCATTTAATTACTGCTTGGCCCATTATATCTAGCCCTTCTCGGCTAACTTTCGCACCTGGACTAGCCCATTTCTAATAATGTGTGTAAGCACCCCAAGGTGCACTTACCGGGAAGATTCTAGCCTACGTCCATCCTGGATCAGAGCTTCATCGCGTGTGTCTCAGAGAGGAGCTATGGAGTCTCTCTGAGGAGTCTTACCTCACTTCCTCTTCCTCCCAGCATTCTGTTCTGTTTACTCCTCCCACCTATGTTTTAACCTATCAGGGCCAAGCAGTTTCTTTATTGCTTACCCAATGAAATCAACAGATTGATATATGACACTCCCACATCAAAATGTGACTGATACTTTTTTTCCCCTGTGTCTTTTTAATGTCTTTAATTCTTATTTCTTTAGGATCTGGGAATTGAATCAAAGTTTCGCATGTGCTAACCAATACTCTCTGTCACAGAGCCACATCTTCCCCCCATTAATGGCTTTATTTAGACACAGTTCACATACCACAACAGTCATCTGCTCAAAATATAAAACGGAATGATTCTTAGTATATTCACAGAACGAACAGCCATTTCTACTCTACGTAACATTTCTATTACCCCAGAAAGAGAGACACTTCTGCTCCCAGTAGTTCCCCTAGTCCTGCTCCCTCTGCTTACATCGAGGAACTCAGAGAGCCCTGTATCTGTTGACTTACTGATTCCAATAGTCCAATAAAAAAGCATATAAGGGCTGGGTGGTGGTGGCGCATGCCTTTAATCCCAGCACTCAGGAGGTAGAGGCAGGCGGATCTCTGTGAGTTCAAGGCCAGCCTGGTCTACAAGAGCTAGTTCCAGGACAGGCTCTAAAGCTACAGAGAAGCCCTGTCAAAAAAAACAAAACAAAACAACAACAACAAAAAAGCATATAAGGTGTAGTCTCTCATTACTTGTGACTTTCATTGAGCACAGTGCTTTCAGAGTCCATCCATGCTGATGCCAATGCGATTGCATCACCTCTTTTTACTGCCAAGTAATATTCCGTTTATGGACGTGCCATTGTAGGGTTGTTTGCACTTGGAGGGCTCTCGTTGTTTTCCTTGTGAAGCATCAGAAAAGTAAGAAAGAATTTTTTTTAAAAAAAAATTTAACCATGGAAAAGTTCTCAAGTGAATGATTCCTGAATCAATCAGTCTTTCAAGGACGAGATTCGTTAGAGGCACCATTCCTATTAGCAAACAATTCCCAAAGTCCTACTGTTGAAAATACATTCTTATGCAGTTATTTGGGTCCAAGTACTTTTGTTTATGGGAGAAGAAATTGAAATGAGTGTCTTGGCAGTGTCGCTGTGGTTGTATAAACCAAGGGATTAAGAGTACCTTTGAGAAGGGACAGCGTGTGATCGCTCTGGCTTTGGAAATAATGGCAAATTCATACGCAAAATGTATGGATGATGCTTTCATTATATCCTTTTGAGACTCTCAGTCAAAATTAGCCTTTCTGTTAGGATCCTTGCTGGGTTCAGATCACATGTAGTGGCCACAATTCCCTGTTGATTCATTTTTTTTTTTTAAAGATCCATTTCTAAAATAAAATGACTCTGTAAATCAGAGTTGAAGCAGCAACTATCCATGCAGGCCTGGCCCAGAAAAACTTAAATGTAATCCTAACATCATTCTTCATGTAAAATAAGAGCCAAGTGTTGCCCGGTATTGCCTCACGGAGTGTAAAACAGAGCAGTAGCTATCCTTCCATGGAGCAGAAACATCCCCGAGAAAGAACAGAAAAGTCACAGGACTTTACAAGCACAGCTTAGACCTGCTTCCCTTCCCAACACAAAGAGTGCGCTCGCCGGCTTTCATGTTTGGTTTCCTGTTGGTTTGCTTAAGCGATTAGAATGACTAGTGACGTTTAAAGTCCGGCCGGGCAGAACCGTTCGGTGGGCAGTGTTGGTCTTGGGTGCTGCCTTCGTTTCCTCTCCCCATTTCCTTTCTTCGCATTCCTTCCTCTTGAAACATCTTTCAATTTTAAAGGCAAATTGCTTATTTTTCCAAGAAAAAGAGGTATTTAAAAAGTGATCGGAGAAACCCACAGAGGTGAATGCTAGTGATGAAATTTCACATCCTGTTCATGGATCAGAGGTGACCAGCAGGCTCTTCCTGCACCTGCACTTCCTCTTCCCAGGGATAGAGCGTGTCCTGCACCCTTAGCCATCCCTCCACGGGAAGGAGCACAGAGGATGGAGGGACTGGTTCTTAGGTCGCAGACCCCGCTATCTGCCAGGAGTACCTGTTCTCCAAGCCTGAGGCCCGAGAGGAGGACCGTGTGATAGAGAAGACGTGCTGGTTCAGCTCCTGGGATTAAGAATATCCGACGCTGCACACAGAACAGACAACTAGGAATCAAGCAGGTCAAGTCTTTTGTGCAGGTTTGTTTCCCGCTCTGCTCTCTTATAATTGTCCCGACAGCCATTGCCATGTCTGGCCCACATGTCCATAAGATTTCTTGAAAGGTTCTCTAATCTGAAGGTTTAAATAGAGACAAAGTGCTTATTTGATAGGCTGAGGTTGTAGTTGAGTTGGTAGCCTCGGGTTTGACCCCTAGCACCTCTAAACATGGTGGGGCAGTACAAGCCTTAATCCCAGCCCAGGAGAGGTAAAAACAGAAGAATCAGATGTTCAAGGTCATTTCTAAATATTTTTATTGAATGAGATGAGATAAACCAGTCACAAAATGGCAAATTCCATAGACAAGGGCTGATCTTGGTTGTCAACTTGACCATATCTGAAGTCAACAGAGACCCAAGCATCTGGGTACACCTGTGAGAGATTGTCTTGATTGGATCGTTTCATATGGAAGACCCACACTAAATATGGATCATTTAAAGTGGAACACCCCCCCCCCCAGTCTACCTTCTGGTGGCAGCCTTTATAAAAGGACATGGAAGAAGGAAGCTTTTGACCTGCTTGCCTTTACTCTTAATGGCAATTTTATCTACCCTGCCACTGCGGCCTTCCTTTGCCGGTATTAGAATCTATTTCTTTGGGAGTCCAGTGTCTACTAAAACCCAGGGGAGACATCCAGCCTCATGGGCTGAACAACTGTCTGATTCTTGGGCTTTCTATTGGGAGACATTCACAGCTGGACTAATTGGACCACAGCCTGTAAGCCACTCTAATAAATCTTCTTCCTGTATATAAACAGATTCAGTCCATCAGTTCTGTTCCTCTAGAGAACCTTGATTGATGTACCTGGATGATTCCACTTATTAAATTCCTTGAACAGTCAAATGCATAGGCATGGGTGTGGAACTGAGAAGAGGGAAGAATGGGAGTCTTTAGTGAATATAGTTTAAGTTGAGGAGGACAGAAGAGCTCTAAGCTTGATGTTTATACAGTGTGATGTATGTGCACTTAGTTTTCAACGTAAACGAGAACATCAAACAGATAAAAGACGGATAGATACAAGGTGGAAAATCTCTAGAAAGGAGCTGGTGTGATGGCACAAGCCTTCAACCCCAGCATTCAGGAGACTGAGTTCCAGGCCAGCCTGGTCTGTATAGTGAGTTCGAGGACAGACAGGGCTAGGTAGGAGACTTTGTCTCAAACACCACACCCCCAAAAAAACACCTCTAGAAAGGAGTGTCCTAAAAATGACATGAAAGAGAGTCAGGCTGTGACAGCACACACCTTTAATCCCAGCAAAGGCAGGTGGATCTAGCCTGGTCTACAGAACACGTTCCAGGACGGCTAGGGCTGTTACACAGAGAAACCCTGTCTCTAAAAACGAAAATAAATAAATAAAAAGATAGGAAATGGAACGAAAATTTGTAACATGAGGGAAACTAGATTCTGATCAGAGTACAAAGGATTAGATATGAGAAAAGCAAGCACAGCATAGTGAACATACCTTTAATTGCATCACCTGGGAGGCAGAGACAGGTAAATTTCTGTGAGTTTGAGACCTGGTCTACATAGCAAGTTCCAGTCTAGCATGGTGAGACCCAGTCTTTTTTTTTTTTTAATTTATTTATTATGTGTACAGTATTCTGTCTGTGTGTATATCTGTAGGCCAGAAGAGGGCACCAGACCTCATTACAGATGGTTGTGAGCCACCATGTGGTTGCCAGGAATTGAACTCAGAACCTTTGGAAGAGCAGGCAATGCTCTTAACCTCTGAGCCATCGCTCCAGCCCCCCAGTCTTAATAAATAAGACTGGTTAAAAAAAAAAAAAGATATCTATGGAAGATACAGAAAACAGATCCAGCAGACAAATATCTAAAATCCACGTTTAAATGAATTAGAGGAAATACTGCAATACAGTTAATGGGAATTGGTTTCCGGTTGGTAGAACTGTTTGCCAAGGATTAAGAGGTGTGGCTTTGTTGGAGGAGGTGTGTCAGTGGGAGTGGGTTCTGAGGTTCCAAAAGCCCACATCATTTCCAGGAAGCTCTATAAATGGAGTTTCTTGTCCCACCTGCCTGCTCCCAAATACCTGGCAGCCACTTCCCAAATTACCACACAGAAGTTTATAGTAATTATAAATGCTCAGCAATAGCTCAGCCTGCCTGGCTACTGGCCAATCAGTGTTTTATTAAACCAATTGAGGGACAAATCTTTACAGTGTACAAGAGGATTATTCCACAGAGTAGCTCGCTCTCTCTCTCTCTCTCTCTCTCTCTCTCTCTCTCTCTCTCTCTCTCTCT
>NW_026067900.1:6089566-6100276 GCF_014885135.2 Alexandromys fortis | reverse complement strand
CTCTCTCTCTCTCTCTCTCTCTCTCTCTCCTCTCTCTCTCTCTCTTTCTTCTCTCTCTCTCTCTCTCTCTCTCTCTCTCTCTCTCTCTCTCTCTCTCTCTCGTGGGTCAGGTGTACACTCTCAGCTTCTTCTCCAGCACCATGCCTACCTACCTGTTGCCATGTTCTCTGCCATGATGGTCATGGACTCTATCCCTCTGGAACTGTGAGGCCCATTAATAGTTTTCTTTGATAAATTGTCTTGGTCATGGTGTCTCTTCACAGCAATAGAGAAATAATAAAGAGAACTGGAGAAAATAGTCCTTTTGGTGGGGCCTTTTGGACTGGGCACAGGTTAGTGGGACTTACCCATAATCATAGCTACTCAGGAAGCTGAGGCAGGAAAGTTAGAAGTTCAAGGTCAGGCTCTGCAACTTGGTGAGACCCTGCTGCAAAACAAAAAAGGTAAGAAAAAGACTGGGAACCCAGCTCAGTGTTAGAATTCTTGCTTTGAATGTTTGAGGCTCAGGCTTCAACTCCAATTACAACAACAATAGTAACAACAAGCTGGGCAGTAGTGGTGCACACCTTTAATCCCAGCACTCAGGAGGCAGAGGCAGGTGGATCTCTGTGAGTTTGAAGCCAGCCTGGTCTACAGAGCAAGTTCCAGGACTGGCTCCATAGCAACAGAGAAACCCTGTCTTTAAAAACAACAACAAAAAAATAATAACAATAATAACAACAACAACAGAATGTCATATTTCAAGGGAAATTTGACACATAATGATCCACCCTGAAATGTATCCTCCTATAACTCAGGGAATTTGAAATTTAAAAAGAAAAAAAGAATTATTTGAATAATAAAGTAAAACAACAACAACGAAATAAGTCATTCATAAAATATAAAAACAAAACAGACTGTTATAAAATTCCTCTACATCTGCCAGGTGTGGTAGTGCACGCCTTTAATCCCAACACCCCTGGAGGCAGAGGTAGGTGGATCTCTATGAGTGCAAGGTAGTCCAAGACCAGCCAAAGCAACATAGAGATACTTTGTCTTAAACAAACAAGTAAAAATATTTCTTTAGGGCTGGAGAGATGGCTCAGTGGTTAAGAGCATTGCCTGCTCTTCCAAAGGTCTTGAGTTCAATTCCCGGCAACCACATGGTGGCTTACAACCATCTGTAATGAGGTCTGCTGCCCTCTTCTGGTCTGCAGACATACACACAGACAGAATATTGTATACTGTATACATAATAAATAAATAAATAAATAAATAAATAAATAAAAGCAAAAAAAATTTCTTTAAAAATACACTGAATTGTCGGGCAGTGGTAGTGCTGTCTTTAATCCCAGCACTGCTGGGGGTCAGAGGCAGGTGGATCTCTGAATTCAAGACCAGCTTTGTCTACAGAGCAAGTTCCAGGACTGGCTCCATAGCTACTGAGAAACCCTGCCTCAGAAAACAAAAAACAAAAACAAGCAGATACATTGAATTTTAGAGGCCAGAAGGGAATGTCTCTAAATCCTCAAGAAAAGAAAATATGATTCCAAATATCTATATAATCCAATTGTCATTTAAATATACATTTTAAATATCCACAAGTTCTGTGTCAGTATTGGGAAAATACTTGCAATTCCTACTACAGTAAAAGTACCAATTTAAGAAATATTTTATGTGTATGAGTGTTTGCTTGCATGTATGTACCTACATATGACACATGTTGACGCTGTGCCTGCAGTGCTCATTCAGACCAGAAGAGGGCACTAGATCCCCTGGGAACTATGGTTACAGATAGATGTGAGCCACCATGTGGGTGCTTGGGAAATGGACCCTGGTCCCCTGCAAGACCGGCCAGTTTGCTTCACTACAGAGCCATCTCTCTAGCCCCAAGTGCTAACTTTTTAAAAATGTATAAAGGTTCTTTTAAAAGGTACTGCACATGGTAATCTCCTTGAGAGCCAAAAAAAGCGGAAGAAGGAATTTGAGGTAAATTTGGGTAACACAGCAAAAGCCTGACTTAAAACAAAGATTAAGGTTTTTTTTTAATATTTATTTATTATGTGTACAATATTCTGTCTGTCTGTATGCCTGCAGGCCAGAAGGGGGCATCAGATCTCATTACAGATGGTTGTGAGCCACCATGTGGTTGCCGGGAATTGAACTCATGACCTTTGGAAGAGCAGGCAATGCTCTTCACCACTGAGCCATCTCTCCAGCCCCCAAAGATTAATTTTTTTAAAAAATTAAATTTAATTTTGGTTAGAGAATTAAAAAAAAAAAAGTGGACTGGAGATGTGACCGAATGACATAGAGCATCTGCTAGCATGTGCAAGACCCCAGGTTAAACCCCGGCACCACAGAGGTATAAACAAATCAATAACCTCGATGATAAATGTATAAAGAGTGTGAGCTATTTACATAAAAGGAAAACAAGTTCTCTCAGTCATATTTGAGAGACAATCTCCTGATCGTGAGAAATACAAATGAGGCTAAAGCCAACGACTAGGAAATAAAACAACGAAGCTCATCGATTCTGGAGAGGGGAGAGTTTGTGGGAGACCTGATCCTCCGACAGAGTTGCAAGCACTCATCCTTTGCATCTGTAATTTTACCTCTGGGAATTTATCCTATGTCATATAAAGTGTTATTCATAAAAAAGCAAGTCTAAAGAGTACTTAAATGTCCATTAATGTCAGCCTGGTCAAATAAATCATCACGTAGCCAGTCAGACGCTAAGGAACGGAGATACCTTTCTTTTTTAACTGATAAATAATAATAAGTTCCAATGATTGTTTAGTGAAAACACCAAACAAGCTCACGTGTACAGAGCTTAGCCTAAAAGGCAAACTCTGTAAGTACATATTCCCGAGTACCGCACCGAGGGGTGGATGAGATTTTAGTAGCCTTAGTTGTCTCCGAGGACGTGTCTAGACGGGACCTGAATAGGATTTACCACGATATTTTCTCGAGCTGTCCTAACGTGAAGACATGAATGCATTATCTATTCATAACTGAATAAGGAAGCCGTGTGTGGTTCTGTCTGTGGGACCTCTCTTCTAGGAGATCTGTGAGTTCCCTCAGCTGGGAGTGGCTACGAAGGGTCCTTGTCCTCTGCAGCTGTTGCGTTCGTCAGCCGTTCTGGGCTATCTGCCACCTTCTTCTGAGCCCTACCCTGTTCGTATTACCACGCCAGTCTGAGTCAGGACGGTGCTGCTTGCCGCAAGGCTTTGAAAACTAGTTTCAGAAAATTCCTGGGCTAATTCGCAGGCAATCACTTAGAACTTCATACTTGAAACAGTGGTCTTCATAAAACCTGTTAGCTGCTTTCTTAATTGCATTGAACTGATGGAGGTTTCCTTGTTTATCTGAGAACATGACTAATTAGAAATACTTTCCCCTCTGGGGTAAGCCACAGTTCCCTTCTCTCTCTTTCTTTCTTTCTTCCTTCCTTCCTTCCTTCCTTCCTTCCTTCCTTCCTTCCTTCCTTCCTTCCTTCCTCCTTTCTTTCTTCCCTCTCTTTTTAAAAGCATTTTTAATTGTTATGCATGCGTTATAGTGAGTTTTTGTACCCGCCACCCTGAATGTACCCAATTTCATCTTTCTTTCTTTTTATCTTATTTATTTATTTTTGGTTTTTCAAGTCAGGGTTTCTTTGTGTACCCTTGGATTTCCTGCAACTCAGCCTGTGGACCAGACTGGCCTCAGACTCACAGAGATCTGCTGCCTCTGCCTCCGCAGTGCTGGGATTAAAGGCGTGCGCCACCATTGCTCTCTCTCTTTCTTTGTTTCTATTTTGTTGTCTGAGCAGAATCTCATTATATAACCCAAGCTCACCTGGAAGTCACCACATAACCCAGGCTGGCCTCAAACTTACTTGCTGCTCTTCCTAAGCCTCAAAGGTGCTAGGATGGCAGACACGCACCACCACACCCAGCCCACATCTCACCTCATTCATAGCAATGAGGTGGGCGTTTAGGACTCTAGAATAAACAAACCAACCAGCCAGAGATAATTGGTGTGCCTTTCTAATTGTTACCAGATTTTAGCCATATTCTCCTCAGCTGTTCAGAGACTGGAAAATCTTGATTGTCCAGGCTTCCGAGCTTACTGATATTTTCGCAACCAGACACAGGTCATCCCTGCAGGCTATTTTTTTTGGGGGGGCTATTTTGCGGCAGATTGCAGGGGTACCTTGACCCCATATTTTTAAACACATAATTTTTCATGAGATAGAGATTATGGCCTCGTAATGAAATTTACTTGCAGTCTCCTGATACCTTATTAAGCTTCCACCAATGACAAGGTCCCATTAGACCTGCCTAAGCTAAAGCCTATTTGATATTAGAACACAAGGAAAGGTCTCTGCCTAAGTAGATTAAGGACACACAAATCAAGCAAGTCAGATTTCTAAACAAGGGAACCCTACGTGCAGAATTTGCATGCATTATTCATCCCTGCTCCGTGCAAACACGCGGATGTTGCTCCGTGAACTTTGGCCCACCGTGCTTAAGAACAATGGCTAGAACATCAGCACAGGATCCCTCTTTCCACGACTGCTGCCAGAGGACTTTGAGGCTCCGCTGGGGGATTTGCACAGTAATTCCCTCCTAACACCCTCTGGTCTCCCTTGTCTGAAATGTCACTGGGAGCTTTGTGGGCAGGTTGGTTTCTTTCCCTCTGTGTGGCAAGTCTCCACTTTGTGCATTCCATTCCGATTTCCTGTTGGCCCTTCTCCTACTGGCCTCTGGCTAAAAGAGTAACTTCTCCAGGTTGTATTTCTCTGATAAATATAAATCTTTAATTTGCTTGTTAAACACCGAAGAAGCGATGTGGTCTGGGCTCAGTAGTACTAAACCCCTCTTTTTCTTGGCCGTAGGCATGTACTTTTGTGATCAATTAAGTCCGTGCACTTTCTATAATGGGATCTGCTCTTTGAGTCACATCATTCTCCACCTTCCTTGAGTTAGTGTCCTCACTGACCCGTGTCCCTGTCTACATTCTGTTTACAGAACAAAAAGGATTTTACTGTGGTCCTTAAAATTGTTCTCCAGGAAGGTGAGGTGAGCGGCCTCGGTCCACCACCAGGCAAAGCCTCTTTAGAGTTCTGACTGCTCCAGTGAGTTAGGAAAACCTGTGGTGGTCTTCAGGTCTGGAGCTCACGGGTAGGTTTCAACTAGAGATAGGAGCCTTTGCCTTACCAACAGCTCTGAAAGCTGCAGGGAGGAAGGAGATAACCGAAGGAAGGAATGCGAGCAGATAAAGAAGAGCAGAAAACAGCTCCAGGGCCCTTCAGGGATTGCAACAGGAAAGGGCTAGCGAGGATTCCTACTCTGTAAAACTGGAGGAAAGCGAAGACCTAGTGGAACACACATGTAATCCTAGCACTAGGGACGGCGGCAGGATGATCAGAAGGTACGGGTTATCCTGGGCTACACAGAGAATCTGAGGCCAGCTTGGGAGACCCGAGACCCTGTCTCAAAAACAAAACTAAAAGAAAGAGAAAAGGAAAAGTCTTTTAGGCCATCGGGCCCAACCCTTGATGAGGATGAAACGGTGGAAGAGCGAGGGCTGCTGAGGAATTTTGCAAGATGGGGGCCGCACACAGGAAGGCAGGGTGAGTGGAGGCGTTGGCCGAAGCCTGAGCGGATAGCCGGGCACCTGTGGCAACGCGTCACTCCGGCCTCCTGCCACAGGGGGCAGACTTGACTGACAACCCCAGCTGCAGTGCCTGCAGCTCCACCGCTGGATCTGTGGTTAAGACCAAGTTTACCCAGTCAGCAACCGAACCCTGCTGGAGGGGGTGCAGACTCCTCTAACCGGCAACTTTGGCTTAAAGACTCACCTTGGTCCCCACCCGACCTTAGCACTGTGTGTGGTCTGAGAGGCCTTCTCAGTCCCTTCCCTCTGACTCTCAAACGTCTTCATAGGTGTTCTCTTCCACCGTTCCTGTGTCCTTCCTCTCATACAGGCATGCCCTCCTGTAAATATCTTACTCACCTAATTCCTTCCTGATGACTGTCTCTTTGTTTTGTTTTATTTCTGTTTAGTTTGGTTTTTCAAGACAGGGTTTCTCTGTATAACAGTCCCAGCTGTCCTGGATCTCGTTTTGTAGACCAGGATGGCCCTCGAACTCACAAGGACCTGCCTGTCTCTTGGCGTGCACCACCGCAGCCAGGTCCTGGTGACCGTTTTTTTTTTTAAGAGTATCTAAACAACAAATGGAACAAAAAGTGGGGGCGTTTCAGCGTCTTCTGTACTTTCCCCACAGTCCCACTAGCGCTTCAAAGTAAGAAGGGTGCCTCCCGGATAGTCGTCCGCACGCACTGCTCCGTGTGTCTCCACACCTTCCTGTGAACCGGCAGTGTTAGCGGTGTTAGAGTCTCCGTGTAGCAGATGAGAGAGCTGTTGTTGCGAGCTGGAGAGAACCGTCGGGGTCCCCGTGGTTAGTGGAGGGAAGACCGAAATAAGCCGCATGTGTTCCTTAAGGATGGAGTCCCAGGGGGAAATGCGTCATTCCGTTTGTTTCTGTGCAGACTCCGTGGAGTGTGCTTACGTGAGGCTAGATGGTTTCGGTCGCTTCACACCTCACTCTATTCCAGTCTTCTGGACCCTCATCGCGTGAGAAAGCCATCCTTGGCTGGAGTACTATGACATAGTACTGGCTCTAAGCCAGAGTTCTTTCTGTCACAATATTCTGTAGCCCCTTTTTCTTTCCTATTCCCTTTATCTCAATAAATTCCACTCACACCCTGTCTGCATGGCGTTTTTGTCACCTGCCGTGGTGAGATGGGACCCTTGTACAAATCTGTCTATTGTTCCCACCAATGTATAGGCGGGTCCTCCCCTCTTCAGGAAGTTCTCACCAGTAATGACAAACTCTTCTCAAATGCCTTTGCTTACAGGACTATTCTCTGAGCCACACTGCCACCAGCCTCAGGAGTCCTGCTGGGTCTGTGCTCAAAAGATCATCATAGAGGCCTTGCTGGCACACACCTTTAACCCCAGTACTTGGGAGGCAGAGGCAGGCAGATCTCTGAGTTAGAGGCCAGCCTGGTCTACAGAGTCAGTTCCAGGACAGCCAGAGCTACACAGAGAAACCCTGTCTCTAACTGTCCCTCCACCCCCCCCCCAAAAAAAAACCCCATCATAGCTGGTCTTGTTGATTCAAGAGAAAAGGTGGAGTGGAGATGGGGGTCCCAAGACCCTCACCTGAGTGTTCAGTCACCCCTTCTAACCAGTTGTGTGCAGTTCTGCTTGTGGCCTCAAGTGTATAGTGTGGGCTAGAGAGTGTAGGTGCAGAAGGACTAGAGCCTTCTACACAGCTACTGGGGAGTCATGATCCACACTGGGTGCAGGCCGTCCAGTACGACTGCTTTAAGGCCACCCACACTCCTGCCTGTCACCCCTCACCCATTGCTCTGTCAGTAAGGCTAACAAAATCATTGGTTCCCCAGAGTGAACTTTGGTGAAATCCTTCTTCAGACTGTCACCGGGACCATAGTAGGAAGGGGTAGACAAAGAATTCTAGCAACATCCACCAACCGCTCCCAGCACTTTGGCCCTGTTTTCAGGGGCTGCTTTCCATTGCTAGGATAAAATCAAATCTTGTTGAGGCTCAGAACAAGCTACTCTAAAATATGACATCTGCCTGTTGTGTCAGATGCAACATTAATACAGTGTACAAGACAATGTGTCAGCACAATGGGTCACCATGTCTTCATAGTGCACTGTGGTGGTGGGAAAAGGGAGTATTGTGATGTCATAGGGGAGCGTTGTGATGACAGACAGCAATGCTGAATCACAGTGCAGCACTGTGATGTCGCAAAGAGACAATGCAGATGTAGAAGGAGCTGCGGGCTGTGTTCCTGCCACCCAGCTCCCGGCCGCCTGGCTAGCTTATGCCCCAAAATAACAACACACAAATTGTATTCATTGAAACACTGCTTGGCCCACTAGCTCTAGCCTCTAACTGGCTAATTCTCATATTTTGACTAACCCATTTCTAATAATATGTGTAGCACCAGTCTTACCGGGAAAGATCCAGCATGTCTGACCTGGCAGCTTGTTCCATCACATCTGCCCTGGAGAGGAGCGGCATGGCTTCTGAGCTCACTTCCTCTTCCTCCCAGCATTCTGTTCTGTTTACTCCACCCACCTATGTTCTAACCTATCAGGCCAAGCAGTTTCTTTATTAATTAACCAATGACCTTCCTCTATCCCCGTGACATCACAACACAGCAGTGCAATGGCACAGTGGATCGTGTGATTTGACAGTGCACTACAGTGATGGGGAAAGCAGTGCTGGAACGGCACAGTGCATCATTGTGATGGCACAATGGACCACTGTGATGTCACAATGCATCATTATGAGGGCTCAGGTGATCAAAATAGAGCACTGTGATGGTACAACTTATCAATATGATATCACAATGCAACATCATAGTAACAGAATGAATATTAAACAGGAGCACTGATTTCACTTGGAGAATTGCAACGACAGTTGCAATGGGACAATGGAAGAATATGATGTCACAATAGAGCCCTGTGATGTCATTATTCAGTATTATGATGTCACAATAAAGGAAAATTGGAGAATAAAATATTGTGATGACCACAGTTCAGCACTGTGATGATATTATGGCACTTTTACAACTTATACAACATTGTTATGGCACAAAGGGAATTATTTTAACTGTATTGTGTATGTGTTTGTGTGTGTGTGTGCGTGTGTGCAGGCACACACTGCAGTGTACATGTGGAAGTCAGGGGATAACTCTGCTCTCTGCTTTTACAGTTTGGGTCTCAGGGATTAAACTGTGGTTGTTAGGCTTGGTGGCAAGTGCCCTAATCCATTGAGCCATCTCGCTGGACCCAGGAAAAAAAATTTTAAGAGATATTTCTGAAGGCAAATGAGACTTAAATATGTTGGTGCTGTAAAAAGGCTTAATTGGAGTTCTAGAACACTGTTAAGAGGAGTCTAAAGACTGGCTAGGACAATTGTCTGGGTGGAACACCCGGAGGTAAGAACAAAATGGAGCCTTTTCTCACCAGATTGTGAATCATGGCTATTTCTAAACAGATGAGTGTCATAAATAGATGTATGTTTAAGGTAGATAATTTGACCTCAATGAGTTGGATGAATTAAAATGTGGATATGTAGAGACAGGAACAATGTAACATCTGGGTGCCTTTTAAAGGTGATATTCTCCTGCTTTTAAGCAAATAGCCACTCAATAGAATGGAGAAACTGGGAAAGCAAGGGAAAGCGAGCCCTCGATGGCTGAAGGCTTCTCAGCCTGAGCCTTGACTCCTGAGCTCTGTGTCAGGATACAGACTCAAGATCTGTACCCTCAGTTTATGCAGTTATCCTCTCCCTTGCATAGTTGCTTTGGGCTTTGGCAAATGCAGGAAACCTCAGAACACAGTGCCTAACACGTGAGTTTGCTCGGTGAATTACTGTCTCTCTTTTCTTGACAAGTTCGCAACCTTTAAGTATTTATTTCCACAACTAGCTGTTAATATAAGCTAAATTAGTGAACACTCACATGCTCTGTATCTTCCGTGGCGCTAAAGTCTGACACAGAAGGAAACACTGTGTCACGTCTGCATCTGGGAGAATAAATTTACAGCCAGGAAATTAACAAGAACTTTGAGTTTACATGACAGTCTGAGTTTATTCAACAATCACTTGAACGGTGTCTGTGCAAAGAGATATAAAGACGAACATAACTGTGTTGGTGTCAAGGAGCTCAGAGTTAAGAATCAGAGACCAGTCAACATGTGGCCATCAAAATGGTTTACAACAGCCAGGCGGGAGGCAGAGGCAGGCGGAGTTCTGTGAGTTTAAGGTCAGCCTGGTCTATAAAGCGAATTCCAGGACAACCAGGGCTGTTACACAGAGAAATCCTGTCTCAAAAAAAATTTTGGTTTACAACAAACCATAACACTTTATTGAGTGTTATGTGGCACAATAGGCAATTAGCTGACTTTACAAATGGAAAGGAAACTTTACAAGGAAGCCATTACTTTAGTCTTCAAGTGATGGCTGTAGACCTACAACACACATAAATGCACACACAGGCACGTGAGCGTACACACACACACACACACACACTCATACCTCTCATCCTTTTAATTTCCAAAAGAAGCTTATAGGCAATAACCAGCTGATACTGTCTTTTTTTAAAATATTTATTTATTATTTATTATGTATACAATAGTCTATCTGTGTGTATGCAGAAGGCCAGAAGAGGGCACCAGATCTTATTACAGATGGTTGTGAGCCACCATGTGGTTGCTGGGAACTGGAAGAGCAGGCAATGCTCTTAACCACTGAGCCATCTCTCCAGCCCCCCAGCTGATACTGTCTTGACTCTATTTTTTAAAAAAAGACTTGTAATGTATTCCGCCTGCATGTATCCCCTCAGGCCAGAAGAGGGCACCAGATCTCATTACAGATGGTTATGATCCACCATGCGGTTGCTGGGAATTGAACTCAGGACCTCTTAACCTCTGAGTCATCTCTCCAGTCACCTTGACTCTATTTTTTTTTCTTTATTTATTTATTATGTATACAATAGTCTGTCTGTGTGCCTGAAGGCCAGAAGAGGGCGCCAGACCTCTTTACAGATGGTTGTGAGCCACCATGTGGTTGCTGGGAATTGAACTCAGGACCTTTGGAAGAGCAGGCAACACTCTTAACCACTGAGCCATCTCTCCAGCTCCCCT
>NW_026067900.1:6057014-6088424 GCF_014885135.2 Alexandromys fortis | reverse complement strand
TCTTTTTTTTTTTTTTTTTTTTTTCCGAGACAGGGTTTCTCCGTGGCTTTTGGTTCCTGTCCTGGAACTAGCTCTTCTAGACCAGGCCGGCCTCGAACTCACAGAGATCCTCCTGCCTCTGCCTCCCGAATGGGAGGCGCCACCACCGCCCAGCTTCTTACTTCATTTTTTGATGCCTCCTTCTTAAATGCCCCCTGCCGCTTCATGTGCACCTTAAAAGTCAGTGCCCCAAATTGGCGTGATACTCTGAGGCTATGACTAGTTCTAAGTTTAGCAGAGGGATAATTTCCTAGCTCTTGGATGTCATAGACCTATTAATACATTTCACTATCACAGTTAGCTTAATAAAGCCACCTGCCTGATTCTGGCAGCTTGGAGGCGGCTGGCGGTCGCTGTCAGTTATCAAATCCATAAAACTAGAAATAATGTCAAATGTATTCGATGACAAGAAAAAAAGATTCGAAAAAGATCCTGAGAATTTAGAAATTGGGTGAAAATAATTAGTAACAACACTAAGTTTTGCATTTATACTGCAGAAAGTATAAGACAAATTTCATTTAATACTTATGAAACATTTTAGATTATCATAAACTTGAAATTGACCATGACATGAAATCTCTGCCAAAAAGTTAATGCATTTTTGACTGGAAGAAGAATTAATAGCTGACTGTTCATAGCCTCTCCCCTCCCTCCTTTAGCCAAGGAAATTTTTTTCTTGGCAAGGTTAGTCACTTGGCCTCATTAAGAGATTAGTGGATTGAGTAAGAGAGAAAAGGTTCAATTGATCTCCTGGAAAAGTCAGAGAGTTGCACAAGAAGAGAGAGTCTGAGGAACGGAAGAGTTTCTGACAAGGGCAAAGCCAGCTAGCACTAGCTAAAAGAATAAGTTGGGGACGTTTACAACAGGAAGAAAGAAATTAGATTCGCGGCTGCCCTGTAGCAAGGGAGGCTTTTCAGACGAGCTTTGGGGGCTACGGGAATTCTTGCCAGACACCAGGGATGCCGCCCCAAGTGGTCTGCGTTCTAAGAGACATACGGAAAATTAATCTTCCCCTAGTTATTTTGGAATGTCTGAAATGTGTATCTGAGCTTTCAGCTGAGTTAAAAGCAGAGGCTCTCTCCACACACAGGTCGTGAAATCTCACGTTACGTCAGCGGAACTATCGTGTTCGCCACAATAAAAATGGCAATCACGTCAGTTGGCCAGATGACGTCTGTATGCTCTCCGGCTCTGGGCGCCACGTATTTATAAAGTGTGCCAGCTTGCTAGGGCTGCCTTCCTAACAGAGTCTGTAGCCTGGAGAGCTCAAACAAGAACTGATTTCTCAGGGTTCTGAGGGAGAGGAGTCCGGGGCCCAGGTTCAGCAGACTGGTTTCTTCAGCAGCGTTTCTCGTTGGTGCGCTCTGTCTTCTCTGTCTATAATCCCACCAGTCATGTTGGAGTAGAGCTTGCCACACCAACTCATCTCAGTAATGCTCTTTAAAAACCCTCTATCCAAATATGGTCTGAGGATTTCAACATGAATTTGGTGGAGAAGACGCAATTTAACCCATAACACAGGCTACCAAAAAATTCACTCCATAACCTCATTTTATTGAGTTTTATTATTGATCTTTTAGGACTCTCAGCCAAACTCTTGCAATTTGTTAGTAGAATATTTCACTATTTTCATTAATTGTTCAGAGTAGTACATTAACCTGATTGGTATATATTATTTTATATTATATATTATTTTTTAGTTCAAAGTCTTTAGAAATTAATGATATGTTAGTTATATGAAAATAGTATTCTGTAGGATGGTATTTTGGAAATAAAATATTTGGAGGCACAAGAAATGAATTGCTTTTCTGTAAGATGAGGCATCTGAACCCAAGTCTCCAAGGTCCCGCATAGTTGTAAATACCAACAATTCTGGTTCAAGCACATAACAAAAGTATAACATGTTGTTAAATATAAATTTAAATTATTAGATTGGGTTACAAATAATAAGCAAGAAGGGAAGGTAGAAATCTGGTTAGGGCCTAGAGAAGGTCTTCCTAAAATTCAACTGGACACAAAATATCTTGGGAGAAAGTCCTTCAGATCCAACTGCTGACCTCAGTTAGGCTTCGAAGTCACAATAACTCACTCTGGTGGTGTCTCAGATTTCATAATCCCTTCCTTTGATACAGGCTGACCTTCACCTTCCTATGTCTCTAAAGAAACCTTGAACCTGGGATGCTCTTGCCTCACCTTCAGCAAGCTGAGGTTACAGGTGTGCGTCATGCCTGGTTTATGTCATGCTGGGGGATGGTCACGGATCTCACGCATGCTATGCAAGCACTTGACTGAGTCATGGCCTCAGATAGAGTCTTAGTTCTGTACGCTTCAGTAGCCAGCACTTTCTTTACCACTGCACTGCAAAATAGAATCAGCCATACACCCAAGTGTCACCCATGACCACGCCATGCACCCCAAACCTCTGCACAGCTACATGAGCAAATGCATCTTAGGGTTTCCTGAGCTCCTATTTTATAATTTCTTGCAGAAATAGCACCATTTAATCGGTTTTAACTGACTTTCTATTTAGGCAAAGAATAGATAATAAACTCCTATAGTGTATAGATAAGTACCGCGCTTTGCAGTGTTACACACATCAAATTGGCTCATATTCTCTAGCTTATGTGGAAATCTATTCATTGCTCTTCAACAAGCCATGATTACACAGTAGATCTGCCAATCCCTATAAATTAGTTTTTAAAAAACACTTTGTATAAGTCAGAAAATATGGCTCACCTCTTTGAAGGTTGAAGACAGGTTTCATATTTTACTTTTCTTTTTTTTTCTTGTTGTTTTTTTCAGGAGAGAAGATAAGGACCAGCTATCAGGAGGAGCGATGAGTTTGTGGCACTAACACTCAGAGGCGGCTCTCTGTGGTGAATCAGACTTTGAAAGACCTTCTCAGACTGAGGCTCGCTTCTGACATCAAGTTGAAAACACCTTAGCATGGATAATTTTTAAATGAAATAGTTTCTGAGGGTGGAAAAGAGCCATATTGGATTTTATCTGGTTATTAAATTCAAAAAAATGTCTTGTATCAAGAAAGTGGATATTGTCCCAGCATTATTAAAATATTCTATTTAGAAAAATGACATTGTTACTCACACGAAACAGATGTTGGTCTAGATAAAGGTAAATGCCTTCATGGGTCTCAAACACATGCACGTGGGATTACAGAAAATAATTATAGCTCAAGCAGGGAATGCTGCGCCTTCGGCTGCGCAGACAGTGTTTGGGTGAGCTGCTGCAGTCTGACAAGGTACCCCAAAACTTTATGGCTTAAAATAAGGACTGGAAAGCTTTTCCTGAAAAGTAGATCCATTTAAACTCTCTGTGGCACCTGCTCAACTCAGGTGCTGTAAGTCAAAAGCAGTCAGAGACAGTATGTAAAGAGGGGGCTCGCCTTCACTCTTCAGAGAGGCAGTGGGCATCAGCCTGTGGGCTATAGCTTCTTCTTGGTTTCTGGTTTTTCAAGGCTCATAATTGTATAGGTTGATGTTGGGGCAGAATATCTGACTTCTTGTGGTTGACTGTTAACCCAGGCAAGGAACACTGGTCCTTATTGGTCTCCACCACACACCTAGCAGCGGACAGGACTGTTGGCTGTGCACTTCAGTGTGCCTGCACTAGCCTGTGCCGTCGGTGAATCTGGGTTTCCTCCACAGGAGTGAGACTTCTGGGAGACAAAAGCATAAGCTTCAAGACCCTTCAAGGTTTGGTTAATAAGTCACATTAGTTAAAGGGGCCATGCCTTCCTCATGAAACCCTCTTGGCCTCCCACACACCAATAAGCTTTTTACTCTTTAAACTCTCAGCTCAAAGAGTCCTCAAACAGCCTCAACACCACTATTACTCGCTCAAAAAGCACAGTCAAAATTTCATTTTCATAATGGTAAGTGCTGAACATTTCCATTTTGGGGGGACTATGTCAATTAATGTTTCTGTCACTTATATGAACTATATGCCCAAAACTGTGTTCTCAATCATAGCTCCTGGCATGCAGTAAGTGCTCAATTAATGAATCTGAAAAACAGCTGAGAGGAAAAGGTTCTCAACATAACAGATTGATTTTCACACCAAGTAACGACTTGCGTTGTATATGAAAGGGCGCAGAAAGCCACATTCAGTGAAAAGCAGGCCAGTGAAATTTATTTTAAAGCCAGAGAGAAGAAATTTCCTGGTAATATTAAAACAATTTCTAAAAACAGAAAAAAAAGCCTTAAAAACAAATGTATCAGAGTATTATTTTACCTAGAGATTAGATTAAATAGTTGGATTAATCTTCCCTAAAGGGTGAAAGGTTGAAAGATAAATTTGTTTTTAATACAGTTCAGCCAAAGGGGGGGGGGCAGAATACAAGCAATGTATTAATTTACAAGCAGACGGGGCTGGTGTGAGGCCTGGCGCCTCCCTCTCCTGGTTTAGAGGAGCCGAGAAAAGGCCTGCAATTGGGTCCTCAGTGTTGGGCTCCGTCTCCACCTACAGCAGCTCGGCGTCTGCCACTAAGAGTTTGGGATGACTGCCACAGACTGTACGCGCTGTCTTCATCACCGAAAGAACATCCTAGGTGGATGTCAGTTTTCAAAGGTCCCATTTCTGCATCAGGATCTCCTTGTGTTTTCCTGCTGATCTGTCTTCACACCAGAGAAACCAAAGCTGTGAGAGAGTGTAATTGGCAATGGTGATGCAGCAGCGTGTTCTTAGACACAAGTCAGAGAAGAGCAGAGCAACCCTTGCTTGTTACTGTTGCCGTTTGCAGTGACGGTTGAACGAAAGTTGAGCAAAACCCTAGTTAGACTTGGAGTGAGTAATTGCAGACACCTGAGAAAGTAGAAGCCAATACTGAATTTAATCTTGTCTTCACCTGAGAACCTGGGATGCCCTCCCTCACACCAGCCTATCTAAACTCTTTTAGCTTATAGCATTACAAAGAGTTCACACCTCACAGCCCTATTATCTGTCTGTCTGAGCTGTTTTCCTCTGTACTTCCAGACCCTTACTATCTACCGTTGTGACCGTTCAGGGCTGGTGTAGTGGATTGAATGAGAATGACTCCTCGAGGCTTATATATTTGAATATTTGTCTGCTGGTTAGTGGGGTGTTTAGGAAGGATGGGGGACGAGGCCTTGGAGGATGTGTCTCATGGGGGTGGGCTTTTCCCACTCCCACACCTGCTATGCCGGCAACGTGCTAACCAGATAGCTCTCGGCGAGTGCTCTAGCACCATGTCTGTCTGCCACAATGCTTCCCACCATGATGATCATGGATTAGTAACCCTCTGAAACTGTAAGGCCCCAATTAAATGCTTTCTTTTGTAAATTGCCTTGGTCATGGTGTCTTCACAGCAACAGAATGCTAAGACAGTATGTCCAAAAAGACATACTCCCAATCTCCTTCAGAATGTTTAAAATAAGCCCCTCAAATTGCTCTCCACTGCTCCTGTTATACTTTCAAGATTTTGGTTCAGCCGGGCGGTGGTGGCGCACGCCTTTAATCCTAGCACTTGGGAGGCAGAGGCAGGCAGATCTCTGTGAGTTAGAGACCAGCCTGGTCTACAAGAGCTAGTTCCAGGACAGGCTCCAAAACCACAGAGAAACCCTGTCTCTAAAAACTAAAAAAAAAAAAAAAAAAAAAAAAAAAAGATTTTGGTTCAGTAAATGAGAGAATATAATAAACCTGAAAAAAATGTAAAACCTCTGTATACCTTCATTTATATCAGCATTAGTCATAACAGCTAAAGTGGAAGCAACTTGGGTAAACACAGATGACTGAGTAGATAAAGAAAATGTGGTACATTCATACACAGAATATTATGCATTCCCACAATGGAGGAAATTTCAGCTCCTGCTACAATTTGGTCATCCATAATATCTTGGGGGTATCACATTATATCAGAAGTCAAACAAGAAGGCTAAATGTCTAAGTCCATCTAAATGAGCTACATTGTATAGTAAGGATTGGGAGGTGTGTCACGGGGATGGGCTTTGAGGTTTCAAAAAATCCATTCCAAACCCAGAGTCTCTTCATAGAACACTGATTAAGACAATAATCAGGCTGGATGGTGGTGGCGCACACCTTTAATCCTAGCAGAGGCAGGTGGATCTCTGTGAGTTCAAGGCCAGCTTGGTCTACAAGAGCTAGTTCTAGGACAGGCTCCAAAGCTACACAGAGAAACCCTATCTCGAAAAACAAAACAAAACAACAACAACAAAAAAAAACAGAACCAAAACAAAACAACAACAAAAACTGGTCAGTTGCCAATAAACAAGGAGCTATTCTTAATTTACTTAAGAGTGATCCCTGTCACCAAGAAAAGATACCCTAGAACTGGAAGCAGAAATTGGCCGAGAATCTAGGGAAGGAGGGAATTTTAGGATGCAGGTCAAAGAGTCCTACTAACATGACTGTCACACTGCATGCAAAGGAAGGGAAGGGTGGGTGTGGATGTGGATGTTGGATGGTCAGGGGGGAATACACTGAACAAGGACTAGGCCTTCCTTGCCCAACACTCCGAGTTCTCACCACGAATGCCTTCTTCCTCCATATTTGAGTCAAGCTGCTCCAGATGACCCAATGCCACACCCCTCACCCCTCCAAGCTTGGGTGGTTGTAACTCAGGACTGGCGTACAAATTTGTCTCCCCAGCTGACTGAATGATTTAGGGAGACTTAGGTGGCCCCAGGCATACCCATCACCAGATTCATAGTTTTGACGGAGTTCCTGGCAAGGAGACACACTCAGCACAGGGTCTGTTTAGATGACAGGTGTAAGTTTGTAGTTCTTAGGGGAGCGTGGCGTGGCACCCGTGCAGCGGGGAGGTGCTTTGGGGGGAGGAAGCCTGTGCAAGGACAAACAGAAAAGGAGCCGGCATAGGAAGGAGAACGAGAAACAATATCCTTTTTCTTACTCTTTGGGGTTGGTACATGGGACACTTGTCTGGGGGTCACACCTTGTGAACTTGTTCCTGTTTGGTTAGGAAGTCTCTTTTGTCTTCAAATGAGACGTCAGAGATCACACTTTTCCTAGTCACTAGGCCCCACCAGATGCCCTTGGGAAATCTCCTTTAAGAGAACACGTGACACAGAGACGCCGCGCGTGGAACCTGCTGGTTGGCTTTCTGAGTTGGTGCTGCTGGTTTCTAGTGACAGTTGATTGTAGCACCCACGTCAGTAAAGGACTGTTCTCGCTGGCAAGCACAGCGTAGCCCTGAGTGCCGAGCATGAAGGCTTGGAGGCAGGAGCAGACTCTTCACGGGAGCTCTGATGGCTGGAAGTTCAGCCTCTTGACCACTCTGTGATCTGCCAAATACGCTTGAATAAATATCTCTTTGGTTTATCAGCTTGTTAGGTTTCTGCTACTTTAAAACTACAGCTGTGGTACTAACGTAACAATCAGCAAATATTTGATGTGTCGTTGTATACTGTTCTGATACAGGTGTTATTTGTTCCCTTTGTATCAGTCAGCTGTGCGGGCGATCAAATGCCTAAGGCAAGGGTTAAGTGGAAAATGCTGATTATCGAACACTCGAGAACGTTCAAATCCAAGTCAGGTAAAGCTGTTGGTTTGTGCCTCCCTCGGGTGATATTGGCACATTATGGCTAGACCACAGCCAAATAAACCCTGCACAGCACAAGCCCAGGGCTGCAGATCAAGAAGATGGGACAGGGGCTGGAGAGATGACTCAGTGGTGAAGAGCATTGCCTGCTCTTCCAAAGGTCCTGAGTTCAATTCCCAGCAACCACATGGTGGCTCACAACCATCTGTAATGAGGTCTGGTGCCCTCTTCTGGCTTGCAGGCATACACACAGACAGACTATTGTATACATAATAAATAAATAAATAAATAAATAAATAAATAAATAAATATTAAAAAAAAAAGATGGGACAAGCAAGGCATGGTGGCACATACCTTCAATCCCAGTGCTTAGGAGGCTGAGCCAGGGGACCTCTGTGAGTTTAAGGTCATCTTGGTCTATATTACAAGTTCCAGGCCAGCCAAGCCTATCTAGTAAGGTTAAAGAAAAAGAGGTGAATTCCACAATCGTCTTCAAGGGCATTCTTTCAATGATCCAAACATCTTTTACAAGACCCCCATCACCACCACTGTAGCCAGGCAGTGGTGGTGCATGCCTTTAATCCCAGTACTTGGGAGGCAGAGGCAGGCGGATCTCTGTGAGTTCGAGGCCAGCCTGGTCTACAAGAGCTAGTTCTAGGACAGGCTCCAGAGCTACAGAGAAACCCTGTCTTGAAAAACAAAACAAAACAAAACAATAACAACAACAAAAAGACCTCCACCGCATAAAGATTCCCCTACTTCCCAGTACTATACCTGGGCCCATGCATTTACATATAGGCCCCTGGAGGACCCTTCATCAAAACCAAAATGCTACTGAACAGGTGAAAAACAGATTTAGCGATATTGAATACATCCTACTTAATAAGAATGATACTAGTTATCAATAACCAATACTGATAGGCCATGTATCTAATAAATCATAGAGCAGGGATTTGGATTCTCTCTTGTTTAAATCTCCAAAGTACAGGGCTTTGTGGTATGTCATTGGAAGCATCCTTTTACAACAGCCAGTGTGATTTCAGCACTACCAGGGGACACACTCAGAGCTGCCACAAGAAGAGAGGGAAGCAACACTGGGGCTTTCACTGTGACTAAAAATCAGGTACAGCGCAGCAGGGCCAGCAGTGGAGGCGCCAGCTTTCTGCACTGCGGTCCTTAGGGAATGTGATCTTGCAGTCTGCATGCGGCACCTGGTTGTTGCAGGGATGTCTCTGGACAGGTGGGCTATGTGACGAAATGCTGGGAGTTTTCCTGCAGGCCTGGGCCAGGTGCCTCCTCAGCCGGTACTTGTCACGAAGACTTGGCTGGTTCTTGTGGCCTGCTTCTGAATCCAACCCAACACAAGCATGTGGAAGGGTCAGGCGCCATTTAACCAAGGGCAGAGTCGACAACTGCCAGTAACTTGTCGTGAAGAGCCCGGGCTGAAGGGTTTTGTGCTGCTGAATTTTCCCTAATGCTCACAGACTGAGCTTGTTTGTTCTTTATAAAGCTAGTCAACACCACCTGTTCAAGTGGCGCGAGGGCTTTCAGCTCAGTTTAGCACAGAGAGCGAGAAGTGGAAGCCCCTCAGAGATCTTGCTGAACACGTTTCGTTTCACAGATGAGGAGGCTCTTAGGAAAATGAAACAAATTCTTCCAAAGTCACACATCCAAAACAGTTGCGGAACGAGAAGGCACACCCAGGGCTAATGATGCCTGCACCACACCGACTTCCATGACATCAGCCATCCACAAACTGCTCGCTCCCAAGCGCCCGGCCGCGATGCAGCTGCAGCCAGAGTCTTGCACATCCTCTGTCTTGCGTTTATTCTTGACTTCATCTTAAACATTTGACAGAGAAGCTCAATTCCAAAGACGCCATCCCTAAAAATAACTAAAAGACACGCTGGAAGAAATTAGCATAATGTATTTTTTTTTAATCTATAATTTACAGTGTAATCTAAAAATGTGTGACAAAGTAATTCTTGTGCCGAGAAAACTCCCCTGGGATGTTTGGTTCCTTTGAAAAGCATCTCCGGATGGGGGCTGAGGGAGCAGCGGCCTGTGGCACTCTTCCGCTAGGGCAAAACGTTGTTCCTGTGATTCACGGCGGGAGGCCTGACAAACACTGAGTCGAAATAGAGGTTCTTGCCATCAGGATAAAATGAGAATTGCAGTGGGTGGTCCCAGTCTAGCCTTCTGCTTCTGTCCTGGCTCAGGTGGTTGCCCTGGAAACAGTGGGGTGGCAAGCAAATCTATTTGGAACTTTTAAAGAGAGCCTGCCCGTGATTTGCCACTGGCTTTTCTGAAGGCTCTCTTCCTTGGAGAGGGCGTGCCCCTTGGACTACCTTGAAAGCTGGTTCGGTACAGCATCTTTGGCAAGGTCCAGTTGGCTGACTGGCCAGTTTGGCAGACAGCGGGGAAAGGGGCTCTGTCGACCATTCTTTAGCGTTGGCTCCGCACACAGATGGTTCTGATCTTCTCCTCCCCCACCTAAGAATTTTTCTAAAATGACACCCAAGTTTTTCTTGGCAGAAGTATCATTCCTGGCAAACAGATCACTGCAGCTCTAATTATGATGACAGCTTTAATGGAGAAGATAATCATATTAAATGGTTCTTATTCCGTTCTGTGTGATGAATTAGTGATTGCCGTGAAATGTGTTCAACAGCCAGAAGTAAAGAGGAAGGGTAACATGCCCGTGGGACAAGTCATGTTTTTAAGGATTCCAGAAACGGGTGGGGGACACACAGAATGTGCTGCAGTGTGCTGGATATGAGGGCTTCTACCTCCCTCACTGATCCAGAAACCCCGTTCTTCTCACGAGTCTTTTATAGCAAATGTGATTCTGACACTTGGAAGCATAGCAAGGAAGACTTCATTCAAGACGGTCTCAGGAGGGGCCGACTGTGCCCCAGAAGGTGAGGCGGATCAAATGGCGCTCAAACGTTTGGCCGGCGTTGTCTTTATAGGGGTTGATGGCCACTGAACAGAATGGCCAAAAGGGCATACTGGGCTGAGAAGACTTTCTAAACTGATTTACTTGCTTTGCTGGTGAGCACAGCCCACATATCAAAAGGAAGGGATGAGAAAGTTACTCAGATATTAAGGGTATTCAGGAGGCAAACGTCTCAACAAATTGATGGGAGATTCTTACTAAAACTGGACTAAGCAAGCCAAAGACAGGCAGATTGGCCAGAGGAAAGGCCCGGTGGAGAAAGGGATTCAGAGGATCCAGTTATGATTTGAATCTAGAATGTTCCCCTTAGGATCATGCTTGAATACTCAGTCCCCAGTTTGCGGTACTAATTTAAAGGCTGCAGGAGTCTTGCGGTGGGGCTCGGCTGAAAAAAAAAAAAAAGGCAATCTTTGGAAGCTATACCTGTTTCTGGAGCCGATCCTAACATCTTTGCTTCCTGGTTTGCAGGCTGAGGGAGACTGTCATATGTTCCCACCACCATGAATTCTGCCACGCCCGCGCCCCCAGGGATGCACTCAACCACTCTGAAACCATGAGCCAAAGTAAGGCCTTCCTCCCTTCCTACATCTCTGTAGGTAATTTGGTCACAGAGAAGCCAAAGTAATTGATGTAGAGGCCAAGGGAAAACAGTTCCCGATACAGGATGGGCAAGGACTTCCTGAAAAGGATTCCAGTAGCATAAAACACAGCTCAAAGAGTTGACAGCTAAGAGGCTTCTGGGCAGCAAGGGACACAGGAAGAGAGACAACTACCCAATGAGAGAAAACCTTCGCAAAATTCACATCTGACAAACGGTTAGCATATAAAATCTGAAAAGTGCTTCAAAATTTAAATACCACAAAACAATCTAATCAGTACATGGCTAAAAACACTGCACAGACACGTCTCAAGAGCTGGGCAGATGGCCAGAAGATACCTGAAAAATGGCCACTGTTCTTAGCTGCTAGGGGAATGTAGATAAAAACATTTAACTGCTTAGCCGTTTCTCCAGCATCCTAATACAGATTTTGAAATAGCCCCATTCATTTAGTCAAAGATTAATTTGGAAAGCTGGGAGTGGTGGCGCACACCTTTAATCCCAACACTCGGGAGGCAGAGGCAGGCGGGTCTCTGTGTGTTTAAGGATAACTTGGTCTGCAAAACGAGTTCCAGGACGGTCAGAGCTGTTACACAGAGAAATGCTGTCTCAAAAATAACAAATAAATAAAAAGTCGCTCAGACTCATATTCGTTAGAAATATCTTTACTTAGATACTTTTATCCAAATACAATAGTGTTCATGCATAGGCTATTTAGTCTATTTGCTAAAATACTGATGTACAATTATATGTTTTAATTTTAAATTAATGATTGTCTTTATTTTTTCCTATGAAATTTATGCTAGGAAAAGAAACAATCTCCTTTGTTGTTTAAGCAATAATTGTAGTTCCTATGCATTGTAAGTGAGGGTTTGTTTAGGGGAAGGGAGGGTGGCTCCGACGGTGGAAGCAGCCTTCTTTATTCTCATCTTGTCTACACCCAAATCCATCTGTACTTTCACTCACATTCCCGAGAAATGCACTGCTTAAAGAAGATATTTTCCCCCACTGGATTGAAAGAGATGAAGAGGGTTTCTTTTCAGAGTCCTGTTTGAAAAACCATCACGGTGGTTTTAACTCATCAGTTACGTCTTACAGATACATTATTTATCTTTTTATTTATTCGTGTCCACGTTTGCGCGTGAGAATCTGACTCTCTAGAAAGGAATGTGGTAGTGGGAGCCTGGACCAAGTCTGAGGCTGGAGCTAAAGAGGCGGAGAGTCAAGGAGAAGCATCCCTGGGGGAGCTGAATTAGTTCCCTTTAGTGCCAAAGCACAGTCACAGAGGTGATGAGAAAGAAAGAGGAGGGCGGGAGAGGAAAAGTGGAAAAGGGCAAGGAAAAGAGAGATACAGAGGAAGGAGGGAGGGAAGAAGGAGAGCAAGTGTGAGGGCAAACTGCAAGTCAGACGCCATGACAAGCAGGAACCAAACTGCTAGCTTGTGACTTTTAAAAAATGGCTGCCAGCAGCCCTAGCCTGTAAATGGAGACTATGCTTCTGATCGGTGACTTTCCCAGGCCGCCCCGCACAGCCATTGATGCTCTGGGGAGTTTTCAGGTCCTGGAACACCCAGTTGGTCTTTGCCAGTACAAGGAAAAACAGTTTCTCAAATTTCCTGCTTCACTGAAAAGTCTGCCAGATGTTCTGGGCCTGCAGGCTGAAGATGGATGTCCCAACATTACAGAAGAACTTTGGGTGACTGTCCAGGCAACGAGATGTCTCTGTAAATTCTAGCGTTTTGGAAGTTGCTTACAAAGCACTTCCTGTTTACTTAGGTAATATATCCTTCTGGGGTCTTTGATAAAGTTGAAGACAGATAGTTATAGTTATAGTTCTTCTTGGTTATGATAAAAGATAAATTAGATATGAAACTTTAGACTCACAAAGATAAAACAGATGATAGTATATTTTCTTTAATTTGCCAGATACATATAGACTAAATATTGTAACTGTAATTCTTGCTTGATACCTGTTTTGTTATATATAATTTTACTATGTTAAAGTTAAAGCCTTCCTTTTTATTTAGACAGAAAAGGGGAGATGATGTGGTATTCCCCTCTGTATGCTATGAATGTTTTATTATCATTGGTTAATAAAGAAGCTGTTTTGGCCTATGTCAGGGCAGAATAGAGCTAGGTGGGAAAACTAAACTGAATGCAGGGAGAAAGAAGGCTGAGTCAGGGAGATGCCATGTAGCTGCCCAAGAAGCAAGAGGTAAGGTAACAAACCACGAGCCTTGTGGTAAGATATAAAATTATAGAAACAGGTTAATTTAAGATGCAAGAGCTAGGTAGAAATACACCTGAGCCGTTGGCCAAATAGTGTCATAATTAATATAGTTTCTGTGTGATTATTCGGGTCTGCGCAGCTGGGAAATGAAAGTGATCTCCATTTACAAAAGCCTGTGGATGGAAACTCTTCCACTGTCTGTATCCTGTAGTTTGTGCTGCTTGAATGGGTTCTCAGCCGGGGTGGGGGCATGTCACATCTCCTCATCCAGTTGGCTTCTTTCTTAAGAGAAGTACCAGAACAGGCTGTGGTAAAGCTGGGGATCCAGAGCTCTGACAACTAGGCTCTTCTAGCCCAACTTCAGGATAAAATGAAGGATATTAAATCTAGAGAGATGTCTCAGCACAAGACTAGAAGAATCTGGCAAAAACAAGCTCCATCATCCCTTTTATTACCAAAGCAGAGGCAATCAGAAGATGGCTGTGGTTCCCAGCATCACATTTACTAATGTTTTCTTTTCCATCCTGTGATGGCAAATCTATTCTGGATGCCAAGTCCTCTTAGGTCCGGCCACTTATGGCCTGGATCCCCTCTCGCCTCTGGAAAGACTTTCCAGCACCAGTTCTCTCCAGCATCTCAGTATTTCCCTTTCCAGTCATTCATACCAGCAGCTGCCTACCTATCATTTACCCAGCATTTTATATCTGTTCCCCACCCACTATCTATGTATTCGTCTATCTATTCATATATTCATCTATATATACCTACATTTTGTAGGGTTTTTTGTTTTTGTTTGTTTTGTTTTGCTTTTTTTGTTTTTTGTTTGTTTGTTTGTTTTTTTCCAGGCAGGGTTTCTCTGTAGCTTTGGAGCCTGTCCTGGAACCAGCTCTTGTAGACCAGGCTGGCCTCGAACTCACAGAGATCCACCTGCCTCTGCCTCCCGAGTGCTGGGATTAAAGGTGTGAGCCATCACTGCCAGGCTTTGTGTCTGTGTTTTATTTCATCTTACCTATGTTCTCCTAGAATAGATGCTCTTCTCTCTCTGTCTACCCACTGCAGCTACTCGTGTCTCCACATCATCCGAGCAAGTCTCTTACTTGACCTCTTCGTGGTCCTCGACCACTGCTTCCGTTTTGCTGTACCTCGCTGGCTTCTTTGAAGTCTGCTGCCTCTTTTTCTTTATTCCCATTTTTGAGTCATTCAAACTCTTATTCTTTAGATACACATGCTCGCTTTGTGGGAGGTCTTATCCCAGGGCTTTAGCTTCTATCTCTCTGTCAATAACTCCCATCTATGTTTTCCAGCCCTGACATTTCCCCCGAGCTGTAGACTTAGCAGATCTTTCTACTTGACATTTCCATCAGATAACTAATAAGCATTTCAAATCAAACATCTTCAAAACAGAGTCTGATCTTCTCTCCCAAACTTGTTTGTCCCAGTTTCCCCCGCTGCAGCGACTGGTTTATTTATCTTGGAGCTCAGCTCATACACTTAAACCTATGCATACAAGCCCAGTTATGGGAGCTCCTGTCGCTGGCCCAGTGACCTCTTTGTGAAGACCGGGACAGAGTAACCTGGATATTCCTAGCAGATGATTGCCCAGCGTGGTGCTGTAGTCTTTGCTTGTGGTTCTGCAGCATCTGAAACAGTAAATCCAAAGTGCCTGGGGAAGGTGACTGGTTCTGAGTTCCTGTACCTAAAGAACCACCCAAGTCTGGTGGACAAACAATCTTGTTCTCAAGAGGGTGAGCAATTTAACTTTTCCAAAAGCCGGTTTCCTAGAGAAAGAAACCCACGGGTTAAGTCATCAGGCCTGTCCCCCTGGAGCAGAATGTTCCCATTTCGATGGCTGAAGACGTGGACTGGGCTGTGTGAGGTAGATTACGGAAGACTGTAGGAATTCCACAGTAATTCTAATAGCTTTTCAGAAGGCTTCATCTGTACTGAAAACCAAGAAAAACCTTTTTCCTACTCTACTGAACAAGTCAAAGAGCAGAAACAAGTGGAGAATATCTACTAAACTCTAGGACCTAAGCCATCTGGTAATGGGCTGGGTGGGCCCTGACTCCAGGATTCTGAGTAAAGAAGCCCAGTGCTGACAGTTTGGTCCAGGAACACCGCCATTTTCTTGGACATGTACTTTTCAGGGCTGGCCTGCAGGTGGTGGTGTAGCCCACAGAGGACTGCACAAGCAAGAGACTGAGAGGATGCTAGACCTAGATAAATATCTGTATTAGGATTTCGTCCAAGTGTGTCTTGCCTACTTGCTTCCGGATATGATTCACTAAGCATGAGGGAGTGACGATGGAGCAGAACGAGACCTTAGCCTGCCAAGTAACTCTTTGCCTATTGATCTCAAAACCTCTTCCGTGTCCAGACCAAAAGAACAAAAGATGTTCTTTCCAGGATGGGCTTAAAATGTCCTTTCTTGTTAGGTTACAAGTATCCACATGAAGACATCTGTGGAGGGAAGTGACTACTTCTGTCACGATGCTGGTGGAGCTGGTCACTCCTTGTTCTTGCCCAAGCTAGCATCTAGATGTCCTGGGGTCTGTATGAGTTGAGAAGGCACAGGTCAGTGGAAGTGTCTTTCCTGGATTCTCATTGGCCAGTGATCCAGTGATGAGATTTTCTATTCTCTGAAGTGTGGTTTTGAGGTAACCACCTCTGACATTCATGGTTCTGGTCATCGGAATGTCCCCCCCCCCATTCAGCTAACTCTGGGGTATGGCCACAGCCCACTGATGTACATCTGTGTTCTCAAAGCCACGGCGTCTGTCAGAACACTCAGGACTCACAGGACCTTCTGTGCAACCCCAAGCCACGTGAGCTCAGCGGGGAAGATGGCTCATGCTCATCTGTCACCTTGCCTCCCACCGCCACCTCCTCACCCGCACTCATAGCCAAGAATCTGGACTCTGACCTTGCGTCTCCTTTGTGTTCCTTTTCCCTTCCACTTAGAATCGGGTGGGGCAGCCTCTCAGCAGTTCGTTTGAGCCTCCTCTCCTAGCAGGCTACAGCAGCGAGCTCCATTACCTTGCATGGGCAGAAAGGCTCTTTTCTGTACTTAAAAAAAAAGACACCAAAAATTGTACCCCTCCTCATCTTAGTCATTAATAAACTTGAACCTAAGAAATCCTCCAGGACTATGTCGGAATCTTGCCGTGAAACCAATGCAAGATGTAATCAAGGCAGAGGTCAGAACTGGACTGTTCCGAGCTATGCTGTCCATCAAAGCCCCAAGTGGGTCTTTACATTAAAAACAAGCTTGGGGCTGGAGTTAAGAGCTCAGCAGTTAAAACTGAGTTCATGAGTTCGGTTCCCAGCACCCGTCTCAGGCAGCTTTCAACTGCCAATAGCTCAGTTCCAGGAGAGTAAGACACCTTCTCCCGGCACCTGCGAGCAATTGCACGCACAAGCACATACCACCTGTGCCCCAAACACACGCGCACACTTCCAGTAGTCCTCAGGGCAGCAAAGAGGTAGGACCTTACCGTGAGAGCTCTTCCAGGGATAGCTGCTCCCTCTGGAAACTCTAACAGCCTCTGTAAATGTGTGGGAACTTCCTGGAAGAAGACCTTCGACGGGACACGGCACTACATCTGAAAAGATTTTCTCAAACAATTATTCCTGATGTTCTTGCTCTGGACTCCCAAGAGATTGGCTTAGTAAGCCTCGCCCACTTTCTCAAGGGCCAGTGCTCCTCTTCTCTGTCCCACCTCACAGGAGGCTTGGGTTAAACCAAGATTTTATACATGAGCTGCTTAGGATTTCAACACAGCAGCCTCGGAACATTAATCCCGGAAGAGGGTCCTCTGAGTGTGGGACCTGGTGTGGCTGCCTAGTTTCATACCTGTGGAGCTGGCCTTGCTCTAAGATAATCACCCCCGAAAGAGAAATCAAGGCAGCCCTGTGGGCTTACTAAGGAATTTACTCACGAGCAGCAATGCCAAAGCCCACAGCTGCACCAGTGCTGGCCAAGCTCAGATGTTAATTCAGACAGCTGCTCAGGGAATGTCTGTGGCTACAGCGAGCCGTCCGGCCAGAAAGAAGTGGCAGGAAGCAGGGCCTGAGGATGCATCGGAAGACCCACTCCTGGAAGGTCTGAGTGTGCCAGCCGCTTCCAGCTGCGTGTGTTTCCATCACAGTCAGGGGTGTGCCCAGCGGGGAAGGCTGAGACTTGTCACATTGTTTCAAACATTGGAGAGCAGGGGAAAGACAGAGCACCCGGGACCTTCAGCACTGGGGACCGCATCCTGAGTGTGACAGCCGGTGGCATCTAACCTGTCTCCATCTGAGAGAAGAGGCCTCTCGAAGAGAGCAGGACATCAGAGCCTCAAAACAAGTGGTCAGTGCAGAAAATCTGCCTGTCTCTCAACCGGAAGGGAACCAGGAAGCCAGACAACGGAAGGACTGAGGTGGGAGGACATGCTCAGATGTTGCAAACACTTTTTTAAGGTCAGCCAGTTGACCAGACAGTTATTTCCCATAGCTTATTTGAGCGTAGCATATTTGAACCTACACATAGAAATGCTGGTGAAAAACAATAAAAAGAAGTTCAAAACGAGCAGTTGAATGCGAAGGATGTGGGAAATGGTTTAGAACAGAGAGAGATGAAGCTGGAGAGATGCCTCACCCTTAGCACTTGCAGCTCTTTCGGAGGACTGGTGTTGGTTCCCAGCATCCCCGTGGTAGCTCATCCAACTCCAGGGGATCTGTCACCCCCTCCTGGCCTCCACAGTCACTGTACTCACATGTATGCAAACAGTGTGCACGTAATTTAAAATAAACACTTTTTTTAAAGCATAATATTGGTTGGATGTGGGTGGTGCATGCCTTTATCCCCTGGACTTGGGAGGCAGAGGCAGGTGGTTCTCTGAGTTTGAGGCCAGCCTGGTCTTCAGAACGAGTTCCAGGACAGCCAGGGCTACAGAGACACCCCTCAACACTCCACCCCCATGCGGGCGTAAAAAAAAAAAAAAAAAAAAAAAAAGAATAACATGATCAAAATGCCCTTCAGGAAATTCTCAAAGAATTGATAATAACATCTTAAATAAAAGGACGAAGAGATAACACAAAAACAATGGGTTCGTTGGTTCTGGTTGGCCTGTGGGTGACGTGATGGCCAGCTGAATGATGGCTGTTTCCATGTCTTTGTCTCTGTCTTTGGCAGATAAAAGCTGACCCAGAGCCCACAGGGTTGAGGGCTGGATGCCTGCTCTGTGAAAGCCCAGAAGCTGCACACAGAACTCTGAGCTCTCTGAGATATGGACTCCAGGGACCCCATAGAAGCCCTTAAAGGGGACCCTTAAAGTGCAATGCTTTTCATGAAAACAAGAGAAGTCGAAGGCCAGACTTTTCTCAGCTCAAGGAAACAGCATGCAAGCCCAAGATTTTAGTCTCTCTGATGTCTTTCTCTTTCCATCCTGATTTGTAATTCCAGTAGAGAAGAAAGGGAAGCGTAAAGAAGGAAAAAACAAAACAAAAAAAACTGATCAGTCCAGTAGTAAAGAAAATGATGTTAAAGAACATAAATATAAAACCCAAGATAAGAAATTTTTCAATAATAAAAATGCATATTAATATTCCAATACTGAATTTGCCAGCTAAGGACAGAAATCTCAGAATATTTTGTTTTTACACAGACATGGTCTTGTTATGTCACCCAGGCAGTCCTTAAACATCTGGGTTCAAGAGATCTTACTAACTCAGCTTTCATAGTAGCTGAAGCTATAGGCAGATGACATTGTGCCCAGCTGAGATTCATAGAGTTTTAAAAAATTTAGCTATATACTACTTCTCAGAGATACACCTAAGACATCATCATTCAGAGAGGTCATTATAGAAACAAATGGACAAAAATAATTTTAATTAAATTATAATAATATTATCATCAAGTTTTCATATTTGTAGGAAAAATATAATGGATAAGGCATGTCATTGCAAGGTGATAAAAAGATTAAATGAACAATTCACTATGAAAGCATGTCATTTGGAGCCTCAGCATGCCTATGTGTTGGGACAGGGCATGTGTGTAACATCAAAAATCGCAAAGAGAAGACAACAAATTCATGATCGTGTTGTGAACAGAAATGACAATGTTATACTCCTGAGTCACAGGGAACACATTCTCTCTCGCCCACGGGCAACTTGAACAGGAGCAAATTTCAAGCAAATACCGATGACCGAAAAAAACATGACCACAGACATGTTTTCTCACAGTTCAATGAGCTTAAAAAATCAACATAATCATCACATTATTGCCAACCACTTCAGAACTCGTAACTACTAATGGAGAAAATTAATGCAAATTAGCAAATTTTAGTATGCCTCAGACAATGAATTCACCAGCAGCACCAAGGTATACATACAGAGCTTGAAAGACATGTGTTGAAAGAAAAGGAAGCATGAACCCGAAACATTAAAAAAAAAAATCTGACCTGGAGGAATAACTCATCAGTAAAGTGCATGCCTGATATATACATAATTCTGGATTCAATCCCTGGCACTGAAAAATAAATAGAGAGGTAGATTGATTGATAAGTAATAGACAGATAGACAGACAGACAGATAGATAGACAATAGATAAGTTGAAACTGACCAGAGAAACCAAAAGAAAGAATAAATAACAAAGGAAAAAAGTTTGAAAGGGGGAAAAAAGATAAAGATTCAACAGATCTAAAAGCTAACTCTTTTTTTGTTCATTTGTTTGTTTTGGTTTTTCGAGACAGGGTTTCTCTGTAGCTTTGGAGCCTGTCCTGTATGTAACTAGCTCTGGTAGACCAGGCTGGCCTCAAACTCACAGAGACTGCCTTGGTCTGCCTCTGGAGTGCTAGGATTAAAGGCGTGCACCTCCACTACCCAGCTAAAGCTAACTCTTTAAAAAGGTTAGTAAAATAGACAAACACAAAGCTGGAGAAGTGGCTCAGCAGTTGAGAGCATTTATGGCTCTTCCAGAAGGCCTGAGTTCAGTTCCCAGCAACCACGTGGCAGCTCACAACCTCCTTCACCTCTAGCTCTGGGGGATCCATGGCCTCTTCTGGACCCCAGAGGCACCTGCACTCACCACCATCCTCCCCCAATTAAAAATAAAATCTTTTTTTTTAAAAATGAAATGCAGGCTTCAGATTGGGAAAGGTTAATTGTAATAGTTTATACTTCTAATTATAACAATTAAAATGTTACTGAGTATTAGTCTCCAGAAAAATGAAAGTGCTCTACAGATCAACAAAAACAAGCAAATAATGCCATAGAAAAATTGTCATTAGGGTCAATATTTGTCAGAGGGAACCTAAGTAGCCAAAATACATAAGAAAAATATTCAACTTCAGTAATTTAAAAATTCAACAACTTAAAACCATAATGAGGTCCTGTTTCTCAGACAGCAGTTCTGCAGCATTAGGGGGAGGTGCAACACACACACACACAGAGAGAGAGAGAGAGAGAGAGAGAGAGAGAGAGAGAGAGAGAGAGAGAGAGAACACATGGCAGAGATGGGGGTTTAGGAAAGAGAGGAGGAAAGGAGAAAGAGGAAGAGACAAAGGAAACAGAGGAAGAGGAAAGAAAGAAAACGTTTGTTTAGACTTATTTTTTATTTGTACAAATATTTTGCCTTTGTGGTATATGTCATCATGGGCGTGCCTGGTTCAGAAGAGGTTCTCAAATCCTCTGGAACTGAATTTACAGATGGTTGTGAGCCACCACGTGGCTGCAAGGAGTTGGACCTTGGTCTTCTAGAATAGCAACCATCACTCTTAACAGCTGAGCCATCTCTCCAGCCCACCCAAAAGAACGTTTTATACACAGCTGATTTGAAGGTATTATCATCAACACTGATGTTGGAGACTAGCGTTGAATATCAATTACAGTTGGGCACACAGTCCGTGCAAGACTGGGCAACTCTACTGTGGGAATGTATCATTTAAGAGTTCACGCCTGTGCTCTCACGAAGGTGGAACCGCAAAAAGAAAAACAACCAATTGGAATGCTCGGATATTGAACCGCGGATGCATGTCATCACAGTCACACGGCAGAGTGTCTAATACGTACGAACAGACCGGGAGGACGGCTGTCCATTTCAACAGGTATCACCTTTGGGCGGAGAGCAAAGGGCTGGCAGGGACAGGTGGGCGCTAGTTCAAACCAAAAGCCCTAAAGCCGCTATGACAAGACATGAACCCAAGTGAAAATTTCAAGAGACGACGACTGTGGTTCCTACCTACAGACTAAGAAATGATGTCCAGACTTGCTTCGGAAAAGGCTGAGCTGCAGAAGAGGGTGAACGAACATTGGACTACCATATGTAAGCGGTTGTGGAGGGGCCTGGTTGCAGGAGCAATCCCTGCTGAGGAAGGGGAGACTGGAGAGCCAGAGTCAGTGATGGAAAAAACATATGTTCTTTGTACATTATCAGGCTGTTTATCATTTGCATGTAGCTTCTCCACAGGAAAGACAGCGTAATAATAATAATAATAATACATTTTAGGTATGATTCCTATTACTAAGTAAAGCCAAAATCACTATTCTGAAGAATTTTTTCTATAAACTGTAAGCGTAGCTTTATGTCTGCCTCCCTCCCAAGCGGCTGCTTTTTGTCACAGGCATTCACTAATAAGTTCCAGTCAGAAGCCTACACCCCGCCTGCTGTGCGTGCCTTAACTGTGCATCTATTTATACGGGATGACGGGTACTTTCCCCAATAAATCTCACCGCCTCGCCTGCTAAGAACCCGAGTGCTAACTAAATGGCTTGGGTGGCACGTGGAATTGTCCCTCACTTTCCCCACCAGTAAAGGAATCGACACACGGCAGCGTTTGTCTATAAACGCGAACGGTTCTGGAGCATAGCAGAAAGGAAGGGCGGGCAACAAAATCCGTCTTTCTAAACTTTCCTCCCGGCAGGCAGCTTGGAAAGGCAGAGGGATCTGGACAGGGGAGGGGGTGTTATTTCTGTGAGTGAATGATCAAGAAACGTCGAGAAGAGAACCCTGAGTCTGCCAGATTGAGAGCTCAACTATTCCCACAGCGAGCCTTCCTGTGTTTAATAATACATTTCAAAAGTATTTATGTCTTTGTGAGCCATTTACCTTCCTAGAGGCGTGACTTTAATTCTCATCGAATCTAGGTCCACACTGGGGACAAGGCAATCTAAAAACAACAGAATGTCCTTGCCCTCTGCTAGAACAGCTACACTTTGAGGGCCCCATACCCTCCGGATATAAAGGGAAAGTTCTGGTTTATACCAACTTGCAGATGCCGATGGTGAGGAAGCTGGGGAAGAGGTTCTGGGTGAGGCACGCGTGGGGGTGGGGAAGCGGGTGGGCGGCAGGGTGGGGTCGGGGAGAGGAGAGAGGAGCATCATGCTCGCCTCTTTCACAACTTCTTCCTTTCCATGCCTGCTGGTGCGCTTGCTTGCCTTGTGTCGGAGCCAAAAGACAGGTCAACTCCATTGCGTCTTATCCAAGTTGGCAGAGGCTGTGGCAGCAGGGTGGTAACTCTGCCCGATGTTCCCAAGCTGTGGCTGGGACGCTTCCAGCAGCACAGTCACTCAGTAAACAGTTCTCTGCTCCTTCCTTGGGTTGGCGGAGATATCACTAGGCCCTTGGACTACTCACTCCTTACTTTCCAAGAAGCCCCCAGACCAGAAACTTCCCAGGTGACCCTGTCTTCAAAGAATCTTTGGGTAGGTATGAAGCACCTCCAACAAAACCATCAACGGGCAGGCATTTCAGCTCTAAACCCAATACATGGCTTCCTAGGGATCTCTACTTTGGGTATTATTTCCTGTTACATCACTGAGTTTAATATTCAAAAACTTTATTTAATGCCTGTGTTAAGCCTAGCTTTCCTCCAGAGTTGGGTGGAGGTAGAGAGAAAAATAAACACCACTCTTATCGCCTTTTATTTTTAAAAGTTTTCAGATGAGTTGGAGACAGAAACACCCATGTGGAACTCGTATAGCACCATGAAAAAATGTCTATAACCATCAAAAGCCTGGGACTACAGACGTGAGAGACGACATGGTGACCTCAACTGGGGGTGGGTTTGCAAGAGGGGCAGAGGCTTAAGATGGACTTTCCTCGAGAGCGGAAAGATGATCAAGGCTTGAGAGCTTGACCTCAGTTGAGCAGACAGTGACTATCAGAGACCAGACAAATAAAGCAGCTTGGACCCCAGAAGAAAGTAAAGCGCACAAGCAAACCAAAGTGAGGAGTCAGCATAGGGCCACTGGCCACCAAAGACTCCCTTGTCTTGGTAGATGCTGAGTCTCAGAGACCAGAGGCCAATCAAAGCACGTCTTCCGTGCCAGGAGTCCACTTCACAGGTGAGAACTGAGGATTAGGGCATGATGCTATTCCACCCTCTCAAGCAACAGACCCGAGCCAGAGTGGAAAGTCACCTCCAGCACTCTTGATCCCACTGTTTGCACCCCACTTCCACTGCTCTACCCAGATGGTGCGAGCCCTGCCAGGCCAGTGACATGCTAAGAGTTAGGACGTACGTTCTCAGGGAGAAGCATCGAGAAGGGCAAGGCTCACGCTGTGCGCGGTTCTCTACTTTCCTTGACTTCCATTTCATGCTGTATCATATTTCAGTGTCTCTGACTGACGCTCGGGATCCTCCATGGGCCCCACCTGGCCTAGATGACCTTCATTCCCCAAACTCCCTAACCTCTAGTCTCTAGCCAGATACATCTAGTCAATGCCCCCAGCTTTTGCTGGGCCTCTGCTTGTGGCTGGGACACTTCCCTGTCACCACCTTCTTCTACAAGGCTGTGCCCTCCTATTATCTCTTAAATATAAAGCTCGGGGCTCAGGCTGCCTCAGGTCTCTCCTACAGCATTATTAACCTGTGTAACCTGATGTGACTCGTTTCAATAAACCTTACAAAGGAGCTATTGTGTGGCAGGCATCCTACACCAGGCACTTGAGATTCCAGGATAAGTAAAGTATGGATATAAAGAATCTAGAAAGGGAAGGGAGACACAAAAACAAATCAATCATAGGAATAAGTAAAAGAAATACAGTCTAGAACAGTGGTTCTCACCCCCTTGGGGGATAGAACGACCCTTCCACAAGGGTAGCCTAAGACCATCAGAAAACACAGACCTTTGCATTACAATCATAACAGTAGCAAAATTACAGTTATGAAGTAGCAACCAAAATTTTATGGTTGGAGATCACCACAATATGAGGAATTGTACTAACGGGTCACAGCATTAGGAAAGGTGAGAACCACTGGTGTAGAAGGAGGGGGAAGGGGCTTCATGGATAGAGTGGTATCTGAGGTCAGCTGGAGGAATGGGAACACTCAGGGGCTCGGTTTGTAGGAAGAACGGAAGACAAGGCCAGATTTGATAACTCAGGGCACCCGGCGGTGACTCAGGTTTAGTACTTAACATTTTACCCTGCTAGGACGGGGGTTGGTACCAGGACCGGCTGTGTCTTCGGTGCGGCATGCAGATCCAAGACCCGGAAGAGGAAATGCACGAGAGACGAGGAGCTTCTCCCCAGGCTTTGGTGAATGGTTGAAGACAACCTGACTTGGTGCTCAGAACCTACGTGGAGGAAAGACAGACAGAGCTCGAAGCAACACCACCGTAGCGGTGGACACGGAGAGGAAGTCACCTCACCGCTGGAATGGGCGGTGCAGTCGCCTGTTGCACAACTATTTCAGGTACGTGACTTCCCCCTGAGACACCTTTCCTAAATTCTTCAAGGGCAGGAATTTCCTTCCAAATGTCCTTTATGCAGTTCCAAGTCACTTGCACAGCTCTGGATGCACAGTGGGCGTTTGATCAGTCATCAAGACTCTCTCGGGGCACGGCAAAATTCTCCAAGGAAGAAAGGAAAGGAGAAAAATCCTCCTATTTGTTCATGACGGGAACTTGGTTTTATTCCCTAAATCTGTGACTAAGAATGAAAATTCATAAGCTTTTACAAATTCACATTTGAGGGAAAGATGGTGTGTATAATTAGAATCTTATGCTCATCTAATGAGGGACAGAAGATTCCAGCTAAAGCCAACACCTCATCTTGGAGCAGCCTTTCTCCCTGTGTGGGCACCCCAACTGCTAAGTTTGTCTAATAGATCAAATTAAATGGTTGACTGCTCGTGAAGGGCATCTCGGGGACTTGGGACTTAGCTTGGCTTTGGTGCTTGTTTCCCCAAGCTTGCTACTGACAGAAGTACTCAGTCCTGAAAACCTAAAAACCAAGCCACTTTAAAACCCAAAGCCTCATAGAAGACCGTGTGCACATATTGATTATTTGCCTTGAGGAGAAACAAAAAAAAAAGTTTCATTTATTTATTTTATTTTACTCTACCAATTCTTACCCCATTCCTCCCAAATCTGATCAGGCTCTGAAAAATGCATTGACCATACATACATACACATATACATATATGTTTTAAGTGTAAAGGGTTTTAGTTCCATAAAGACAGGAATCTTTGTGTGTTCATATTACAGCACATCTGTACTATGTGCTGTTATTGTGGGCTGGCAGTGTGGCTCAGGGGTAGCGTACTTGTCTAATGTGTGCAAGACCCAGCAGACCCCAGCACAACTCTTGCTATTTTAAAACCATAGCTAGAGAGACACGGTAGTGTTGGGGTGGCATTTTGAACAGTTGACAATGGTACTGCATGTGCCTCAGCTATTGCGAGTAGACCCCTGGATGACCTGCAGAGGGGGCCAACCCTGGTACAGAGTGCTGTTAGGTTTCCTTGTTCAGCCTCTTCCCTCTCAGCAGCACCTACCCGCCTTTCACTGGAGAGCTGCCTCCTCCTCCAGAGGACAGCACCCGCACTGAGCCTCTGCTCTCCCAGGCCACAGGCAGAGGCATGGATCCAGAGTCAGTCAATAGGTGTGGTGAGACAAGGGAGGAAGGGATTTGGCCAATTAAAGTGTTCTGTCCTCCTCACCTCAGTGACTGACTGACTGAGGAATGGGTGTGACGTTGGCTAAGCCCGGCACAGTCCTCAGAACCTTTCAGTTAATGAGGATGAGTTCTCTCCTCGGGAGATTGCTAAACTGGAAGACTGGGAGCCTGGGGCAGCTGGAGGCCACCTTGCCTTTGGAGAGGAGAAATGGTAACTGAAGGCAGAAGTTGAGAAGAAATACGTGAGTCTCAAAGAGGAAGTAACAAAAGGGTGTGACATCACAGCTTGACTCTGGATCTAACTACAGCCAGCTACAGTCTACTGGACTCTAGTTAATCAAAGAGTTTTTTTTTTCTTTTCCATTTTTGCTTACATGAGATTCAATCAAACAATTTCTGACTTTATCATTCAAGTAAGAGCTGATTAATAATTTACCTACATAAGGTGGTTCTATAGAATTTCCATTACACAGTGCTTATAAAATCTTGGACCTAATCGAAAAGGCCGCTTGTCCTAAGACTCCAAAGTAATACATCATACAACCAGAAACCATCATGGGCTCTTAATCAGAGAATAACCAAACACAGATGCCGGCAAAAGACACATAGAAATACTCAAAACAACATATGCTCATGCAGAAGTGTGTGCGTGTATTCTTCATTTTCAAAGATGCCAAATACCATTTCTTTCTGCTAGCATCACAGAAAAGAATTAACCTTAAAACAATTGGAATTATTATAGTCTCTTTCTCTAACTATTTACGACACTGAACCATGGATTTATCTCATTCATTTATTCTTTAAACACATTTTAAGAAGTTGTACAGGCCAGGTGGATGGTGGCGCACGCCTTTAATCTCAGCACTCGGGAGGCAAAGGTAGGCAGATCTCTGTGAGTTCAAGGCCAGCCTGTACTGGCTACTGTTATAGACACTAGGAATAAAGCAATGCATTGGATAAATGCTCTACCATGAAGGAGCTCACATTCTGGTAAGAGATGGGAATGCAGACAGATAAATGGATTAAGAGCTGCTTTTTCCTAAAGAATCTTCCTTTTTCTCTGAGGCAGTTAGACCAGAGCTTGCTCGTAATGGGGCCTGGGCGGTGCACACGTACTCAGTGCTCCAGTCAGTAATCTTCTGACATTTCAGGTACTAGTGCGAGCACATGTGTGTGTGTATGTGCGCGTGCATGTTGTAATGAACATTCTTACTGTAAAGACATCCAGTGGTTGGTGAATAACCCTCTTCATAAAGCCAAATATGATAAATTTTGGTTGATTCAGATTTCAGATTAAAAAAAAACCCCTCAACTTTACGTTTCTGAGAGTTTAATTACAAACATTTTAATGACTGAGTAAAGAGCAGAGCCAGCGTCTGTCTTGCGCTCTCGGAGCGCACTGAAGAAGCACTGCGCGAAGCCTCGGAGTATCCTTGACCAGGAAGCCGTGGAGGCTGTGCTGTTTCCCTCAGCTCCTCCTTGGAATTTCGTGGTATTTTAACACAAGCCAGCAATTGCTTCCTCATCCCATCCTTGGGTCTTTCTGTTTGGTTTTGGTGGATGAGAGGTGTATCTAGGAAGCAAGAGTGAAGTAAGTCCTTCCTTCCTTTCTATTCTAGTTGGCTTTTCAACTTTCCTCCTGGATTTTCAACTTAAATAGAATCCAAAGTGGCCTATGCTTTTTTTGCTCCATGAACCCCTCTTTTAAGGGGAAAATCAAGTATTTATTGGGTTAGTTGACTTATGAGGGCTTTGGTGCTGAGTTCTAAGGCCAGAGAGCTCTTCAGAAAATCCTAGTCCAGATGTTTCATTCCAAAAATATTGGCACAGGTTAAATTATTTGTCCAATTCACAGAGTTAGTTAGATGCCTGGCCAAGATGAGGACCCAACATTACTGTTAAATCCCCGAAGTCCCGAGATGGCTCGTGTACTCCTTTTGTGACCCTTGTAATGCAGCGACACCTCCGGTATCACCAGAGACATTCTTTTATTTTCATCAGGGCCAAACATGAGAGTTTCCATATTCAGCCCCATTTGATGGTGCACATCTTTTGTTCCAAGAGGTGGAGGTAGGTGGATCTCTATGAGTTTGAGGCCACCCTGGTCTACATAATGACTTCCAGGTCAGTTCCAAAGTAAGAACTTGTTTCAAAAATAAATGAATAGGGACCAGAGAGACAACACAACAGTTAAAGGCACAGGCTGTTTTTCCAGAGGACCAGGGTTCAGTTCCCAGGACCCATAAGCAACTCACAACCATCTGCTTAACTCCCTTCCGAGGGATTTGACGCCCTCTTCTGGACTCCAAGGACACTGCAAGCAAAACACCCATAGATAAAGAATAATAAATAAAATTGCTACACTCATAATTTCTATTTACTCCTCCAACTTCAAAAATATGACTTTTAAAACTGTTTGTCGATGGAATATATGAGCCAAGGACACGTATGCTTTTTGAGGACATTGTCTAGTTCTTACCATTTTTTCTCTCTCATCTTCTTCACCTTCTTTTATTGCTGTCTGTTTCTCTCTCCCTTCCCCACACTCTGTTACTGATGTTTCCCAAGGTTCCTTTTTCTATGGTGACAGTTTCGTTTATGTGTCAATCCTCACACATAAATCAACCACACACAGATACCATTTAAAGAAAAAGACTGAAGGTACTTTTATTATAATATCTTTTCCTATCTAATGTAACAGTCCTTCCTTTCTTTCTTTCTCTCTTTCTCTCTTTCTCTCTTTCTCTCTTTCTCTCTTTCTCTCTTTCTCTCTTTCTCTCTTTCTCTCTTTCTCTCTTTCTTTCTTTCTTTCTTTCTTTCTTTCTTTCTTTCTTTCTTTCTTTCTNTCTCTCTTTCTCTCTTTCTCTCTTTCTCTCTTTCTCTCTTTCTCTCTTTCTTTCTTTCTTTCTTTCTTTCTTTCTTTCTTTCTTTCTTTCTTTCTTGAGACAGGGTAGCCCTGGCTGTCCTGGAACTCTACCTTTTTGTAGACTGTACTGACCTCAAACTCACAGAGATCCAGCCTCTGCCTCCCAAGTGATGAGATTAAAGGCATGTACCACCACCGCCTGGCTCAAGTGTAAATTTCTTATACTAATGTCCTACAACTAAATTTTGTGAAATAGAAGCAAATAAAACTAAAAACTGTATAACTCAGAAAATAGTGCATTAATTTATGTAGCTAGGGTTTTTTTAATTTTTTTTTTAAACTACACTGTCAGTTTGCCTTGGGAACGCGGAAGTGGCAGCGGCCAACAGAGGTCTTCTTTGAAACAGAGCCTTGTGCCATTTGATGACTCAGTTCTCCCACCCCCTTGTCTCCAGCCAAACTGCCTTGACACCTTCATTCACAGGAGCAAGCAGGCACACAATGACCCTTGACCAGGTTGCGTCATTTACGTATTAAGCCTGACTCTGTGATACTTGGCACCAGCAAGAATGGTAAACAGAAACACAAACGCAGAAACTAGAGGACACTAGCAACACTCATTCATAAGATGGCCATCCTGATAATCCAGGTTATTGCTGAAATCGAGGCGTAAGTGTAAAATCAATTTAGTGAACGCATGGACTATCAGACACACAGCTAAAGGATCTTCGGAACCCCAACCATGTGAATTTGAATCTGCAGCCCCCAAGCCCTGAGCCTCTGCTCTGTATTTCCAACTGTCTCTACCAAAAAATGTCTCTACCTCCATGACATCTTGCACACAACATGTCCAAACTGAACTTGTTATTGTTCCCCACGCACACACCCACCTTAGCCTCTGTTCCCAATCTTAGTCAGTGACATCATCCTCTACCCAGATACCTCAGCCAAAAACGTAAGTCTCATCCTAGATCTCATCCTCCCACACGAGAGCCTTGTTGATTCTATTTCCTAAACTTTTTACAATTCAATTATCAAGCTTCTTTGGCCAGGAAGTCCTATGAGAGGTTACCTCAAAGCAGTAGCTTAAGTATGGCGCGACAGCAGCAAAAGAGGAAGATGTCCATTCCACTAAATACTAAGTGTAGAAGAACAGGTTACCTAGGCGGGTGGTGGTGGAAGCCGATCGGTGGTGGATTAAGTCTTTAATCCCAGTACTTGGAAGGCAGAGGCAAATATATCTCTGGGAGTTTGAGGCCAGCTTTGTCTACAGAGTGAATTTCAGGACAATCAGGGCTATACAAAGAAACCCTGTCTTAAAAATCAAAAAACGAAAGAAAGAAAAAAAGAAAGAAAAACAGGTTACCATTCTTGAGTACAATTCTTAGAATGTTGACTATCAAAAGAAATTTTTTGGTGGGGGTAGGGACAGTGAGCTAGCTCAGCAGGAAAAGGCATTTGCCACTAAACCTGATGACCTAAATTTTATCCCTGGAACTCATATAATTGAAGGAGAAAACAAACTTCTACAATTTGTCCACTGCGTGCGCTTTTAAAATACTGGTTATATTTTTAGATCTGATCTTAGTCAAAAGCCGGTGGTTACTTTGTAGACCAGGCTGGCCGGGCTTTTAGGAAAATGCTTAGATAGATCAAGAGCAGAAAAGAAATCCTCTGGAACTATAATGAAAAGCAAGGAAAACAGACTCAGAAAGAGTTAGAACTCCAGACCCGGCTTGTGCCTGGGGTAACCGGCAGCCTTCAGTGGCCTGGAACTCTGGTTCTGAAGGGCCCTGCGCAGGGAAGACAAGGGCAGCGTCAGCCCGCATGTCCACTATATGATGCTGGACTTTGCATAAAGCAAGAAAACTCAAAACAGTGATGTTCTGGATGAATGAGAACACAATCATCTACCCATGAAAAAAGACGGTAAGGAATTGTCCACCTTGGTCTTGAGAATAAATGGAGACCAAGAAATGATTTTCTCTTGATAAATCAAAACTAGAAGCCCACCCTCAAGTGGCTTTGGTAATAGGGTTGGCAAACTCTTTTTTTTTTTTTTTTCGAGATAGGGTTTCTCTGTAGCTTTGAAGACTGCCCTAGGAACTAGCTCTTGTAGAACTCACAGAGATCCGCCTGCCTCTGCTCCCTGAGTGCTAGGATTAAAGGTGTGCACCACCACTGCGCGGAGGGTTTGCACACTCTTTTTTTTTTTTTTTTTTTTTTTTTTTAAATTTATTTTTTAAAAAAATTTTTTTTTTTTTTTTTTTTTTTTTTTTTTTTT
>NW_026067900.1:6000901-6056409 GCF_014885135.2 Alexandromys fortis | reverse complement strand
GTGTTTTCTATTTCCATCCATTTGCCTGCAAACTTCAAGAAGTCCTTGTTTTTTACTGCTGAGTAGTACTCTAATATGTATATATTCCATACTTTCTTCATCCATTCTTCAATTGAAGGGCATCTAGGTTGTTTCCAGGTTCTGGCTATTACAAACAATGGTTTGCACACTCTTAATGGTCTGAGAAAATGCAAGCAGAATCTTATATTCTGATTAATACTAGGTTGGTGTGCTTCACATATTTATAAGAAACGGAACCACACCTCTTAAGTTCAGTTTCACCTGGCAGCAGAATGGATAAGGGTACAACAAAAAGAAAACTATTTCCCTGGTGAGTGCAGACATCATACATTTCAATGAAATGCTTGTAAACTGAATTCAGGAGCACATTAAGAAGATAATTCACCAATAATCAAGTTGGCTCCAACTTGCAAGGATGGCTCAGTATCTGCGAATTGACCCATCAGTGTAATGCACACATGAATAGACTCAAAGAACAGAATCCCTGGAATCACCATCTTAGTTTTGTTCCCTGTTGCTGTGACAAAACACCCTGACAGAGGACGTAGAGGAGGAAGGATGCATCTGGCTCAGTCCAGGTTAGAGTTCATCCTGTCAGAGATGTCCAAGTGATGGCAGAGAGCCATTAATGCTTGTGTGTTTGTGCTCATCTGGCTTGGTTTCTTTTCCAGTCGGTCCAGGGCTAGCCCATGAAACGGCAGGACCCACATGCAGGGAGGGGCTTCCCACCTCAATTAATCCAAGTAAGAAAATCCCTTAAAACCTGACCGAGACAGTTTTTCCCCGGGACCCCCTCCCAGGTGATTACAGATTATGCCAAGTTGGCTGTTAAAACTGACTGCCACAATCATGTCAGTAGTTGCAGAAAAGGCCTTTGAGAAAGTGGTTCATCCTCCTTCATGATAAAAGCCCAGGTGGAAATGGGAACTGAAGGGACATACCTTGACAGAAAACAGACTACCTGGGGCAAACCAATGGGGAAAACAGAACCCATGGAACGAGACAAGGCTATCCACTGTCTACGTTATCTTTCGATGTGCGGTTTGAAGTCTTAGTCGGAACAAGAATCAAGGGAACAAGGTAAAGGGCTACAAATAGGAAAGGAAAAAGTCAGATTATCCATATGTGCCAATTACATAAGCCTATAAAAGACCGTAAAGACTACATCAGTCAGCCTGGTCTACAGAACCAGCCCCAGCACAGACAGGGTTACACAGAGAAAGCCTGTCTCAAAAACCCAAGGCAACAACAAAACACAAAAACAAAACAAAAAAAACCTACACCAGAAAACTCTCAGATAAACATTTTCAACCAACCATCACTATACAGAATTGACATATAAAAATCAGTAGTTTCCCATATACCAATAAAGAACTTGGCAATAAAGAAGAAAAGGAAAATAAACTTTCATTGATTATAGCTTCAAGTAAATACATGAGGGCTGGGAACGGCTCTGGATGTAGAGTAGTTGCTGTGCAATCATGTTTGGTTTTAGCACTCACATAAAAACATTTTCAGGCCGAACAGTGGTGGCGCACACCTTTAACACCAGCACGTGGGAGGCAGAGGCAGGCGGATCTCTGTGAGTTCGAAGCCAGCCTGGTCTGCAAGAGCTAGCTCCAGGACAGGCTCCAACGTTACAGAAAAACCCTGTCTTGAAAAACCAAAACAAACAAACAAACAAACAAAACCCAAACATTTTTAGAAGCCAGGCATAGTGGGGGAGAAGAAAGCAGACAGATCGCTGGATCTTGCTGGTTAGCCAGTCTAACAGAATTGGTGAGTTTATCTCAGGGAGAGACCTTATCTCAGAAAATAAGATGGAGAGAGATTGCAGAAGACACCTGACGTTTACTTCTGGCCTCCCCACACATGTGCACGCAGGCAGATACACACACACACACAAACACACTCAAACATACACATTTATGACACATACATACAAAATAATAACCGTAAAATAGTTCCTAGTAATAAACAGGAGGTGTAAAATATCTCTATAATGGGGCTGGAGAGATGGCTCAGGAGAAGAGCACTGGCTGCTTTTCCAGAGGACCCGAGTTCAATTCCCAGCACCCACATGGCAGTTAACAACTGCCTTCCAGTTCCAGGGCACCTGACACCTTCACACCAATGCACATAAAATGAATTTAAATAAACTATTTTTAAAAAAAAAAACCTTGAAAAAATATCTCTATAATGAAATATTTAAAACATGAAGAAATTAAAGGAGATAGCAGAAGGTGGAAGGAATCACACACTCATGGACTGGCAAAAACCAATTCTGTAAAAATGGGGCGAGGGAGATAGCTTAGTGGGTAAGGAAACTTGCCACCAAGTCTGAAGACCTGAGTTCAGTCCCCAGAGCCCACGTGATGGAATGAAAGGACTGACTCCTGCAGGTTGTCCTCTGACCTGCAGATGTGTGCTATGTGAGCAGGGCTGCGTGCACGCACACACACAGACAGACACTAGATTTATTTTAAAAGACTTTGAAAAATGACTATATAACCAAAATCAATTTACAGATTCAATGCAATCGCCATAAAAATTCTAGCAACATCCTTTACAGAAAAAAATTTAAAGAGCTAAGATTCATATGAAAATACAAAAGATCCCAACAGCCAGTGCAATTCCAAGGAGAAAGAGTAATGCTGGAGGTATCGCTTAGATTTGATCTCAAACTATACTATAAAACCAGTGTCAGAAAAAAAAATATATAACAGAGACCAGTGGAACTTCTGGAGGACTTGTAAATAAGCCTGCGTAGTTAAAGACACCTGATTTTTGACAAACGTGCTAAAAACATACCCTGGAGAAAAGATGGCCATTTCAATGAATGGTTCTGGGGAAACTTGTATATCTACCTGTAAATTAAGGCAACTAGATACAAACCTACACACACACACACACACACACACACACACACACACACTCAATTCAAAATGGATCAAAGGCCTAAATTGCTTGAGGAAAATATAAACAAAGCACTTCAAGATATAGGCGGAGGCAAGGATTTACTATAAAAGATTCTAAAAGCACAGCTAACACTTCCAAGAGGGGCTGGTGAGGTGCTCTGTGGAGAGCTCTTCCAGAGGACCCAGGTTTGGCTCCCAGCATCCACATGGTGGCTCACAACCTTCTGCAACTCCAGTGCAGGGGATTCAATGCCCTCTTCTGGCCTCCACTGGGACCGGACACAGAAATGGTGAACAGACATACATGTAGGCAAAGCACCCATATACATGTATTTAATAATAATAGTAATTCCAAAAATTGATGAAGGAAAATGTAAAATATTTCTGCACCTCTAAGTAAACAGCAGATCGAAGAGACAGCTTACTGATTGGGAGAAAATCTTTGCCAACTATATAACTGAGAGGGAAGTAAAACTTGGATTTTATAAAGAACTTAAAAAATAAAGAACCAATCATCCTATCAGTAAATGACCTATGAGCTGAATAGACTTTTTTTTGCAAAAGATAAAATACAAATGATTCATAAATGTCTGAAAAACTGTCCAACATCTTAGCCATCAGGAATTACAAGTTAACCAACCTGAGAGTCCTTCCCACTCCATCCAGAGTGGCTATTATCAAGAAAACAAAACTGGACTGGGAGAGGCGGTGCGTGCCTTAAATCCCAGCTCTCAGCAGAGGCAGGCTGATCTCTGTGAGTTCCAAGGAGCCTGGTCTACATAGAGAGGTCTATACAGCCAGGACTACACAGAGAGACTGGAAAAAAAGAAAGATGTCGGCTATGAGGGGCTCTTTTTACAGAGCTCAGTATGGAGGTTCCTCAGAAACCCACACTAGAGCTAGCCATGCTCCATTCGCACGACTCTGGGTAGAGGGCTGAAGGAAACTAACTCTGCACATCTCTGCATTTTGTTTTGTTTCAAATTTGTTTTTTATGAAGGTGGGTGTTTTGCATACATGTATGAATACACACGTATGCATTGCCTGTGGGGGCCAGAAGAGGAAGCTGATCTCCTGGAGCCTACATGGTTGTGAGCCACTACGTGAGTGCTGGGAATCACTATGTGAGTGCTGTAAGAGTGGTGGTGCCCTTAGCTGCTGGGTCATCCCCCCCAGTCCCTGCTCACCCACATTTAATTGCTGCACTATTTGAAGTAAAAAGGAAATGGAAGCTGCCTAGAAATCCACTAACGTATGCTTGGGTAAGGACAATGCGGTAAACAATCACAAGGGAAGGCTTTCTTCAGCTGTAAGAAGAATAAAACTGTGTGACCGGCAGGAAAACACGTGGAACTGGTGGCCATGATGTTAAGCAAACTAAGTCAGACTTAGAAAGACACATATTGCATGTTTTCTTTCATATGCAAAGTCTAGAGTAGAGATTGGGGGAGTGGGGGAGGCAGACAGGATAAGAAGGGGCAATGGGGGAAACTGACGCCAAACTCTGAGAATGCTAGTGGAAAAATATACGCATAGGCCAGGGCTTTCTGTACAGAATTCCTAAAGCAGCCTGGCAGTGGTGGCGCACGCCTTTAATCCCAGCACTCAAGAGGCAGAGGCAGGCGGATCTCTGTGAGTTCGAGGCCAACCTGGTCTACAAAGTAAACTCCAGGACAGCTAGGGCTGTTACACAGAGATAACCTGTCTCAAAATAATAAATAAAAATAAAAAAAAAATTTAAAAAAAGAACTCTAAAGCACAAAAGGGGTATTTCATGGGATACTTCATGTTTTCTCTTATGCGGAGTCACGTGTGTGTGTGTGTTTGTGTGTGTGTATGTATACACACATATGCAACATGAAAGCACAGGGACTATTTGGGAGAAGGAAGGGGAGCAGTGGGGGTGCTGGGAAGCAAATGTGAGCAAAATGTATTGCTATATGTATGAAAATGTTAGGATGAAACCCCATTATTTATTTTGTATACTAATATAATGAAAGAATAAAAAAGTTCAATTTCCAAAAATATTACTAATACTCCAAGGAGTATGAACACTTAATAAGGACAAGACATGAGGAAACATTACACCAAGCATTAGTTTTAAAAATCTTGTTGAGGGGGCCGCAGAGTTGGCTCAATGGTCAAGCGCACTTGTTGCTAAGAACCAGGGTTCTAGTCCCAGCACCCACATGGAGGTTCACCTCTTCCTCAGGCACCAGGCAGGTATGCAGTGCACAGACATACGTGCAACCAGAGCACTCATCTGAGTAAAATAAATCTATGAAAAGAATTTTTAAAAATCTAATTGGAAAGATTCACAAACGCTTGATGTAGAAAATTATCCTCACACAGAATATAAATAAGAGCGGATGCGGTGGTGTGGACCCATAACCTCAGCATGCGGGAGGCTAGGAATGGAGGATTTTTAAATTCAAAAACCGCCCAAGACTACACACACTGAGACATTGTCTCAAAAACAAAGAAAGAAGAGAGGAGGAAGAAGAAAAAAAACCAATACAAACATGTTTAGAAAACGCTCCCCCCCCCTTTTTTTTTTTTGGCACAGGGCTTCAGTATATAGCCTTAAACATGCTATGTATCTCTGGTTGACTTAAAACACACAATCTGATTCCTGCCTAGACCTCACAATTGCTAGCCTAAAAAGTGTGTGCCACTACAGCCTCCGAGGTTTGTATTTACCTGTGTGGTCACCCGGACCAAAGCTTACCTGGGACTGAACTAGGGCCATGTGCAGCGAGGATTGCACTGCACCCGTGAACTGCGCCTTTGGACCCTTGGGCTCGCGCTCCCTGTTTGCCGGTCCTTTGTTTCAGCCTCCAGTACTTCTTTTAGGACAGTTTTCTAGGAATGAACTCTCAGATTTGTTTGCTTATCTGCCAATGTTGTAATATACACCTCGTTATTAAAGAATAGTTTTGTACTTCAAGGATTTTGGTTGATGTGAAGGAAAATAAAAGATTCAATGAGGAAAAAGAAAGAGCGAAGGGAGGAAAAAAGAAAATCTTTCTTTCTCGCAGTCGTGTAGCATGCGTAGGTGCTGCCACACTTCCTCAGTACTCAGTGGGGCTGTGACTCCTCTGCCTTAGCTCTTACTTCCTGTTTGCATCCTGCCTAGAGGTCAGCCAGGAGTCCGTCCCAGCGTGGAGTCTTCTCCGATCTTTTCTTCCGTGTGTCCTATTATCACTGGAGAACATAAGCCACTTTACAGGTCTTTAGCGTCATAGATAAAATAATCTAAAACCGACCCGGAAGGAAACGAGGACAATTTTATTGGAGTTTGAGAGAAAGACACAATGCAGTACGACAGGCGGGCTGGGGGTCTCCGCAGAAAAGGGGGGACTGGATAAGAACGGGAGGCGGGGAAGGAGGTTGTCCCTTCTAAGCCAGGGGTCAGGGAAAGCAGGCGGTGTCCAAAAGAGGGAGACAGAAGGAGGAAAAAGGGAAAAGGCTGCGGTTTCCGGGTAGTGAGCAGGCTCAGCGGTGAGGGTCTGCACCAACTGCAAGGGATGGGCGTCTGGAGAAGAGAGCGCATAGCTCGGTAAGGGGGAGGTTACTCCGGTCGGCAGATGTCCTCTGTTTATTAGCAGCTTCTGGCTTCAGGCTGTCCCCCTGAGGTTGTAAAACAGGATTTTCTCCTTATCCAGGTGGTCTTGGAGGCAACTGCTGTCTTCTTAAGTGGGTGTTACCAACCACTGGCGCCATTTACAAAGGGGCTACTGACCATCTGGGGACGAGCAGTTTTGATATTTCCCCCTTCCTTAAAATTTATGTCTTTCCAGCATATGGGGTCCAATGCTGACTGAAGGAAGAAGGGTCCATCTTTTAATGATCTTCAAACTGTTCATTTCTAACGAGCTACCTAACTTCCCCAGTCTGTATGCTGTGTGTGGCTTCCTAAGATCCTGTGTGTGTGTGTGTGTGTGTGTGTGTGTGGTGTTGCACTTTGGGTTGGCTTGTTTTGTTGCACTGGGGGATGGACCCAAGTGCTTCTTGTCCACACAAGCACTGCCACCAACCTTTAGAATGCCCAAAGAAATTCTCTGTCATTGCCAGGCTTTTGGTGTGTCTGTTTTTATTTATTTTTGCCTCAGGTGAAATCTTATAGAGTCTCTCATAACAGTAAGAGGTGATTGATCATACACATTCTCAGGGAAAGCCCCTTGCACAAAGACCTACCTGGCAGGAGTAAGTCTGGGTCTGAGAACAAAGGCAAGTGCTTGTGTTGTCTTTCAGAGGACAGACCCCACTGCTCTTTCTCCTCCGACCCAGAGTCCCACCTTAAGAAAGTGGTGTCTTCAGGTTTACCAGCAAGCCAGGGAAAGGGTCAAAGGTGAGGAAGCGCCAGGTGAGCCAGCTCTATATTGTCTTCCTCGGCTGTGCATCTATGTGGTGGTGTGTGTGTGTGGACACACACGTGCCATGACTTGTGTGTGGAGGTCAGATAACAACTTTCAGGTCTCTGTATGGATGTTAGAGGAGACATTTTGGGAGCTGGTCCTGGCCTTTCTCCTTGCACTGGCTGGGTCTCTTGCTTGCACTGCTGCTCGGTGTGCTTCAGGAGAGCCTGTGAGACTTGGTGAAACCTGTGACAATTTTCCAGTTTCAGAAAAGCTGGCTTCAACTTTTTTCCCCTTAATCCATAGGTTATTTTATAATGGGAGAAGGCCTCGGCACTACTGATTCCAGCACGCAGAGTTTGTCAGCCCAGCCCAATCAGCAAGCCACAGGTCCCAAGGAGAGATTCTGGGGCACCGAGAGATGGCAATTAACAGCATCTTTCCAAAGGATCCAGGTTAGGTTCCCAAAACACACAGCAAGAGGTTCACAGTAGCCTGTTATTCCAGTTTCAGGGGATCCAGGCCCTTTTCTAACCTCCACAGGGACCTGAACACACATGACATTTGTACACACACACACACACACACACACACACACACACACTCTCTCTCTCTCTCTCATAATAATAACAATAATAATAAATCTTTTTTTAAGACAGAATTTTGCTGTATAGTCCTGGCTGTCCCAGATCTTGATCTGTAGATCAGGCTGGCCTCAAACTCACTGAGATCTGCCTGCCTCTGCCCTGCAAGTGCTGGGATTAAAGGTGTGCACCACCACCACCTGGCCTATAATAATAAATAAATAAAAACCATTAAGGTGTCTAGATCCTGACAAAGGACCTTCAAGGCTGACTTCTGGCTTCAACATGCACAGCACCCATGTGCACGTGCACACATCTACACATATACAAACACACACAAAACACACCAAAATAAGGGGGACGAAAACACTGACATAACTGAAGAGAGAAATACAGATGTTATATCAGTTTGAAACTATCAAAGATGGTTAGACCATCTAGAGTAAAAAATCGATAAGAAAATAAAGTGCTTTTGGGTGGCAGAGATCACTTAGTGCTTTCTAAGCTGATCAGACAGATCTCCAGACACACGTCGAGCGCTGCCTGACAACGACAGATTAGCTACTCTTCTTCAGCATGACGGGAACTTTATCTACAACAGGTCCTATCCCGAGCCACAGAACAGACTCCAGACATTTTTTAAAAATTAAGAGCATAGAAAGTTCATTCTCTGCGGTAGCTTCACTACTGCGCAAAAATGATTTAAACAAACAAACAAATCCTAACAACAACACTCAAACCATGAAGAGACCAAAGAAGAAATCAGAAGGAACATTTAAAAATAGAGATGGCACCAGGTGGTGGTGGTGGTGCACACTTTTAATCTTGTCACAAGGGAGGCAGAGGCAGGCTGTGAGTTCGAGGTCAGCCTGGTCTACAAAACGAGTTCCAGGACAGCCAGGACTACACAGAGAGACCCTAACTTGAAAAGCAATAAATAAATAAATAAAGATAGAGACGGATGAAAGTGAAAACACAACCCAGAACTTACGGGACTCCACAGAAGCAGAAGTGAGAGAGAAACCTGCAAGAGCAAAACATCTGTGGAGTCCCCTTGACGTGGCAGGGCCCCACAGAAGACTGAAACCATCGCAATTTAAAAGCTTATCAAGCTCAGTGGTGGTGGCGCATGCCTTTAATCCCAGCACTCGGGAAGCAGAGGCAGGCGGATCTCTGTGAGTTCGAGACCAGCCTGGTCTACAAGAGCTAGTTCCAGGACAGGCTTCAATGCTACAGAGAAACCCTGTCTCAAAAAAACAAAAACAACAACAACAACAAACCCCAAAACAACCAAAAACAAAACCCAAAATAAAAGCCCCCCCCCAAAAAAACCAAAAAAAGGCTCTGAGCACTTGGGTAAGTCAAGGTCTCAAGACTTTAGCCCAAGTTGTCCTGTTCCAGAGTTGCAAGGATTCACGATCTTCGTGCTTCCTCCATCATAACAACAAAATAACAACACCCACTTCATAAAAAAAATAAATAAAACAACAACAACAAAAAAAGGTAAATGGTGAGTAAGTTTGGCATTTGCTCGTTTTTATCCGGACACAGCTGGCTTAGCAGCGGTTTGGGTGGCCCTCTCTCTGATCCCCGTGGCTTTTGCTGAGGGTAGTGGTTAGTCACCCAGCTTCGAGTAGCCAATTCTAGCATCCTCACATGTCATATCCAGACAGGTGACGATCACAGAGAAGCTTTTGTGTATATTTCTCAATTTTTCCTAGCATTGGAATCTTCCCCCAAAGCTCCAAGAATGACCCACATGTTTCATGGTCCTGAAAAAGACTGGCTGGGAACCCTTAAACTAAAGGGACATGAGATTCCCTTTGTCACTTCCAAGTCACTCCCCCGACTGCAGCTGCATTCACTTCCCGCCACCCAGTGCCTGAGAAATGGGGAAAGTGTCTCTTAGGGTGGCAGCCCAAGGAGTTGTCAACAGCGAGTTTTGAGTTGTATGTGTGTCCTGTGATTAAGCAATCCTACACTAATAAATTGTTAATTTTCTGAGATTATGAACCATGCTGAAGTCAACATATTTCTAGCTTTTTCACACTTCCAAATTTTTCCCCAAGACAAACTCCTAGTAGAGTTTTTCTTGCATAAAAGCTAATTTTAAGGTTTGAAATCGTCACACATAGATATATATAACAAAATTACCATCAAGCATGTTAAGGCAATCGCACATGCTCACCAGGAGGAGGGCAGCTCCCTTCACACTTTAGAATTGTTTTAAATATTTATAAATATAAACAAGAGTTGCCCAGCTGTCTTCCACTCAACAGCGTACTGTAAATGTCTGTCTATATCTTGTACACGTGACCTGCTTCGCCGAGCTTTCCCTTGCTCCATGGTACTGGTCTACCACGCTCCTGCTCAGATGGTTCCAAAGTCTCACCTCTGACTCCTTCCTCTTGTCCGGGTCCTTAGGACGCCTCAAGCCTTGCCGTCTTCCACTCTTCACACGGTCATTGCTCTTTGCGGGCTTTCTCACCCGTGAGTGAATCACTGCCACAGTCTCCTGCGAGGGCTGCCGGGCTCTGGACCTCACTCCCCGCCAGCCCATTTTCTATACTGTGACCAGAGACGCACCTCTAAAGCCAAAGCCTGACCGTGTGACTACGAGCTAGTAATTCTCTGACATGAACTCTGTCCCCTGTTGTTGGTGATTTTGCCTACCTATCACAGGAAGTTCTGTTCCCCTCCATCCCTAAACTTCCTTGGCGAGTCTCTTCCGTTTCCTTTATGGCTCTTCTCACTCTGTAGAGCTGTTTCATTTGCTTCTTCGCCTAATTATCTCTTCCTCCTGAAACACTCAGCTCAAGCCTCATCTCTTCCATACACAGCCCTCTGGGATGGCACATCTAGAGCATAAATACATATAGTCCTTAATATCCATCAAACCACTCATAGCAATGGTCCTCATGCTAATCAAGACAGTTTAAATGTCCATCAAAAATAAGGTCATTTAATAAGGTAGGGCTTTTTCGTGCATCGGAATGATAAGCATCAATAAAAGCAAAGAACAAACTACTGAGAAACAAACAAGATAAAAATATCTTGCAGACATAGTGTTAAGAGAAGGAACAGACTCAAATGAGCGTAGTACCATCCCACAGGCTATGGTGGAAAGCTGAATGTATTCTAAGACACCAAGCAGACACAAGAGACACACACCTCTGAAGCATACACGCCTGTAGATTGACCCATGGCACGTTCTGTATGACAAATCTTTTAAAATAAGACTAGAAGGAACCAAACTATTTCATAGTAACTTACTTGTGTTCATAGACAAAGACAAGAATGTTTGTAGGAATGCAGAAATAGCTAGAACCCAGCAAGATAATCCCACAACATCCCAATAGAAAAGTGTTGTCGGATATTCAGAACAGCGGAGAAAACCACTCGAGAATGACCACTAATGAGAAAATTAAGCCACTGAAACCAATCCCAAGGTGGGGAGCTGAAAAATTATTACCAGGCATTAAAAGAGCTGAGGGAACTGTGCACAAGATGCTTAGAATAGTAAGTGGAGACATGGATGGCCTAAAAAAATGTCTAAAACAGACAAAAACTACTATGGACAAAGGAAAAATGACCCAGGATGATACTAATAGCGTGTTGGGCATCGTGCATGAGAGATCAGCACATTTGATGCTGAAGAAAAAAATAAACTCGAAGACATAGTAATAGAAATAGCAAAACGAAACACAGACTGTTTCACCCATTACAACAAAGGTGACCCACAGAATAGCTTTAAAAGCTTAACACTTGTGCAGGTTTTCAGAGGAGAGGATAGAGACAGGGTAACTAAAAAAAAATATTTAAAGAAAAAAAGATCTTGAAATCCTAAAAACTTTCAAACCAAATGAAAACCATGAGCCCACGTGTTCAAGACGGTTAGCCAATCCCAAGAATAAGCAACTTCAGAAGCACTGTGCCAACAAACACTGTAATTTAATTACTCCAAAAACAATGATAATGAGACAAAGTTAAAAAAAAAAAAACAGCTAGAGGAGAACAGATTATCAAAGGAGATAAAGATAATAGTAGGTTTCTTATCAGAAATCTGAGGAAAATGGGAGGAGGAGCTGAGTTAAGGTACTGCAAGAAGGAAAACCCTGTCAACCTACAGCTCGGTATCTAATAAAAATCTTCCCTTAAAAAGGTAAACCAGAGGCTGTTTACAACAAATACGAACGCAGCATTCCTCCTGAGCAGGCTGGGACTGTGAGCAAAGTTACAGGAAGTCCTCCGGGTAAGAGAAAAAGATGGCAGCTGGAAGCCAGAGTCTACATGAAAGAAGGCAAGGGAACAGAGATCTAACTCCCTGGACACATATTTAGAAGTTAACCTTACTTAATAACTTTAAAAAGCAAGCATTGGAACAAATGTATTGTATATAGTAACAATGTATTGTGGAGTCTATAACGTGTGTGGATGTGTGGCTGCAACACTAATACTATAAGGCAAAAACCAAACCAAACCAAACCAACCCTCCCCGCCCAAATAGAACAAAAAGCAACCAAAACCACCACCAACAACAACAGCAAAAAAAAAACCCGTCCAACAGTGGTGGCAGTAGCGCTTGCCTTTAATCCTAGCACTCAGGAGTCAGAGGCAGGCGGATCTTTCTGTGAGTTTGAAGCCAGGCTGGTCTACAAGAGGACAGGCTCCAAAGCTACAGAGAAACCCTGTCTTGAAAAACCAAGACAAACAAACAAACAAAAAAAAAAAACATAAAAATAGAGGCTGGAAAGATGGCTCAATGGTTAAGAGCACTTGACTGTTCTTCCAGAAGACCAGAGTTCAGTTTTCAGAACCCACACTGAGCAGCTCCAAACCAAACAGTTCTGAGGGATCAATTTCTGGCCTCAACAGGCCTCTACATATATGCATATATACACACATATACATAAATAAAAAAGGAAATATTTTTAAATGAAAGCATTTATTGATAAATACATGAAATATTTAGAAGCAAATATGATAATCTTACATACTGGGAGCTAGAGATCATTTTTGAGACTAATTAAAGAGAATCTGAGAGAATGAGGAGACATGCTTCATTATTGATCTAGAAGCTTCAATATTGTTAAGATGTCAGTGCTTCCCAATTTGCATTCTGCCTCCTCACCCAGCTCTTGGTAGGAGTTGGTAATGCTTAAACAGAAATGGAATAAGTCTTTAATATCCAAAAACAATTTTGAAAAAACAAATCAGTTCAACACATCATTATAAAGATCAATCAATAAGGTCTGGGATTAGTGTAAAGGCTGACCAAGACATTTTTGGAAGAAAGCAGAATGCAAAAAGATACCCATCGTATGTCTATGGAAAAGTGAGACATTTTATTTTATTTTATTTTATTTTATTTCTGAAGCTGAGGACCGAACCCAGGGCTTTGTGCTTGCTAGGCAAGCGCTCTACCACTGAGCTAAATACCCAACCCCAAAGAGAGATATTTTATGGCTGTGATAAAAAACCATGACGTTGTTTTTGTAACTTTTAAGTGCAAAGCGTGGTGGTATTCGAGGTAGAAGCGTAGGTCTGTAGCTTACCATTGGGATAACTCTGAACCAGTTCTCTACACTCAACTCTTGACTTTGCAGGGATCCATTTGGCCATTTGTAATTCTGTTGTTATATTACCCATGATATAGACCCGTTTCATGCATGATTCATGTGACTGTCTTCCCAACCAATGTTTAGTGGCCACTTTTTAACCACCGACAGCCTCCCAGTAATTATCTGTGTGTAAGAATTTCATCACAGGAGAAAAAGACAAGATCTCTTGAGTAAATTGGGAGCGTGGAGGTCATAGCAGAGGGTAGGAAGAGAGAGGAGAGGTAGGGAGGGGAGCAGAGGGTAAAAAAAAATTAAAAGAAGTCTAATAAAAAAGAATCTCACCACACCTATTTATTTAATAGATACAAAAATTAGAAAGATGTGCAATACTAAGAGCTGACAAAAACTACAGGCAGCTGTCCGGTCAGGAAGACAGCAGCCGATGATTATTTAACAGTGCTGTTTAGTCAGATGGCGGCACAAGCCTTTAATCCCAGCACTTGAGGTGTAGAAGAGGGAGGATCGGGGTTCAAGGCCAACCTCAGCTACATAGCAAGTTCGAGGTCAGCCTTGGCTATGAGTCTAAATAATAAATGCATAAATATTTATATAATTATAAATAACCAAATAAATAAATAGTATGCAGAGTAAGACTCACGTTAGGTGTGACGGCACACACTGGTAATCTCCGGAAGCCAAGGCAGGAGTTGCTGGAGTTCAAGGCCAATCTGAGCCTCACAGGACGACCTTAAAAAAGGGGGGACAAAAAAGGAAGGAAAGAAAAGAATAAAATCCAGTGTCTTCCTTAGATATGGAGGAATAGTGCAGCTCAAAGCCCTCCTCACCCCCCTGTGCTTTGCTCCTTTTTGACTTCCTTTCAATTTCTTGAATTGAGAGGAAACCACTTGGAGCAAAGCCAATATTTTATTATTTTGAACCCCCCAAAATAGCATCACAATAGACGTCTGCTGGCATGGGCTGAATAATTTTGAGAAAGAAGGCATCATTAAATGCAGACCAGTCCTCTCCAGAGGAAGCGTCAGTCTTCATCCATTTCCTCTTGCGATTCCTTGGTAAGTAGAGAAATTCTAAGCCAAAGACTAAAGACATCCCATCATTAAGTTGAGCTCAGTTCCGCTCTCTGGGCTCTTGATTCTCTTGGCCCTCTCTAGTCTTTGCTTTCTCACTTTCCCTACCTCTCTCCTCACGGCCGGTCAATCTCCTGGCCATATTTAGTCTACTTCTTTCTCTCCCTACTCTGGACTCCTCCAGGTGCCTCCGGCAGGACTCTCTCTTATATCTATAATAAAAACCTTCTCCTCCACCATAAAAAAAGGTAGGGCTTATTCCACACAGGGCTGTGTCAATCTTAGCCCAGGATGCACTGGACCTCGTGGGTCCTGATTCGCACACTTCTGATGCAAATATATCAACCATTGATTAGTGAAGAGCGAATTATCCAATTCATAGGTACCTTGGTTTTTGCTTCCACTCTCTCTAGCTATGGGCACAGACTTGAGGGCTCCTTCCTCTTCTTCCTTGTGCATGAATGGTAGTGGGACTGACTCGTGAATAAAGGAAACCTACGCCTTCCATAAACGGCAAGGAGGGATATGGAGGAATCCAATACCACCTGCGCCTAGTTCTACTGCTGGTGGTAAACTGTGTTGAAATGAAAGTGTCTTGGGATTTAAAATTCAGTAATATTTATTGAAGCAGTTCTTCACAGAAGACTCTTTCCTTGTGACAAAAACACCCTAACTAAATGCAGTCTTCTAGTGTCCTGGTGCCCTAGATCAGTGTCGTTGTCCCTAGGCTGGACAAAACGTGAGTGCGACATCACCGAGAGCTGTGGTCAGTCATGCTTGTCCCAGCTTGGCCATGCTTTCTTTAATAGCAGGAAATCTACCCCTAGCGCTCATGGTCAGTTAACTGAATGTTTTGATTCTGCTTTGGTACGGCTATAATTACTTTATCAAAGAATGAAAAAAATCATATATATATATATCCTGTCAAGTGTAATTCAGCCTTTATTTCTCATGCTTTTCATCACTATAATAATTCACATGTGTGAAAGTGTATGCACCCAGCACACAGATGAAAGTCAACATCTTTAAAGAGGGTGAAAAGACTCATAGAGGGAGATGGGTGGGTGACGCTTTAACGTGTGCGTGTCACCTTGGTTGCTTTCGCCAATCTATGTATAAAAAAAAATCACACGTTGAAAATAGAGAGGAGAAGAGCAGGCTGGGGGTGACAGAACGCAGGGCCTGCTGCTGTGGCCACATGGATAGCACTGCCATTTCTGGAGCAGCAGACTTTCTGACCATGAGCTGGACGGAGCCGCTAGAGCGGTGCAGCATGGCCCTCCTGTTGGACTACAGAACTTGCTTCATTCACTCTGCTTCCTCTCCCGGTGTGCTTAGAAGTGACTTGTTCCCTTGCTAGGAGATGTAGAAAGGAGGAAATAAAAAGAAAGGATGTGAAATGTATATATTGAGCTAATTAAAAAAAAAACAGTAGCAGCTAAAACGCTTTTTAAGCTTCTTTATATGTCAGGTATGCCAGAAGGTGCTATCATTGTCTAGATTTCACAGATAACAGAACTGAAACCCAGAGATGTTACGTAACTGGGTAACCATACAGCAACAAATGAAAGGAGAAGGAGACTAAGAGGCAAAAGATTCTATTATTTGCAAAACTGTGACCTTTTGTTCTGGTCAGAGACTTCTCTAATTAAAAAAAAAATATTGATTCCTTTCTAAGTATCCTTATGAGGGAAGCAGTACTCAGGAAAAACTGCCTTCTGTCATGAAATCGGATTTAAGCTGGGCCTGGTCATACAATAGTAATCCCAGCACTTGGAAAGCTGAGGCAGGAGGATCTTGAGCCCTACTCAGCCTGGACTACATGACAAGATACTCTCTCAACATACCAAAGAAGAGTGAAAAGGAGAGAGAAGGAGGAGGAGAAGGAGGAGGAAAAGGAAGAAGGGAGGGAAAAAGGAAGAAAAAATAGAAGAAAAAAATCAGATTTTTAAAATGAAGAAAAACTAAGTTCTAAATATCATATTACCAATACAATAATTATTCACAAGTAACCCACAAATAAAAACATTAAGTGCCTAGGTTACATTTACACTTAGCACAAATGCCAAAGGGGTCAGGAATAATTCTTCACTGATTATCTAGTACTTTGTAGATACTTCTATCTTTTACAATGGATAAAGAAATATTAGGAAATGAGAAAACATCTTGGAAGCAGGAAGAGGAGGTGGAAGAAGAGGAGGTAGAAGAGGAGGTGGAGGAAGAGGAAGAGGAGGAGGTAGAGGAAGAGGAGGAGGAGCCGAGCTGAGGAAGAAACAGTCACAAGAACCTCCTTGAAGGAAACAAAGGGAGTTGACCTAAATATTTTGAAACTGAGTCATCAGCACTCCGGTCCCTAACTGATTTCTTGTTTCCTAACTTAGAGCTATCCAGATTTCTGCACATCCCATTTATTGTGTGGGATCATATTCATGTGGAAATCCCACCAACTTCACCAGAAATTCTAGTTTGAAAACCCCAGATTCCTGAAACGATGGCTTCAAAGGCAAGAAGAAATCATCACTCCAGTGTCACCGCGATACGGTAAATCGTTTGAATGGGTGAAACATTCAGTGCTATGGAGGTGTATTCTGAAGGCCAAGATGCAACAGCATTGCTGTTTGACTACTAATGCTCTGTCCTGCAGACTGCTGCCCGACAGTCTATTCTGCAGCTTGTCAAAACATCCCATTCTCTGAGCATGGCCACGGCTTGCAAAAGTTCTTCATTTATACCCGAACATTTGGAAAACGATCTGCAGTATACATTGTTCTGTAAAATATAGAATCAAAAGGTGGCAACCCATCAAAGTCAAGAAATGTCGCTCGGCTACAATGGGTGGGCTGCAGACATGGCCTCCCACTCACCAGCTGCAGGAAATGAATTCAAACTGAGTTGGTCATTTGTCTCAGGACAAAGTACGACTGCCAAATATTTTCTCCCCATTTGTCAGCCCTTCTCTGTTCCAGTGAATTCCATCAATCGGTGGGTAGCTGCATTGCTTATTCTCTGTAGAACAATAAGCTTAACCCACTAGGTTTATTTGTTTAAGTCATCTGGTGAATTCTTTTAAATTATGCCTTGTTTCTAGTACCGCTTGTGTTTTGCATTCATGTAAGCTTCTGCTGCAGCTGCTCCGGAAGAAAAGAAAAGGCGGCTCTTGCAGAGCAGTGAATAGAGAATGCGATTTTAAACTTTCCTTTCTTTCTCCTAAATTTAGCACCTGGCATATGGAATATTCAGCGGGTGGCTCAGCAGGGACAGGCTTACTGTTTTTCATACCTGCCACTGAGGTGTTTGACATTTTGGCTTGCTGAAGAACAAATTTGTGAGCACATTATTGTGCCCACCTGCCCGTGTGTGTGTGTGTGTGTGTGTGTGTGTGTGTGTGTGTGTATGTGTGTGGTTTGCATGCACCTTCTTATACTTGTGGGCATGGAGAGTGACCACTCAGGTCTCTAGAGCAATCTAAGAGATACTGGCCACTAAAAGACAGTGTACTACAACTAGGAAACACATAGAGGATGATTTACATCCCTCTAATGGTGGAGGAGAAGGGGATTGCTTCTAACCCAAGGACTACACTTACAATTTGATAAGAATCTGTGACTGTTCTTTGAAGATCCCAGTTTAGTGCTCACAGAGGTAACGTCTCCATTGTCTTAAAGGCAGCTACAGAATCAGAATTCCAAGCACACTTATAAACATGGTATGCAATCTGTACTAGTCTAAAAAGACATGGACAGAGAGAGAGAGAGAGGGTAGAAAAGCCCCCAGGAAATCCCAGTTCCTGGAGAGTGAGGCAAAGGACAGATTCATTAATGTTCTGATAAGAGGTCACTTGTTGCCTAATTGTTCTAGTCTGGATGTGAAGCTGTTCTGCACCACCACCAACCTCACCACCATCACCACCACCATCACCACCACCATCACCACCACCACCACCACCACCTCCACCTCCATCACCACCACCACCACCATCACCACCACCACCACCACCACCACCACCACCACCACCACCACCACCACCATCACCACCACCACCAGAAGGCTCATGTGTTGAAGGCTTGATCCAGGTAATGGCATTATAGAGGTGACTGGATCCTAAGGACACTGACTTCATCAGCGAATCAACCTGCTGATGAGTTCGTAGCTGAAAGGGCTATTAGAAGAAAGGCCTGGTTGTAGGAGGGTCATGGGAGAGGGCCTTGTGACTTTGAGGGACAAATCTTGCTCTCAACACTTCCTCTTTCTGTTTCCTGACTGAGCAGCTGAGCCCAGAGTTCTTTGGAAACAAAAGCTAGTGAAGATCCAGCTTTGGGACTGACCTCAGTGGTAAGCTAGCACCACCTCCAGCCAGGGACTCTGGCTTTTTTTCAGATGATGGTGACGGAAGGAAATCCTATGCTGCATTTGGAACACTTAATTTGCATTTTCCTTTGCATCCAGGCAGTCTAAAACTATAAAAATGACTGCAAACTGGGATAGTGCCGAGCAATCTAAATATCACCAGGAGAATTAGGACTATCCCATGATCTTTACAAGTTTTTTTTAGAAAAAGATATATAGGACTGGAGAGATGGCTCAGCAGTTAGAGCTGACGGCTAGCCCAGAGGACCCGTGTTCGATTCTCAGCACCCACATGGATGCTTACAGACAGTTGTCTGTAGCTACAGTTCAGAGGACCTGATGCTCTCTTCTGACCTCCATGGGCATGTAGTATAAAATCATATATGCTGTCAAAATACCCATACACATAAAATTGAAAACAAATAGATCTCTGTTGAAATAAGAAGCGGCGGGGCTGCGTCCCCAACACCCCGGCCGCTTGGCTAGCTCATGCCCGAAATAACAACACACAAACTATATTCATTTAAAGAACTGCTTGGCCCATGAACTCTAGCCCTTACAGGCTAATTCTCGCACCTGGACTAGCCCATTTCTAATAATGCGTGTAAGCACCCCAAGGTGCGCTTACCGGGAAGATTCTAGCCTCCATCCATCGTTGCGTCTACCCAGGAAAGCTGAGCATGGCGTCTCTCTGGGAGCAGAGCAGAGTCTGACCTCACTTCCTCTTCTGCCCAGAATTCTATTCTGTTTACTCCTCCCATCTATGTTCCAGGCCATGAGGCCAAGCAGCTGGTTTATTATAATTTAACCAATGAAATCAACAGATTGATATATGACACTCCCACATCACTTCCCCTTTTTCTGTTTAAACGGGGCGCCATCTGTTGAAATAGGAGCGGCAGGGCTGCGTCCCCGGCACCTGGCCGCCCGCATGGCTGGTTTATACCCAGAAATAATTACACGGAAACTGTATTCTTTCAAACACTGCCTGGCCCGGCTAGGTCCAGTTTCTTATTAGCTAGCTCTTACATATTGTTCTAACCCATTTCTAATATTCTGTGTAGCCCACGAGCTGGCTTACCAGGGAGGATCTTAACCTGCATCTGTCTGGCGTGGGAGCATCATGGCGACTCACTCACTCAGCTTCTTTTTCCCAGCATTCTCCCCTGTCTACTCCGCCTACCTAATTTTCTGTCCTATGAGGGCCGAGGCAGTTTCTTTATTATTAACCAATGAAATCAACAGATAAGATACAAGACCCACCTCCATCAGATCTCAATTTTTGAACATTTATTTTTATTACTTTTAATTTAATTTTTTATTTGTTGAGGCTTTCATAGGAGTACTATTTTTACATCATTTCCATCTCTTCATCTCCCCCTCCAACACCTCTCAAACTCTCCCAACTCCCTCTCAAATTCATGCCCTCCTACTTTTGTTACACACACATATATATGCATGTATGTAAAGAACTTAAAGAATACATGTAATGCTGCTCATATGCACATGTGTTGAGGCCTGATCACTTGAGAACGGATAACCTATCAAGGCAGCTTGTCCCTAGAGAAAACTGATTCTCCCCTCTCAGCAGAGTAGTTCTTCATCTAAGGGAGGACCTTGCGAAATGCCCCCCTCCATATCGGCATGTCAACTGGTGTTGCCATGATGCAGGTGTTTAGGCACATGCTTGAGATTTCATACATAAAGCTTTTTTTTTTTTATCATTCTTGAAGACACAAGCAGGAGGCATCCTAGATGCATCTGGGTGTCTGCGTGTGGTTTTCCGCATGTGAGGACAGGTTTTTTAGAGGCCAGAAGAGGGAGTTAGATTCCCTGGGGCTAGTGTTAAAAGTGTGAGCTGCCCAACATGGGTGCTGGGAACCAAACTGGGGTTCAGGAAGAGCAGTAAACACTCTATTTGGAGGGATAACCTGTTGGCGAAGTGTTTAGTGGCTTCCCGAGTTTTGATCGGAGTCTAATATTTTACTCTGCGTTATCACATGAAATATTTCTGAGAATTTAACATGGAGCTTTTGCTATACCATTTCGGAGTTATTTGTTGCAATTTCTTGCCAGTTAGCCAAGTCTGTCCACTTTCATGAACCGTGCTTTGAAGGTGTCACCAAGACATGCCACATATCTAGAGAGAATGTGCTGTTTCTGCCTGCCTGTGGCTGAACAGAAGATACAGTGTGACCAATCACTGACAGTCACTGAATGAACTCAAGTGACTGGTCCTTGTATGGTATGCTTCTATCCTTTACTTCATGATTTTGGACTTAAGAGCTATCAACAAAAATTTCAACCCTGAGTTGAAAGGAACTATAGCTAAATAAATAAATAAAAGTTGAAGCTGGGCATGGTGGCGTGTGCCTTTAATCCCAGCATTTGGGAAGCAGAGACAGGCAGATCTCTGTGAATTCAAAGTCAGCCTGGTCTACAGAGTGAATTCCAGGACAGCCAGGACTGTTATATATAGAACCCTGTCTCAAAAAACAAACAAACAAACAAACAAACAAACAAGAAGTTGAGCCATTAAAGTTCCTGTATCCGTCTCCAGTAGGGATACATTGTGTCTTTCTCACTCTGCCCTTCTTCCTCCCAGCATTCAGTTTCATCTTCTCCACCTACCTAAGTTCTGCCCTGCTACAGGTCCAAAGCAGTTTCTTTATTTATGAATGGTATTCAAGCATACAGAGGGAAATCCCACATTGAAGTCTTATGAATGTGAGGTAAAATAAGTAGCTACAAAAATGTACATAATAGTTTCTGAAACAACATTCAGCTATTGAAATAGGAGCGGCGGGGCTGCGTCCCCGGCGTCCCCGGCACCCGGCCGCCCTCATGGCTAGCTTATGCCCAGAAATAATTACACGGAAACTGTATTCTTTCAAACACTGCCTGGCCCGGCTAGTTCCAGCTTCTTATTGGCTAGCTCTTACATATTGTTCTAACCCATTTCTAATATTCTGTGTAGCCCATGAGCTGGCTTACCAGAGAGGATCTTAACCTGCGTCTGTCTGGAGTGGGAGCATCATGGCGACTCCCTTCACTAAGCTTCTTTTTCCCAGCATTCTCTTTTGTCTACTCCGCCTACCTAATTTTCTGTCCTATGAGGGCCGAGGCAGTTTCTTTATTAGTAAGAAATCACTCCCACATCATTCAGCAAGCAAACAAAAATCTTTAAATGCATGGCATTTGTTTTTCCTAAAGAAGAAAGTCACTAACAATCATTCACAAAAGAAAAAGACCAAGAGGATCGAGAGAACATTACATGATGAATCAGTGGACGGCTCTGCAGCTTTGTTCATTATAAAACACTTTAAGTATACTACTATACTACTGAAAGCCCAGTAGTTTTGTTGTGAGAAAGCTCTGGAAGTAGGTAATGTCAAATGTTGTGAAGCCTCACCTCAGAATGCCAAGATACACTTCCTACTGCTCTTCACAAAGACAATATAGAACTCAGAAGAACAGTGAGGAGAGGACTACTGGACCTAGCCTCATGTATGAGCTATGATTAGACTATTGATCAGGGTCTAGTGCTGAACTAAATAGACAGTAATGAGTCTCCAGGATGACTCATAGGAATGTCTGGGGACAGAACAACCTCGCTTGTTTCTTTTTTCTTCTATTTTCTTGGGAAACCTGTGCTGGAACAGAATGGTTTTTAAATAATTAAAATTCAGTACATATATATGACTGTTAGAATAGAAGGATATCAGTTTTCTCACTATCTTTTGTTCTGTTTGGAACACTGATTTAAAAAAAAGACATTTTAGAAGAAACTTTTGCTCTTGGCGTGCTTGTCCTCATCTTGCTAGTAAATCCATTCACTGGTGTTAGAATCTATTTCTTCAGAATCTGCTGAAGCACAGCTGAGGCATCCAGTCTTGCGAACTGAGTAACTACTGGATTCTTGAAGTTCCTGCTCATAGCTAGCCATTGTTGGATCAGCTGGATTACAGCCTGCAAATCATTCTAATGAACCCCCTTTCTATATATATTAAGAGATTTGTTCTGTAAGTCCTGTTATTCTAGAGGACACTCACTAATATGTTTTCACTTCTACTAAAATTCTTTATCTTGGGGATGCATGATCAACATCAACTTTTCATACATGAGGCCAGTGATGTTTACAGATGCCTTCACTGGTAAAACAGTGGCAAGTGGGGTTAATCCAACACTCTAGAAATTGGCTTTGAGACCTGCTCTAGAGAGGGTTAGTCATGTCTGGTACTGTAAAAGTGTCTAAAATACACAGTTAGGGAAATCATCCTCAACAGAGGAAAATCTATGGACTTTGTTTCTCTAAAGTGCCATGTCTTCTAACTGCCTTTTAAATACGCTGTGTTTATATCCAAAAAAAAAAAGAAAAAATAAAAATAAATAAAAAGAAAAAGTTGAGCCATAGTGTTGGAGGAGAGTTGATTTCCAGGAGGGCTGAGATGATGCCTCTTAGAGCCCTTCAGGGTGGAGCTGTCTGTGAACAACCCCAGTGCAGAGCTGGTGAGAAAAGTCTAGGGATGCTCACGAGACTCTCACTGTCCCCAATTCTAGCCATTTCATTTATATTCTTCCATCTGCAAACAGAGACAAGGAGAATTTGTACTGTAACCTTATCAGCCAATGTTGCTATTGATGATTTCTGTCAAATATATCGGGATATCGAAATTATACATAATTGCATTTTTCCATATAGTTCTCACATCCTATAACCATAGACATTTACATTGCTTAAGTAATGTCCTGTCATAAAACCGCTATTTATTTTAATACCTTTACTCTAATAAAGTCTGTGGTATCCAATATTCCACTCATAAGAACCTGTTCCGTCTTTGACCTAGCATCCAGGCACTGTAGCACACACTTGGAGTAGGTTATGTTCCTGTTTAAAACAAACAGCTATCTTGCCTCCGTGGAACTACAGTGTAATTGGTAGTTGGGGCATGAGGCAATAAACATGAAGCTGATTATATTATTTGTGGTGGCAATCAATAATAATGAGAAAAATATATAAACATGTGAACGCACATAAAAAATGATTCCCAGCTTTGGCCAGATGATGAAGTAGACAGGATGTGTCTCTGGGCACAGTGTTCTAAGAATGATGTCGTGTCACACCTAGTATCCTGGCCAGATGTGCATATCTTGAATTTACCCAAGAGGAGACACCAGGAAAATCTCAGGTAAGAACATTCTATAAAGATAAAAGTAGTTAGAAAACAACGGGGTCATAAACAATTGAGTTTTTATATGCATCTGTGTTTGTTTTGTTTTATTGAGTTTTAAGACTGGGTCTCTCTATGTATCCCTGGTTGTCCTGGAACTCACTATGTAGACCAGGCTGGCTTTGAACTCACCTGCTTCTGCCTCCCAAGTGCTAGGATTAAAGACATGTGCCACTACAACTGGCTAAAGTGGTCAAGGGTGTTTTGTTATTCAATTTTAGGGCTTGTTATTGCCAAGAAGTCTTTTGCCAAAGTACAGTGACTGAATTTATGTTACTTATAGTAAATTTTTGACCTAAGTTTATCAGATCATCTTTTTTTAAAAAATATATTTTTATTTTATGTGTATGAGTTTTTGCCTGTGGTTATGTATGTGCACCATATGTGTGCCCGATGCCCATGGAAACCAGAAGAGGGCATCAGATCCCCTGGACCTGGAGTTACAGATGATCTTCAGCCACTGAAAATCATACTAGTGTGGCTACTGGGATTAAAGGTGTGTGTCACCACTGCCTGGTCTGTAAGAATGACCAGTGGGGCTGTTTTACTCTCTGATCATCAGGCAAACTTTATTCATTAAAATACAAATTAATTGCCACTACATTTCCCCTTTTTGTCTAAAATAAAAAGAAGGCTATAACTAATATAAGAAAAACTATATACAACAAGTACAATAACTATATATAAAATATACAGGCAATAAATACATCAACAATGTCTAGTCCATTTGCATTTGACAAATTCAGAGAAAATACTCTATCCTATCTTAGTGAGTCCAAAGTCTTGTACCTAATTTACTTTCTATCATAACTTGCTTTTTGTGTCTGGTAAATAAGGAAAATTATAACTATAACTATCTAGTCTTAAACTTCCTCAGAGACCCAAAAAGGAAATAATATGAACTGAGTAAGCAGAAAGTGTAAGCAAGTGACTTCCATAAAATGTGAGTAATGACAGAAACAGTTGGCTGCCTAGACAGTCTCCCAAAGTTCCTCTGCAATGTTGGGGCATCCATCTTCCGTTTACAGGCCTAGCATTTTTGACAGACTTTTCTGTGAAGCAGGATTTTTTTGAAGGGCTGTTTCTCCTTGTCTTGACAATGTTTGACAGTCACTTTCTTGTGTGTCCTGCTTGTCTAATTAGGACTATGATAGTGTCAGAAGTTGATGTGGGGCATTTTTTTGCCCAGTGACTTACTTTTGCCACAAAGAAAATAAACTCAGGGCTGGAGAGATGGCTCAGCGGTTAAGAGCACTTGTTGTGATTCCAGAGGACCCAGGTTCAGTTCCCGACACCCACATGGCAGCTCACAACTGTCTGTAACTCCAAGATTTGAAGCTGTCACTCAGACATACATACAGGTAAAGAACAAAAATGCACATAAAATAAAAATACATTTAAGAAAAAAGAAAACAAACTTCATGTGGAATTTCTTCAATGTCCATTATCTTCTCTGAAATAGAACGGTGCTGCCAGGAGCAGACATGTTTCATTGTCAAAAAGAAAAAGAACCTAGGTAGTTAAAACATCTTAAATGCCATATTCTGTAGATCTTTGAAGTGTTTGAAGATGACCTGTCTATCTCAAATATATCTTTGTTTGACCTTGAGAACATACCTAATATGACCACAAGTTTTATTACAATAGGTGACTAATTACTAACCTGGATTTCTTTATTATCCTAAACCGCTGATAATAATTATTTTCATGGACTAAAAATTTGCATTATATTGTTAAATGAGCTGTATAGGTACAATACCTTGAACAAGATTAGAAATGTATGTACAGTATGTTTTAACAAAATTAATCTCAAATTTGTATCAATATACAAAATTTGTGTACAATTTATAAAAGTACAATCCAATTTAAAACATTTAAAACTAGTATTTGCTTTTTAAAAGTAGATTCCATAACCTACTTTTCTATCTTATCATATCTATAATCCGTTGAACAACCAAAAATCACCCACACCACCTTCTGAAAATGTGGGCATTGTATTCTTAAATTTAATGAAAATCCTCTGAAAGAGTAGTCAGTGCTCTTAACCACTGAGCCATGTTTCCAGACATCCAGCACTTCTTTTGGGGGGAGGAACAGGTCTCATGTATGTAGCCTAGGCAGGCCTTGAGCTTGCTATGCTGCCAGGGATGATATTGAATTTCTGATCCTCCTGTGATCATAGGCATGCACTAAGCCCCACATCTAGTTTGTTTACGGACAGAACTCATGTTAGCCAAGCACTCTACTGAGCTCCAGCCCCAGCTCATAACGCTTAAGTACTCCGCGTACTTCATTCTTTCATTCATTAGCTTTACTGAGCACCTGCTGGCTCAGTTCCAGAATTACTACCAAGAGTTCATTCCTAAATTATCTAATTCATAGCCTCATGGACATCTCTGCAGATTGTGCTGAGTTCTTCCAGAAACAAGAACTTTCTTTTTTTCTTCTTCTCTTTTTTTCCTTTTGGTTTTTTAAGACAGGGTTTCTCTGTGTAACAGCCTAGCTTTTCTGGAACTGGTTTTGTAGACCAGGCTGGCCTTGAACTCACAGAGATCTGCTTGCCTCTGCCTCCCCAGTGCTGGAATTGAAGGTGTGTACCACCACTAGCCTGCTAAAACCTTTCCAACAAGAATAACAACCTGATTTCTTCTTTACCGAGGAGACCTGAGAACATGGTTAAGGTTCTGGTTCTATATAGGGAGACTTCCTGGCCATAGAAGTAGGTTTTAGAGCCAGCTCTCTCAATAAGAACAGGAAGCATTTTCTTCACTTCCCTGAGCTAAGCCTCCATGACATTCATGAAGGCTGGAACTGTAATGAAGCAGAAACAGAGCTTGCCTAGCGTGGGTGAGTCCTTTCCATTCAAGGAAAGTACAAGACAAAATAAATCATTAAAGCTTCTTTTAAGTAATATTCAAGATCATTTCTACCCAAGTAGAAAAATATGTATTAATTTTGTTCATATGGTTCCATTTTCCTCCATTGCTGAAAAGGTCAAGTCTATAAAAAAGTGACATAACTAAAGGGATTTGGTTTTATCTCCCTCCTCCCTCCTCCTTTTCCTTGCTCCTTCCACTTCAAGTATTTTGAGAACCCTCGCAGAGTTTTGTCTGCCCCAGCACTTCCCCGAGTTTTCCTTTTCCACACAGCACCACATTTAATAGCTGTGTGCTTTTACCTCTGTCCTAAATCTCCTCTCCAACCTTTCCTGCCCCTAGCACAACCCTCGGGACCTTCTCTTTGCTAGGTGGCTGTTGTGGTTAATTAGCCTGAGCCAGCAGGCTGCTTTATTCTTTCAGGGTGGTTTGTGAGCAGTAGAGCGCTTGCCTAGGGTGTGCAAAACCCTGCGTTTGAATCTTAGTACTGCAAATAAAGAAATAAATCAGTTGGTTTTTTTTTTTTTTAAAAAAAAAAGACTGTTTTGCACAGGTGAGTTCAGAGAGTGTTATCCCTCGCAGAGGTAGTTCAGAGAGTGTTATTCGTTGTACAGGAAGTGTGAGTTTGAAAATCGCATTTGATGAACTTGTCTAACTATCATTGCTGTCCAGATTCAGCAGCTCCCTGCTCTGTGTATTTGTAAGATGTGGCCTTTGTAACTCACAAGTTGAGTTCCTGAGCATTTCTTTTTATCTATATCTATCTATCTATCTATCTATCTATCTATCTATCTTTCTATCTATTTATCTACATATTATGTATACAGTGTTCTGCCTGCATGCATGCAAGCATGTCTGCAGGCCAGAAGAGGACACCAGGTAAGTCTCTTTACAGATGGTTTTGAGCCATCATCTGGTTGCTAGGAATTGAACTCAAGACCTTTGGAAGAACAGGCAGTGCTCTTAACCTCTGGGCCATCTCTCCAGCCCCACCTGAGCGTTTTTTGACAAGTACTGTTTTAGTTCGTTTGTTTCATTTTTTAGTTTTTTTGAGGCAATGCCACATGCTGTGTAGCCAAACTCAACTCCAGTTCATGACAACCAGCTAGCTACTTAGTTTCCCAAGCATTAGGATTTCTGGGGAGTCCCCACATCCAATTAGGCCTTTGTCCCTTGAGATGGGGGTCTCAGTATGTGACCCAAGCTAGCTTTGAATTCTGAGACTCCAGTGACCACCTCACCCCAGCCCCCAGAATTAGACATGTGCTACTACAAACAGCCAGAGTGGGTCATCCCTCATCTAGAACCTCTTCATTGAAGCCAGGGCCTGGGACATGCTAGGCAAATGCTTTGCCATTGAGCTATACCCACAGTATCTGGCTAGAACACCAGTGTTATCCACAGAAGAAACTTGAAGGTAGAATGAAGGTAAAACATGAGCATTATAAATTCTGCTTTTAAATGGTAATTTTGGTGAATAAGCTAGGAATGAAGATCATACTGTCTGATGCTCACACTCCATGAAAACATATCTATTGTTGTCAGGATGGTCACCCGGTTCTATGTTCATTCTTCACTACTTGCTCTGCGGCATCTCCTTATCCATGGGCACATTGTCATGACCTGTCTTATCTGTCCATAGAGCGCTAAAAGGATGTCGAGGGAGGAGGGGTTTCCTCCTAGGTTCCTAGTGTCCATGTTGGCCTTTTCTAGTTCCTGTCATGCTATCCATCAAGACAGCAAGAGACAGGGATGACCTTTTTTGCTGACCCAGTTGTACCCCCAAAATGCATAGTCTCTCAGTGACTGTACAGTTTTGAGGCCAAGCCCAGTGACCTTGTCACTGTCCTTTTCCTGTGTAGCCTCAGCCTGTGCTCATAACTGGACTTCCACTCCTTCTAAGTTCTCCAGCCTTGGGTTATGTACACTGGTGAGGGAGAACAGGCAGGGCGATTTCCTTCAACAGTCCAGTCAGGCCATAATGATAATTGCTGTCATTTTGAGACAGGGTCTCCTGCAGCCTAACCTGGTCTTGAACTTTCTAAAAAGCCAAGGATGATCTTAAAATTCTTGTGATCTTTTTCCTCTAGTCTTCTGAGGGCTGGATAATGACAATTTAAAATCAACGCTATTGTTTAAAACCTATAGATAGATGGAACGTGGAATTGGCATTCAAGTGAGAAATCAAGATAATTATACCAAGCAATAGAATAAATGACAGTGACCGTGTGGGGATAGAAAAGAATTAAGGAGGCCTATATTAGGAAAAGGGGGAAGGCAAGTGGAAGTCAAGTTTTAACAATGATTGGTTTGAATATCCATTAAACATAAAAAGTGAACATAGGCCGGGCCGGTGGTGGCGCACGCCTTTAATCCCAGCACTCGGGAGGCAGAGGCAGGCGGATCTCTGTGAGTTCGAGACCAGCCTGGTCTACAAGAGCTAGTTCCAGGACAGGCTCCAAAACCANGCATGTGCTATGTGAACATACATGTAGGCTAACACTCAGATGCTCTGTTGTTCCAAAGGTTTTGAATGAAACTGTCTTCCTATATGAATGGTGATGTCTATATTTTCTGTTTGTTTGTTTTTCAGTTTACTGGAATATGGAAGTGTTTTTTTTTTTTCTGGTTTTTTCGAGACAGGGTTTCTCTGTAGCTTTGGCACCTGTCCTGGCACTAGCTCTTGTAGACCAGGCTGGCCTCGAACTCACAGAGATCCACCTGCCTCTGCCTCCCGAGTGCTGGGATTAAAGGCGTGCGCCACCACCGCCCAGCTGCATATATATTCTTACATATATATGATATATATGAAAAAATATATACCAGTGTAGAGATGTTTATTAAGCCATGGTTCTGGATGAAACTATCTAAATCGCCACAGAGGAAAAAGACATGAAAGAAAGAGAAGAAAAAAGAAAGGAGGGAAGGAGGAAGAGCAGTGAGATAGAAAGTAGCAGAAGAGGGAGGACCGCCTTCCACGTTAGCACGCCATTGGTGATCTTGATAAGAAACTCTTCAGGGCACCAGGATAAACAAAACCAGCTGCACAGTCCTGCCGCTCAGTGTCCCGAGGGCTCATTTTCTGACTCTACTGATTAGATAAATGTCTTCTATTCCTCCAAACACCTCACTGCTACACACCTCTTGAGTCTGATCCCCTCCCTTTTACTTTGAATATTGGTTCATTAACAAATTGAAAAATGCTAAGTCGAAACCGATGACACCTGAGATACTTTTGTTTCCTTATATTTTAGCATCTGTGCACATCCCTTCTAATCTCCAGGTTTTGCCCTCACAAGTCCAGCTTAAAGGCTGACTAAAAAACAGGGGACAGATGTTCATGGGTAGTTAGTTATGCCAGTTCTAGGCTGGGGGTGCAGCTCACAGACAGAGTGTTTTCCTAGCATAGCATGTATATGTGAGCCTTGGGTTTGATCTCCAGCCCCAAAAGAAAAGAAAACAGGAGCATGTGGGGGAGGAAAAGAGAGGAGAGAGCTCCTCATCAAAATCCTAGCAAGTTGTTTCGTGGACATTGACTACCTGGTTCCAGAATTACAGGGAGAGGCAAAAGATATGGAGTAGCCAACATGTTTAAGAACAAAGTTGGAGGACTGATATTATCCAACTTCAAGACGATGAATTGTATAAAGCTATATAGTAATCAAGACAACATTCCTTCCTTTTCTGGTCCTAATTAGAAGGATAGCACAAGTTTTACCAGAAAAAGAAAGAACCTTCCCAAACTGTCTGCCTCAGACTCCATGAGGGCCTTAGCAACCTTTCAGCAATGGCATCCTGAAGGGCAGGGTTTTTGTTTGTTTTTTTGTTTTGTTTTGAGGCAGGGTTTGTCTAGATAGTCCTGCTGGCTGTCCTGGAAGTGCTCTGTAGACCAAGCTAGCCTTGAGCTCAGAGATCCACCTGGCTCTGCCTCCTGAGTATTAAAGATGTGTGCCACTATTGCCTGGCAAGTCTATCTTTTAAAGATTTTTGTCAAAATCTGTATTTTATTGGTGAATGAATAACCAAACAGAACAGTATAATAGAACAGAGGGCCCAGAAATCGATACCACACAATACAGTCAAGTGATCTTTACAAAGGAATAGAGATGACATAATGGAAAGGCGGCTACTTAACAGATAATGAGGGAAAACAAAATACTCACATGCAAAATATATATACGATTTGTATACAAGTCTCCCACGACCTTCACAAAAGGTGACTCAAGTTGGACTCCAGATCTGAATGTAAAATCCAAAGCTGGGGGCTGGTGAGAGAGCTCAGTAGCTATGAGTGCTTCCTGCTCTTGAGGAGGACCCGGGTCTGGTTCCTAGCACCCACACTGTGGCTCACAGTTATCTGTTAACTCCAGTTCCAGAAGAAACGATGCCCTCTTCCAGCTTCTTCAGACACCAGGCACACACAGTGCACAAACATACATCCTAGCAAACAATCATGCATATAAAATAAACAAATCTTTAAAATGCAAAGTTGTAACTCTTTTGGCAGGTAATGCAGAGAAGATATAGACGACCTTAGGTTTCCTGACGACTGTTTGGATAAAACACCAAAGGCACAGCCCATAGGAAAAAGAACTAATAAGCTAGGCGTCAGCAAAATGAAACATTTCTAAAGCCAGGCGAGGAGGCGCACACCTTTAATCCCAGCACTCGGGAGGCAGAGGCAGGTGGATCTCAGCGAGTTCGAGGCCAGCCTGGTCTACAGAGGGAGTGCCAGGACAGGCTCCAAAGCTACACAGAGAAACCCTGTCTCAAAGAAAAGAAAAGAAAAAGATCGAAAGACACATTTCTGCTCTGTGAGTGACACATGGAGAGAATGAAGACAAGCTATGAGAGAAAATATCAAAAACTGATGACTGATAAGGGAATGTTGCTGAAACGTTACAAAGCTTTTTAAAACCCAGCAATACAAGCAAAAAGCATTGTAATTAAAGATGGACCAGCACCTGAGATGCCTCAGAAGGACACAACAGATGCTCACACGGTGTGCTAAAAGAAACGTAAACTGAGCAACAAAGCGATACTGCTTTCCAACTACTGAGGTGGCCAAAATCCAAACCCCTGACACCAGACACTGAGGAGGTTTTGGAGCAAAAGAAATTTTCACTGCTGTTGCTGGGAACACAGAATGGAGCAGCTCCTTTAAATGGTAGTTTCTTATAAAAGAACTGTCTTCCTTCTTCCTGCCGCTCTCTTTCTCTCTTTCTTTCTTCTTTCTGTCTTTATCTCTCCTTTTTTCTTTTCTCCTTCCTTTCTTCTTTCCTTCTTTTCTTCTTTCATTCTTTATTTTTTAGGCAGGGCCTCTCTACAAGCCCCAGACTTACTATACAGCCAAGACCCAGACTCAAACTTGCAGTTCTCCTGCCTCTGCTTCCTGAGTGCTGGGATGACTTGAATGCACTGTACCTGGCCTAAACATAGTCTTATCATACTCCAGCAGTTATGCTGGATTCTACCTGAGGAAGATAAAAACTTGAATGTGCGTGCATACACACACACACTTTAACACAAATGTTTACAGCAGCCTTTTCTGAGTCAGAAGAAACCTCCTTCAGTAGGTGGATAAATATACAACCTATGATACATACTGTGAAACATTAGTCAGTGCTAAAAAGAAATAAATTAACTGAGTCATGAAAAGAGAAAAAAGAAAGTTAAATGTGTGTACTAACAGAAAGAAGCTGATATGAAAAGTGAACATATTAAATTATTGCAATGTTATGACAGTCTTGAGAAGGTAAAAATTTTAAGAGTAAAAAGATCAGTGTTTACAGAGAGTGGATAGGGTTTCTGAACGTATGAGGGCAGCAGTCACATGGAAATCTGGGTGCTTAACTTTTAGTTATACTAAAAGCCTAAAATTGTTTTAAGAAATTAAGTTCGGGGGGCTGGAGAGATGGCTCTGTGGTTAAGAGTGCTGACTGCTCTTCCAGAGAACCCAGGTTCAATTCCTACCACCCACATGGCAGTTAACAGCTGTAACTCCAAGATCTGACACCCTCAGATAGACATACATGCAGGCAAAACACCAATACAAATAAAATAAAAATAAATTATTAAAAAAAGAAATTAAGTTCATTAAAAGTTACATCTGACGAGTTTACTGGTGCCATATTGGCATCACTATTACAGCAGTAATTAACCACTCTCTGGCTTTGAGGCCTGCCTCACAGGAGGACATTCAGGCCTGGTACTGTAAACACACCCAAAAACCCATATCCGAGGAGGCCGCAGGAGTTAGGGGAATTTTACTGTATGGAGCTGGTTAGCTAAACTGACATGCCACCAAACTGCCTTCTCAATACTGATGTGCAAACCCGTAGACAAAAGCTTAGACAGCCTTAATCAGAGACGCTTCCCTTTGCGACGGACTACACTGAGAGAAGAGCCATGGAGAATAAGCAATGGTTGGGTGCTCGGTCCCAGGCAGGACTTTTATTTCTCCCGTTCTCAGGGGACACTCCAGAGGAGGAGACAAAAAGAATGTGAGAGCCAGAAGGTAGGGAGAAGGCGTGGACGTGTTACCCTCTGGGCATGATTTAGCCGTTGCAAACATTCTCCAGCAGCAGCTGCAGCAGCCAGCCTGCAGAGGACTGGGTTTGCTGTGGGCCACAGAGGCGCTCACAAGGCCATACTTTACCCTGCTGAACTATTACCTACTGAGGACTTCTGGGCCAAGAATTCTGCCTACGAATGTGTTGTTTCAGTTAATGTACGGACCACTATTGCCTTTAATGTCTACCCATGGATGAGCGTATCAGCACCAGTGAATGGTTCAAAACCCATGGTCGCACAGCCAGTCAGTGGGTCGCAAGAGAAAAGATGAAAAGATATTAGCGTGAGACTTGAAGGGAGGAAGGGGATTGCCAGGGTGAAAGGGAGAGAGGAGAGGATGGGTATGTGTGAGCATATACTTTATACACATGTATGAAGCTGCAGAGAACCAACTTACCAAAAACAAATTATATTGCTTTCAATTTTTCCTTTTTTTAAAAAAAAAAAAAGATTTGTTTATTTTTATGTACATCGGTGTTTTGCCTCAGTGTATGTCTGTACATGAAGGCCAGATCCCCTGGAACTGAAGTTATAGACAGTTGTGGCCTACCATGTGGGTGCTGGGAATTGAACCCCAGGTCCTCTGGAAGTGCTCTTAACCTCTGAACCATCTCTCCAGCCCTTACTTCCAATTTTTTATTTACTTATTTTTTAAAAGATTTATTTATTTATTTTTATTTTATGTGTATTGGCATTTTGTCTGCATATATGTCTGTGTGAGGGTGCCAGATCCCTTGGAACTGGAGTTACAGATGGCTGTGTTGGGAATCGAACTGGGGCCTCTGGAAAAGCAGCCTGTACTCTTAACCACTGAGCCATCTCTCCAGTCCCTTATTTGTTGCTGTTGTTTGTTGTTGATGTTTTTCAAGACAGGGTTTCTCTTTGTATCCCTGGCTGTCCTAGAACTCACTCTGTAGAACAAGCTGGCCTCGAACTTAGAGATCCACCTGCCTCTGGGACTAACGGCATGCACCACCACATCTGGCTGTTTATTTTTTAAATAAGAATAACAATATGGATAAACCTTAACAGCATACACACAGTGAAACAAGTCAGACAGATGCATGATTCTACCTGTTCCTACCAGAATGGTTGAACTCACCAGGAAAGCAGAATGCTGGCTGTCAGGCCCTAGGGAGGGGAGGGAAAAGAGGGTTATGGCTTCATGGGCGCAAAGCTCAGTTTGGGAAGATGGAAAGATTTAACAGATGGATTATGGTATAAAAGATATATATCACAGAAGGTCACTAAATTAGACATCTAGAGGTGGTCAAAATGGTAGATTTTGTGTATGCATAATTTTCCACAATAAAAATAATTTTTAAAATAGGTCACTCCATGTTAACATATGTATTTTTACACTTGGCTATGTTTTCCAATCAAAACCATTAGCAAGAGGAAATGGCATTATTTTACATTTGCAAGCCTCTTGAACGTTTGGGATACTAGAAGATAACTTGATTCTGTATCTGTTTCCAGCCCATCACAATGTGTTGTTTTTGCTGATGTATCAGATCATTTGAACCACCCTTCCAGTGATTGTGAGCACTTTAATGCTTCCTTCATGGTACTGCAAAACTTGACAAGTGGGAGTTTCATAAAATGTAGGCTCACTCAGTAATTCAGATCTTCCAAATGTCACATTTCAAAGTATGTCAGAAAAAAAAAAAAGTTTGTCGATATCACCACCAACCTCAAAGAAAAGTCTTACTTAAAGTACTGGGAAGATGCTAAACTCCAAGATGGTAAATGTGTTTTCCAAAAATATGAATTCTTTTGCAAGTGCAGATTTTAGCAGTATTAACAAATATAGCCGGTTGTTTCTCTCGGAGTGACAGGCTCACACATATTGTTTTAGAAGGTATCTGTCAGAAACCTAAGTCTCAGTGATCACAGCTGGCCTTTGGATCCTTCAGGTAACAAAAGCCACTAATTCAGTTCGCTGCACAAGCGTGTTTTCTTAAGACTTTCATATGCACTTCCTACTTGTAATACAACATATTAAGAATGCATGTACTAATCTTAATAACCTAAGTCACAGAGGGGAGCTTCTATTATCTGATGAAACACTCCGCAATACCTATTTCTACTGTAATAATAAACTATAGGGGACTAAATGTTTCCTCTTTTGAGACTGAACATAAGGCAAAAATGTCAGCTTTTGTCGCTTCTATCCAGCTAACAAACAAACCACCAGCCCTGTTTTCAGTAGTAATACCTTTTGAAAATGTGAGGATTGAATCCAGGGCTTCACAAATGCTAGGCAAATACTCTATCTTTGAATCACACTCACTCCAGCTCCACTTACATCCATTTTAATAAATATAAGAAGGAGGGAAAAGAAATCAAGATTTGGAACGAGGCATAGTCGCCTAGGTCGTTAATCCCAGCACTTGGGAGAAAGAGGCAGGCGGATCTCTGTGAGTTCAAGGTTGGCCTGGTCGACAGAAGGAGCTCCAGGGCAGCCAGGTCTGTATGGTGAAACATAATTTCAAGCCATTTTGGGAAAAGAACAAATGGTGGAGCACCATTTAGTGGGTGCTAACACCCACTTAGCACCTTATTTGCTAAGAATCCCCCTCTTTTTTAATCGATGTATGCCTCGTTTCCTAATCCATCCCCTAAGGTTCACAGGGCTGGATACATGTTGGTCCCTCGAGTTCCTCCATTCATGTAATATGGTTGCCTAAGCATGTGTGTGCAAGGAAGACACCTGGCAGGGCCTGGACATCTGACACGGCAGACTTTTGGTGATAGTTGACAGTTGTCAGCTGAGCTTCTGAGAGACCGTGGCTTTCTTTTCTCTTGAGTGCCATGCATAGGGTCCTGGGACAATGCTGGGAAAATGAGGACATCAAGACCCAGAAATTGATTCAAATGACTTGCTCAGGGCCGTGTGCTTCTTCACAAGCTGGGTGAGGCTTCAGATCCCCTCTGGCTTCCGTCCTGCATGGAGATGCCAGAGGGCCTCATTCAGATTGACTGGATTTCATATTTCATTTCTACGCTCTCATCTCACTGCCGTGACATCCACCTTCTCCGGCTCATATTTCAGGACCCGGAGTCTGAATTGGTTTACTTCCACTCCAGCCACTGTCAGGATAAATTAGACACCAAGGGTCCATGACACCGTCTGAAGTAGATCTGCTATTAGCGGAAAATATGTAAGCAGTTTTGTCTTTCAGCATAGCGTAGCACTGTTCGGGAAGACATATTCTCTACTAAAAATAAAAGTGGGGATAATAAAACTGAATGAGTTTTGAATGTTAAAGAGATCAGAATTTGGTTTCACTACATCTGCAAGCAAGCATAGCCAAAGGAAGGGAGGCAACAGTAAATATTTTTCTCGCCTTTCGGAGCATCTACAAACCGTTCTTCTGAATAAGATCTGACAGGCTCCTGACTGTGAGCAGAGATAGGGTAACAACTCTGATGATACATAAACTCGCATCAGATACAGGCTCTGGTTTTGCTGTATTCATCCATCCATAGCCTAGCCTGCTCAGCTGACAAGGCGTGTTATTAATACAGCATATTGTACCCCGAGTGCATTGCCCTACATGGTGTTTATCTTGTTGGGAACTGTAATCGCCTGAAACAATGGCCTCGGCGAGAAGATGTGAAATGTTATGATCTGTGGAGAGATCAAAATAATTTGTGGTTGTTGGCTCAGCATTGAGACAGGAGCAGAGAGTTGCGCTACACAGTTAATACTGCTTGGAGTTAAGGGTTTGGTCTTGGTTTTAATTCTTATTTCTTTCCTGGTCCTTGTAAGATAACTGAATTCTAAGCCAAGCCTTGTGGAGAAACAAAGGTCCCCTCCAGAATGTGAGTTCCATTTTTGTGTCTCCTCCAATGTCTCCCTAGCAAATGGCAAGCTACTTGGAAGGGGGTGAATATATAGTTGTTTGTTTAATAATAAAAGTAGAGGGAGAAAAATTGAGGGTTAGGGGTATAACCAAGCTATCATCAGAGTTTTCCTTAGATGTATGTGAATAGAAAAAGAAAAGGAAGGAAGGAAGGAAGGAAGGAAGGAAAGATAGGACCCAATTCCCTGAGAATTGGATTAGTATTAAAGGAGCCAGCAAAATGGAAGTAGACACCACATGGCTCCCACACTGTTGAACCAAAGGAGGATCCCATGTACACTGACGTGCATGAGGAGGAAGCACGTCCTTGGTCCCGCTTCCTCACCCTGGCCGTAGTCTTGTGCCTTGCAGCCTGGCTCTTGGAGAACAACAACAGGACTTTGGTGATCCTTGGATTCTAGAAAATGGGGGAGGAAGTAGAAGAGAGTGGGCTAGAAAGGCAGTGGGGGACTGGGATGAAAACACAGTTAAGAAGACAGACAGACAGAGGCCACAGACAAGAAGACAGACAGAGGGCCACAGTTTGAAATGGCTTTGAGCTACCTGTCCATTGAGATAGTGAAAAGGGAATCTGGGAGAGGACAAAACAATTTAGAGACAATGGAGGAGACAAAAATAAATATTCTGAGGTACAGGAAGAAAGCTAATGGGAATCTAAGCCAAAGTCTTTTTGCCTTAGGGTTTTGTCTTTTTTTTTTTTCCTGGCAAAATTTGATGCTCTTTGGATTACACCTTTCTTTGAGCAGCATGATGGATAGATTATTATTTTGTTTTGTTTTGTTTTGTTTTTCAAGACAGGGATTTCTCTAAATAGCCCTGGCTGTTTCTGGAACTTGTTCTGTAGATTGGGCTGTCCTCAAACTCACAGAGCAAGGATTAAAGGCATGTTCTACCACACCTGGCACACAAAGAGTAGATTACACAAGAGTAGTTCTCTTACAAGTAATCAGTCTAGGATAGTATGTCAGCAATGCAGCACGATAGGACCCAGTTCTGCTAGAGGTTTCTAGAGAGAGCTTTGTTCCATAGAGGCGGAGAAATACATTCCTTTCACATATGATGCCAAGTCTTCCTGAAGCTGTGGTACAGCAGTGTAGGCCCTGTCCTCTGAAGAGGGTACAGCAGGAAGAAGCTCCCTGAGGACCTGGCTAATGTCTGTGAATGACTCCCCTAGGCTTCTGTACAATGGCCCAGGAGATTATAAAGTCCCCCTCCCTTTTTTTCTTTTTTCTTTTTATTACACTTGTGTAGCCCAGGCTGGCCTCGAACTTGTGATCCTCCTGCCTCTGCCTCCTTCAGCAAATCCTACTGGTGTGTGCCACCACAACAGGGGATGTCCTCATTTTTTTTTTAAAGCCACCTCTACTCAGTACTTTGTTGCTAGCTTGATCGTTTCTTCTAAAGCCACAGGTGAGAGCATGTGTTACAAATGTGAATGCTTGGGTTTAAAACACCTGAAAAGGAGACTTCACTTTAGCTCCTTCCCTACCCTCCTGGATCCAGACAAAAGCATGTCTCTCTTCCCCAGAGTCTTTCACCCTTGCTCAAGCTCAGTATAGAGGCTTCCTTCTCCCTGGGACCTATTCTGTCCCAGGAGACTCCCCACTTAGCCAGTACACAGGTTTCTGGAACCTTGCCTCATAGGTTCTGTCTTAGGGTTTCTATTGCTGTGAAGAGACACCATGACCTTGACAACTCTTATAAAGGAAAACATTTAATTGGGCTGGCTTACAGTTCAGAGCTTTGGTCCATCATCATCATGGTGTGACAGGGTGGCATGCAGGCGGACATGGTGCTGGAGAAGTACCTGAGAGTCCTACATCTGGACTCACAGGCAACAGGAAGTAGTCTGAGATACCGGGCATGGCTTGAGCATATATGAGCCCTCAAAGACCACCTCCACAGTGACACAGTTCCTTGAACAAGACACACTCCCTAATTGTGCCACTCCCTTTGGGGCCATCTTCTTTCAAACCATCACAGGTCCCATAGGCATCCAAGTCTGAAACCCGAAGTCACAGCCTAGCGGGAGCTCAGCCACAGCACTATTCTGTACCTCGTGGTGGTTTTGCCGCCCTGGGGAAGAACACGTGGACATGTAGTCAGAGGACGTGGAAATGGCTAGAACATAGGCATGGGAAGGCATGAGAATGCAATTAGCTCGACTGACGAGTTATAGTTCTTATAAACCCCACATAGCACCCAACAGGAGTCTACCTAGTTTCTCTGTGTATACACATGAGATGAGGCTATAGGCAGATGGCCAAGTGGTTTTTCTCTCACAGAATTTTCCTTTCAGTGTCTTTCAATGGTATCACTTCCCCCCCTAAAAACTAAACCTTCAATATTCTCAGTTGGTTAAGTTTATTTTTATAACACACTTTGAGACAGGGAGTGGCAGGGTAGTTTTATTTAACTTGCCAAGAAGCAAGACACAAAGAGATGATCTGACTTGGCCGCCATCCCAGAGGGCATCTACAGCGGAGCCTGGATGGTCCTTTAGTCCCCAGGGTTCTTGGGCTTTTGTTCTGATGTCCCTGTATATAGTTGTTTTGATAGCAATTTCTCTGGTTCTCTCCCACTAGCCTGCTTAATCACGCATGTCAATCACATTCAGGAACATCATGGGCCTAAGGGTCAGCCACAGTCTCAGTAGAACGGAATCCAAAAGAAGAAATTAAGGCATAATATATATATAGCATTTTTCTCCTTCGAGCGTGAATGTCAGTTGTGGCCTCATAAATCTGACAGCGTGTGCAGGAGGAAGTTGAGGACCTCCGCCCTGGGCTGCAGAAAGAACAGGGTCTATGAAGTGCTATGACCGGAGCTTAAACCAAGTGAGCAAGAACCCTCAAGGGGATCGATGGGTTCCCCACCCAGTCTCTAAAGAACCAGGAAGGAAGTCCTCCTTTCCTTCCTCTTCAAAGAGTCACCCCTGTAGCGGCCCTGTGCTGTCTCCGGACGTGGGACTGTGGTGGAGCGCACGTGCAAACCTCCCTCTCGACCCTTGGCCATCTTGCTCCAGTTCACTTTCACTTTAGGGAGCTGAGTCCCTGAACCCGAAAAAGCAGCGCCCAGGACTTAGGGCGAGCTCGGGGCCCGGACCCTGGAGAGCGCGTGCGCGCGTGCGCGGGGAAGCCCCGGGCTAATCCCCTGCCACTCATCCCTGAGGACGCTGGCGTGCGGGCCGCAGCGCCTGGAGCCTCGCGCCGGGGCCCAGCTGGGCCGCGCGCGGAAGGACAAATAGTCCCGTCGGCTGCTCCGCGCGCCCCTCCGAGACCGCGCTCGCCCCACCCGAGCGGCCCGGCCTCGGCCTCGGGCGGCGGGAAGTGGGCGGCCGCTCGACCCCCGCTTCTCCCTCTGGGGCCTGGCGGGTGTGCGAAGCTCCTCAGGGAAAAGTAATTGGATTCCGGGCTCGGCGCTGCTGAGAAACGGCGGAAAGCCGCAGCTGAGGCTGCAGCGCGTGGGCGGAGGAGGGCGAGGCGGGGGAGGGACGGCGGAGACGCCGCCGGCTCTCCCGCGCCCCGGCGACCTGGCCAGGACAGGCCGCAGCTGAAAGCTGGCCGCCGCGGGGGAAGGGCCAGCGCGCTTGCCCCGGGGGGCTCCGAGTGCGTTGCTCCGTACTCCTTTCCCGTCGCCATCTAGTCTGTGGAGCTCACCTGGCTGATGACACCCGCCCCAAGAAACGTTTGGGAGAGCTCTAGTCTGTCAGCATCCCCCAGGGATTCTCTCAAAGCTCCATGTGCAGCTGAGGTGGAAAAATAACCCTTCGTCCAGTGTGCAAGTGGAGGTGTCTCTCCTTTAAGAAAGTCACAGAGAACACTAGGAAAGTACCTCAAGTCCTTGCTTTGGTGACAGACTCCCCCTAAGTTCCCTGTCCTCTGAGATTGATCTCAAGTGGGAGCCTTAAACAGAGTTTGTTTTTTTTTTTCTCCCCAGCTGAATTGGCAGGAATGTTCTAGAACTTTGAAACGACTCAGTAGCCCTTTTGTGGTATATTTTTTTCTTCTTTTCCTTTATTGCATTTCACACACTATGCTTTTATCGAGCAATTTCTTCTGCTTATCAGGAATGTACCAGGGAATAAGCCAAAACTGAGTTCTTGGACTTCGGTATAGTAGATGAGATACAGTAGGTGTGATAGTAAGTGCTGGGGAAAAAAAAATAGGACTGCAGGGCAGAGAAGGATGCTGGTAGAAGGGATGCTCAGTTTAGAAAGATCTTCCCGGAGCAGGTATGTTTAAAACTGATGTCTGAGTTAGAAAGCCGAGCCAACCAGACCTGGACAGGTGACCTACAGATGGAGGGAGAGCAAATCCAAAAGCTTCGGAACCGGAAGAAGTCTACTGAGTGATTTAGCAATAAGCGAGGCCAATATGGATGCTACTCAGTGGGCAAGGGCAGTTGGAAATGAGGGTGGAGGTGAGCTGAGAGGTCCGGGGCCGTGTGGACCCATGGTGTTAAGAGCTTCGAGTCACTTTTAGGTTTTTAAAGTTTCTATGTGAATGAGTGTTTTGCCTGCAGGTAATATATAAACCGTGTGCAAGCAGGTCAGAAAGGAGTGTTGGATCCCTTGAAACTGGAGTTACTGTGGGTACTGGGAGCTGAACCCAGGTCCTCTGCAAGAGCAACAAAGTGTTTTTAATCTCCGAGCCATCTCCCCCCCCCCCAACACTTTTAATGTGAGACTTTTGCATAGTTTTATGCTCCTATTTGCCAAGCTGTCTCCTGTAGTGATATTTTGTTTGTGTTTTAGCAAATAAAGCTTGCCTGAAGACCTGAGTGCAACACTAAGCCGTTAGAGGCCAAGAAGTGGTGGCAGGATTCGGGAGACAGAGGCAGAGAGATCTCTGTTGGTTCAAGGCCACCCTGGGTTACACGAGATTGAATCTGTCTAAAAGAGAAACAGAGCTCACACAAAGGTGATCCCAGCACTTGGGATCCCATGCCTTTAACCCTAGTACTAGGGAGGTGGAGGAAGAAATAGATATGGCTGGACAGAGGGGAATATAAGGCAGGAGGAGACAGGAGCTGAGTGCAGTCTGAGTATGGCCCCTGTAGTCTGAGGTGACAGTCTAAGGACAGGATGGCCCCTTCGGGCCCCTTGGTAGATATAAAAGGTTTCTCTAGTGGCTGGCCACACCGCTTTTCTGATCCTTCATCTTTCACTCCCCCACCCCCCATATCTGACTCTGGGTTTATTTATTAAGGCCAATTAGAAATCGTGCTAGAGGCTCCTGCTCCTCCATCAGACACTAGATCTGTTTGGTTCTGATGTCCCCTTTTCTCTACCTGTCTCCAATAGTAAACACAAGTTTCTGCTTTGCCCCTCACCCTCTGACACTCATTTACGAGCTACATGCAGCTCCTTGCTTCAGCCTCATCTTTATTCCTGGTGGTATAAACTTTGTTTCTTTGAGATAAGGTCTTGCTATATAGCCTTAGCTGGTCTGAAACTCTGTAGCCCAGTTTGGCCTCGAACTCACAGAGATCCACTTGCCTCCGCCTCCCCAGTGCTGGGGTTAAACGTGTGTTTCTCCCAGGTTTCCTGCCATCTCCCTGATTGCAACAGCTTAAAAACTAATCTTGCTGTCTTTGCAAAACCTGTTACACACTCCTTTTAATACCACTTCCCTCTCTGCCACCCACACTTATCACTTTCAACACAATAGTTCTTATTTATTTTACCTGGCCTGTTACCAGGACCTTTAGTGTCTGATTTGAAGTACCTCATATCAAATTTCTTCCTCTATCTCTGCTTCATGGTTTTTGCCTAAGACCTTGAACATTGCCAGCCAGGATCAGTTCAGCAGTCTTTTTATGGTCTCTCTGACTTCCTTTTCTATCTGTTCCAATGGAACTTGCCAGAATAATTGCTCACTTTTAGCACATCTTTTCATGCCCAGATAGCTTTATGGTTATATTTTCTCTTGCATTAAATTTAAACTCTAGTGATTGACTTTCAAGCTCAGTTTCCTTCTGTCTTTTGACCCACTCTTTAGTCTGCTGTTACTCCCCCCCCCACACCCCACTCCTATTTTGGTTAGCTCTGTCCAACAAGCACCTTCCTAGTCATTTATTTCCTTGAGTATGTTTATATATCCACGCTCACATAACTTAGTATTTGACTCATTTGGATCTTATAAGTGACAAACATATAACTTAAATGCGCTTAAATAGAAAGGGGGATCCTGTTAGCTTTCATTCCTACAGGGTGACACCCGAGACTGTCTAACTGCTTAAGAGCAGAAGCTGCGGAGGTTCGAGTCATGGCACCTACACCAGCTCAGCCCTGGTAAGGGCTCTCCCTCAGCTGTCAATTCACAGCCATGGCAACCGTGGAAGTGTGTGCAGAAACAGTGGCTACACCTCAGTATAGGAAGCCAGAGAGGCTGGGTGGGGCCAGGCTCCTGCTTTCATAGGAAACCTTTCCAGAAACCTAACCAAGGCCTAATGAAAAACACTTTAATATCTTTCAGGCAAGGGCACACCCTCGGTCGCCTTAAGAACCTTTCACTTGGCCTCACCTCCTGAAAAGTTCCGTAGCGTTTCCTGAAACCACTACTCTGAGGCCGAGCTTTCCAGTACGCAAACCGTTAGGGAAACGTACAAACCAGGGCAGGGAATGTATTGGCTCATATCACTGAAACATTCAAGTGTGTTAGACATGGCTTACTGAAGAGTTCCCATTATGTCACTGAGGTTCAGTTTTCCCTCTTGTATCAGTTCTCTCCTCTGCTCTCGGCTTCACCCCGAATCCTCACCGATGAGTACCAGCAGTTCTAGATCGACACCAGCCTCACTAAGAGCAGGGATGTTCCTTCCTAACTTAGTCACTGCTGCCTAAAGAACGCCGTGCTTAGACTGGTCTAGAGTGACGGGCGTGTGAGTCTATCGAGTACACAGATGACACACGATGATGTGACTAGGGATAGCAGTAGGATGGCTATCGGAGAAAGGTGGGTGTGTTTAGGTAACAAAACAGCAGGCATATTATATGTAAAGCCCTGTATATGCTTCATAAATAGATGTATCAGCATTTTCTACCACCAAAAATGTACTCACTCTCTTTAGTAGAGATAACTCTCAAGTGCCTAGGGCTAGGTGTTATGGTTTGAATGTGAAATGTATCTCCCAGACTCATATTTTTGAACACCTGGTCCCTAGCTGGTGGCTCTGTGTGGAAAAGTTGTGGAGTTTTTAGGAGGTGGATCCTCATAGGAGGTATGGGTCACTGGAAGCTTTATAGGGAGCCCCCGCCACCGCCCCCCCCCAACTGCTTGTTTACTTTCTGCTTCCTGACTCTAGATGTAACTGGACCAACCTGTTCCTGCCTGTTGCTATGTCATCCCTGCCATGGTGGACCGTATTCCTCTGGAAATGGTAAGCCAAAACAAGCCCTTTCTCTCTTAAGTTGCTTTTGTTAAGGTATTTTGTCACACTGATAGGGAGGGAAGCTAAGCCGCTATCATATACGGTCTTTTCCGTTACCCAGCAGCAGAGTTCTTCAGTCGCATCACCTGAGGATACATGATCCAGTCACCTACAAAGTTCTAATATATGATAACAAAAAAGAAATGACACTACAATGGAAACCACCATTTGAAAAATAAATAGTGGTAAATACATAGCGGCCTACAAGTCCCAGCGTGTATCATATCCTGCTAGACAGTAAGGCAGCAATTTCCTGACGTGAGAAGGGAGGAAGCTCTTTGATCAGCTGGATGTTCTGTGCTCTGTTCTTGGAGGAGCTCTCTCCTGGTCTTCCATAGTCACAGCTAGTGAGTAACAGGAAGACACTCCTCTCGGGTCACACTCTTCAGCATTCTCTTTCCTTATACAGTGGAGTTGGAAAACAAAAACAAAAACCAGCCAGGCGGTGGTGATGCATGCCTGTAATCCTAGCACTCAGGAGACAGAGACAGGCAGATCTCTGTGAGTTCAAGGCCAGCCTGGTCTACAGAACAAGGTCCTGGACAGCCAGAGCTGTTACAGAGAGACCCTGGCTACAAAAACAAAAACAAAACAAAACAAACAAACAAACAAAAAAAACAAAGTAAAACCCAGTGCTCACTTTGACAAAAATAACTAGCTTTTACCAAAAACAGTTGTGATCTTCTTCTGTTGTATAGAATTGTTGCCATTAACCTGAGGTTAATCTTAATAAAGTCATGTGATTATCTCCATTGGAAGTGATGTTTCTCACTTTTACCTAGTGCATTTAAGAATCAGAGTCAGTGAGTAAAGGTGCTGCCAAAATGGATGACCTGGTAGAAGGAGAGAACTGATTCCTACAAGTTCTCCTCCAGCCCCCATCAAGTGTCTCACACACACAACTGAATAACAATAGTTAAGTTAGCCTTTTCTAATCTTTTCCTAGCCTCTGGCTACAGTGAAAGTAATTTTGAAGAAAAACTGCTGATTAAGAGTTCTGCTATTAAACTTTTATTTTTATTCTATTTCATAAGTATGAGTTTTTTGGCTGCATGAATGTCTGTGGACCACTTGGTATGCCTGATGCCTGCGGAGGCCAGAAGAGGAGTCATGGGGGTGGTTAACTGCCGTGTGGGTGCTGGGAAACAAACCCTAGTCCTCTGCAAGAGCAGTGAGTGCTCTTAACCTCTGACCATCTCTCCAGCCAGATACTAGACTTTTTTCAAGTGAGGAATATGTGTCTGCCACACTTTAGTCCTCAACCATCTGCAAGTCCCATTATGGTACTTATGCTGAGTGTAAGCAGCCTGGCCTTTGCTGTCTAGATTTAGTGCACCTTTTACGGTACAGTTTTACTTCTTTGTAAGCCTCCAGTGTTTGCATCTGACCAGTTCCACAAGGGGAAGAACCCAAAGCTGAATGTTTGCTGTTGTTTAAACTGCAATCCTGACTCCAATGCTATTAGTACTTTTGTCTTTTAGTGATAGACCTTGGTAGTCTCCTGGCTTCTAATTTGCTTTCTGCCTGAGGACAATTTGGCAGTGTTCTCTTAGGGCTTCTCCAATCCTTTATGGTCCCAGATTATTAAAATTTTTGTCATTTTTTTATTTTACTCTGTAAGCAAAAAATAGTCACTCATTACAAAGTGATTGTTTTCTGCCTTAGTCTTAAATTTAACTCTCTCACAGGGCCTTATTAAAAGCTAGGAAGTAATTCTTGATGTTTTCTAGAATCTAACCTTTAGATAACAATCTCTTTTATATTTAATGCTTGATAGGCACATGCTCTGAATACCAGTATACAGTAAGTTCTGATTTAACCAAGCTCAGGATAGATGAAGTCTTTTCGGGATCAACCAGTTCAGTAGTTTGAATTTTTCTCTAGTAATTCCCTACTCTTGATACTAATTTATAAATCATTAGAAATATCTTAATCACAGATGACAAAATAAAAGGACACAATACAAACTGACTTATTGGGGTGGGGGAATTGAACATTGGCTCACATAACTAAAAAAAAAACTAGTGATATATTTAACTTAAGGCGTAGCTTGCTTCAAGGGCATAAGCAATGCCATTAGAATTTTATTCCTTTTCATCTCTTGGCACTGTGCTCTGAGTTGGCTTCCTTCTCAGGCTCCATGTGGTGGCTCCTGGCAGCTCCAGTTCACATAATCCTTACTGTTAGCAATCTCAGTGGAAGAGTACATATCACTCCGCTGCCTGTGCCAGCAATAGTCTTACATTTGCTGGCTCTGATTAGGACACACAGAACAATACAGTGTATCAGACCTGATTTGCATGGCTACTCACGTTATTGAGCTAGGACTCAACACCACCTAAAAGACACTGAGAGAAACATCAGATCAGGATTGTCAGGAAAAGGGTGAATAGATACTGAGTGGCAGAACAGAAACAAACAAACAAACAAAAACCAGATGTGTCTCATTAGACACCAATGTCTGTTTCCTGACGTGTTGGTTTTATCTCCTTCCCTGGACTGTCAGTGTCCCAGGAGCAGGATCTTACACTATTCTGTGTCTTCCTAGTGCCAACCCAGGAGGCAGTCCTTAGAGACTAGCTGATTGCTGTTCTCTCCTTCTATCACTAGAGAGGGCACACTAAAAGAGGCTAAAGGTAGCCTAATAAAGGAACAGTTTACAGAGGTGTGGGAAGGGCTAAAGGAATCAACAAGGAATGATAAAGCTCTGAATGACTGGCAGGCTGGGAGGCATAAAGCCTAAAGGAATGGGGAAGAGGGCTTTAAGTGGAATCCGGGAGAAGCTGTAGCTGGGAAGGAGATGTCTGACAAGAGCTGTGACTATAAATAGAGAAATGTAGCCAACTGCCAAATGTGGTCCAGTAAAGGACTGTGGAAAACACATTTGTCTTCTTTCTATCCTCTAAACTTCTGTTGGAACCTCCCGTGGTGAGCTAAACCCAATCAGAAACCAGAGGGCTTAAGGGACAGAATCTGTAGAACCCAGCTTCTAGTATAAAGCAAGGCAAATAGGATGAAAAGCGGGCCTGGAAGAACATAGGGAAAATGATCAATATGTCTCTATCTTGTTCCACAGAACAACTCCCAGCAAAAGGAACCCCTATTATATGCTGATGATATAGAATGGATATATCAGGAGAATACAGTTCTATCCTTTTCAACAAGTTTGTTAAACATGTGGTTTAATTTTATTAACATTTTAAGATTTTAACATTCATGAATTCATATACCAGCAAAAGTCTTTTGTGAGCCAGTGTAGTTAAAAAGCTATCATTGTTCTGATATGAAACTCCTCGAGAATATTATACCTGGCAATCCATCAGGAAGCAGTAGCTCGGCGCTTGTCAAGGAGTGAGAAACTTGATAAATGTTTGATGATTTTTAAAACTGATTGAATGAATAAATTAAAATATTGGAAGCCAGAAGACTGTAAAGAGAAAACTGGTTGTGTTTTACTTATTGGAGCTTGATGCTCTAGAACTCTACAGTATCTCCTGTCCTCTCTCCTGGCATCCAAGTTGCTGATGGAGGTTTTGTCTCTTACAAGAGATCGAACTGCAATAAATTATCAATCTCTAGTAGTAACATGTTCCATAATTAATTTTCATGCTAATAACTCCACCATGAAGTATTTCAGTTAATGATCCATTATGTTTTTAGTCTGAAGGTAGGCTTTCTTCATGGATGTGCTCTTCAGGTTTAAAAAAACAAATACACTTTCCTCATTATATAAGCTAGTATTATGAAGTGCCAGTCCAAATTGTTTTTTTTTTTTAATGGATTCATGTCACAGTCAAGCCGAAAATGCATATTCTTGTTCTTTGGCAATCTTGTATATGTGGGCTCCTGCTTTCATGTGTATCACCATTCATTTATTCATTCAACAAACATTATAATGTAGGCGCCATGTGCCAACATAGCCCATGCCCTTACGATGCTTATTTTCAGAGTTAAATGAAAACCATCATTTTCAGCAATACTTTCAGAATTAAATGAGACCCTGAATTAATTGTCTAAATATCTGTAAAAATAAATATTCTGATTTACAAAGTCTGGGGTGTCACTAGAATACATTTCTAACCATGCCCTAAGTGAAGACAATGTTGATCTGCAGACCACACTGGGGGAGCAAGGCTGGATTTATTCAACTGTCACAACAATAACCTTATCAATATTGGATTTTTGTTATTGTTGCTATCTGATTCTATTTTTATATACTTACTATGTGCAAAATACTGTTCTATATATTGTAGAAATTTTGGAGAAGTCACTATACAACAGAAAAAGCTAATTTGGTACATAATTATGGTTATATGAATCTATTTAAATGAAATATCCAAAAATGGCAAAGCTATCATGACAAAATTAAATAGTTGGTTACTCTGGCTTGAGGGGTGCAGGGGTTAACTGTAAACGGCTAAAGGGGGTCCTATTGAACTGATAATATTTTTTAAAAAAAGAGATCACTGTAATGGCTGCATAACTTGGCAAACACACTAAAATTCATTGAGATGAATAAAAGTTGTATGTAAACACGTCAATAAAACTCAGATAATTTTAATACCACATGAACAAATGCAGTAGAAGCATGTAGTCTTGGCTTCCATCGACAGGGTACTGGAGCTGATAAAAAGCGATTTGCCCAAAATTACGTAAGCAATTGGTGGCAGCATATTAATCTGTCTTATTGAGGCCGAAGTCTTAGTCAGAAATTTAGCTGCCAAGGATGGGTATGTCAGCCAATTGATCCCCTTTCACCAAGATGTTTCCCTTCTCTGAGAATTGCCACCTTCCCAGAGACAGAGCTCATCCTAAGTGTTGACCTCCTGGAATTGAAATACCCCAACTCCTAAATGTTGACCTCCTGGAATTGAAGTACCCCAACTCCTAAGTGTTGACCTCCTGGAGTTGAAGTACCCCAGCTGCCAGATGGCACATCACAAGCGGGTGGCTTCTGGAACCTTTGGCTTCATCAGAATTTCTAGTTTGCAGCAGCAGCAAACAGCCCTATCTCGTTAGTAGCTAAGGGGTCGGGCAGGCCACACCATCGTGAAGACTGGGAATCAAGCTCAAAGCTGGGCAGCTAAGCCCATAAACCATGAGCAGCAGGAACCCAATGAGGGTACTGCTGAATGTGGTAGATTCTGCCTCTCAATCCAGCACGACTCGGGGAACTCAATCCGGGCATATGTGCACTGTTGCAAGAGGAGACTGGCTACTCTCCTTGTTTTTGTGTTACTAGTTCTGGGCAAGGCCATGCAGCTGCTCCTAGCTAGGGGAAGGCAGACTGTTCCACCCAAGTCTCGGCTGCAAGGAAGGATGAAGGGAGTAAATAGGCAACAAATAAAATCTCTCCACCCCTAAACTGGTATGTACCATAGCCATTTACAACTAGAGGTCCAGGGTCACAGAGATCTGCCTGTCTCTGCCTCCCGAGTGCTGGGATTAAAGGTGTGCACCACCACAGCCCAGCAGAACTGTGTTTAATACAGTTAAATTTGAAATAAACGACAAATAATTTTGTCTTTTTGTTTATTTGTTTGTTTTTTGAGACAAGATTTCTCTGTAGCTTTGGTGCCTGTCCCGGAACTAGCTCTTATAGACCAGGCTGGCCTCGAATGCACAGTGATCTGTCTGCCTCTGCCTCCCGAGTGCTGGGATTAAAGGTGTGCGCTACCACCGCCCGGCTCCGCCAAATAATTTTTGAGAATAAGAATATTTCTTGGATCTGGGCAGTGGTGACACATGCCTTTAATCCCACCTCTTGGGAGATAGAGGCAGTAGGATCTTTGTGAGTTTGAGGCCAGCCTGGTCTACAGAGCTAGTTCCAATACAGCCAGGGATACATATAGAAACCCTGTCTCCAAAAATTAAAAAAAAAAAAAAAGGAATGTTTTATGGAAGCTGGGCATGCTGGTACATGCTTTTAATCCTAGCACTTGAGAGTCAGGACCAGGTAGATCTCTGGGAGTTCAAAAGCAGCCTGAGCTTATAGCGAGTTCTAGGTCAGCCAGGGCTACCTACTGACATTGTCTACAAACAAACAAACAAGTTAAAACAAATAAAGAAAAATGTTACTTGGAGTATTGGGGGACATGGTTATACTAAAATTTAGATTGAAAATTAAGTCAGCATCCTCTATTTTATCCCCATAGTTAACATAAATGAATCAAAGGAAAGGGATGTTAATGGGCTACAAGACTGTGTTGATACCAGTGTTCTGTTTTGACCTAGAAGACCCCAAGTTTCATGAAAGCTGAGCACGGAAATGGCAGATTCAAACCCACTTTGAATTCTACTCAAGCATCTTATGCTTGTGACTCCTTTTCATTTGAAGAGTGAATGCAAGGGAAGGCATGCTGTGTGTGAGTGTGTATGTGTGCGTGCGTGTGTGTGTGTGTGTGTGTGTGTGTGTGCATGTGTGTGTGCGTGTGTGTGGCCAGAGGACAGCCTTCTGGGTTGTTCTTTAGTGACTGTCCACCATTTTGTTGCTGTTGTTTTGAGCCAGCGTCTCTCCCCAGCCTGAAATTCATCAAGTATGCTAAGATGGCTGGCCAGTAAGCGCCAGGGACCTGCCTGTCTCCATCTTCCCAGGGTTGGGGGTTACAATCACACCAACCTTCTGCATGTGTGTTCTGGAGATCTGATTCTGGGCCTCAGGCTTGCAAGGCAAACCCTTTGTTTGATTGAGCTAACCCCTAGCTCAGGTTTTTAAAACATGCAATGGTGCAAACAGAATGATGCAGAGAGGTGCAGCGTGACCCCTGCACGTAAGAGACATGCAGATTCATGAAGTCTTCCATATTTGTTGTAGGTGCTACCTCCTCCCTGTTTTGCCAGGGAGAGAGCATGGCCGTTATTTGTCTCAGTCTGAAGTTCCCCTTCTGGTTTTCTCTTGGCAGTTACTTGGGTCTTTTTGTTTGTTTGCTTTAGAATTCCTTTTCTGGAAAATAATAAAATATATCCATGAATTGCAAGTCATTTAACGTGAATAGTTTTGATCAATAACATGTTTATTTTTACAGAATTAGACTGTGAACTAGTAAGTACAGGAAATGATGGCAGTCATTCCTGGCTTGAGACTATTAGAATTTCATTTTCTCCTAAAGAACGGAATTGCTTAGGGGCTGAAGCGGAGTTGGCTCAGTGGTTAGGAGCACTGATTGCTCTTGCAGATGACTGCAGTTTGATTCCCAGCGCCCATGTGGCAGTTCACCAGGTGTACCTCCAGCTCCAGGGATCCAACACTGCCTTCTGGCTTCCAAGAACACTGCATGCACTTGTTACATGAACATATGTGTAGAGAACCTATACACACAGAATAAAAATAAATCTCTTAAATATGTTGTTGTCTATGCCCAAGAGTTTTAGAAAACAGTGGCTTGCAATTCTCTGGGAAAGAGACAGATTGTGTGATATATCAATCACATTAGAAATACCACGCCCAAGAGGGCTGGAGTGATGGCTCAGTAGTTAAAAGCACTTGCTGCTCTTGCAGAGGACCCAGGTTTGGGTCCCAGAACCCACCTTGGGTGTCTCATGCCTGCAACAACTCCAGCTGCAGGGGATCTGATGCTTCTGGCCTCTGCAGGCCCTGGCATTCACATGCACGTTCCCACACGTGGCACACACACACACAATTAAGAAATAAGTACATAAAAGGAACATCACATTAAATTATAGAAAACTACTATAAAATATACTCCAATTGCATCAATTTAGAAGGTAGTTTAATTCGCTTTAATGTTTAGCCATCCAATTCAACCAGCCAAATAGGACATTTGGGGTAGTTTCAGGAGTGACTTCCATTTCATTACGTTTTGTGTAGTTATAAGTGTCGCTTGCCGTACCCTTCAGCGTCCTTTCACCAAGCCTTATCGTATTCTCTTGGCTGATGATGATAGGTCCAGGGTTTATGGTTCCAAGAAATAGATTATCCTTAGGGACTGGTAAGCGTTAGGGACTAAACATATGTACCTTCCCTTCTCCCTAGCCACCAGAGGTTTTTAAGTGGGCTTATTGCCACTGTTTAATGTATTATTTGCAAAGTGCCATCCTAGATAGGCGAAGGATGTATTTGCTCTTGGAGGGACTGGAGTTCAATTCCCAGCACCCATGTCAAGCAGTTCAAAACTACTTGTAGCACTACCTCCAGGGGAATCTGATGCCTCTGGCCTCCACAGGCACCTTCACTTTCACACACATATCCACACACAAACACATAATTTTAAAAAATCTTTAATGTACAAATATGTATATAGTTTCATTGCCAATTTCGCTAATTCTTTATCTCCATCCAGTTGAGCAATGCTCATGTATATCTTTCCCTGCATATCCTTGGCAATGATCATTCTGTTTCCTATTATTTATTTATTTATTTATTTATTTATTTATTTATTTATTTATTCATATTATTATTTGTGGGGCTAGGGATTCAACCAGCGCTCTCTCAATAAGCTCTACTCACTTCATTATGTTTTAAAAATATTCTTCTATTTTAAGGTTTATTTTATTTTCATTTATGTGCATGTATCTGATATGAATATGTGGATATACGTGTGGGTGCCTGAAGAAAGCATTCGATCACTTGGAGTTGGAGCTATGGGCAGCTGTGAAGCTTTCCACATAGGTGCTGAGAACCGAACTCTGGCAAGTGCTCTTAATTGCTGTGCCGTCTTCTCTAGCCCCTTAAAAACATTCTTATTGTTGTTGTTTTATTGTTTTTTTTTTTTGTTTGTTTTTCTGAGACAGGGTTTCTCTCCAGGGCGGTGGTTGCACACACCTGCCTTTAATTCCAGCACTTGGGAGGCAGAGGCTGGTAGACCTCTATGAGTTCGAGGTCAGCCTGGTTTAGAGAGTGAGTTCCAGGGGAGGCTCCAAAAGTTACAGAGAAAAACCCTGTCTCCAAAAAAACCAAAACCAACAACAACAAACCCCCAAAAACTTACTAGCATGTTTCTCATTGCTCATTTGCCTTTGGTTTTTTTTTGATAGCTAAATATGCATATTAGCCATTATAAGTCTTTTTCATGAATATTCTATTATATGCTTTGTCATTTGAACAGTCTGTCCACTGTGTGTAAATTTTTGTACCTGTTTAATTAGGAGAATAATCAAGAATCGTGGACCCATTTAGACACCAGTGAGTCAGCTTTAAGGTGATCACACACTGCAGTGCAGACAACTACCTCTCACTAGAGCGTAAGTCCTCTCGCCACCTCCAGAGTCTTCTGCCTTACCTATTAGAGCTCATACTAATCAGCCCTGTATTTCAAACAGCTCTGCTTCTCTGTGTGTACCTATCTATAAATCAGCTCAATTCTACAGATGGCGCTAAAAGCAACCCAGTTGGTATTATTGATGGGCCAGCACCATTCTTGTGCTCTGTCCTTCTGGGACCAGTACTCTTTGAGGTGGCCAGGAACGGAAGACTGATGTGTGGTGAACAGACCCCTGTTTCTCTGAGAGAAGTTAACAGATCCTTGGGGGATATGTGTATGATTTTGACTTCTCATTAGCATTGTGAGCTCCAATGAAGTGTGACTGACAGTTACATAAGTCAATACAAGAGTACTCTGGGAGAGCCGAGTTTCAGATTTTTTTTTTTTTCTTATAGATTAGGGCTTCTGCCCTTTCAGAACTCATTGGGAAAACAAATCAGAGCACTGCTGATTCAAGAAATGAATGCAATGAAGCTACATTTCTAGGAAAACTGTTGTGGCTAAAAGGGAAATAAAATGCTAAATTCGTTGATCAAGTAAAGCATAACTGGAGGAAAGAAAGCCCATCCTAGGCACTTGTCAGTGCTTCATTTTCCCTCATATGGAGTGCGTGTTTTTATAAAGACAAAGGCAGCTTTACAGGTTTACAACACAAAGAACATTTAACACCACAAAGCATTTTTCATGAGATGTTGAGAAATATCAGTATGGACTGCACCAGACAAACAGAAGTAAGAGGAAGAGAGTGACCAGATGAGTCAGTTCCATCCTCTATTACCTGGCTTTCATTCCCAACTGAGTGGAAGCTGGTGTCTTCCTTGGAAGATGGGTCAGTCAGTTTTTGCCAAACAAGCATGAGAACTTAAATTCAAATCCCAGATTCCACATAATAAGCCAGGTGTTGGCTGGGTGGTAGCTCACACCTTTAATCCCAGCACCTGGGAGACAGAGGCAGGCGGATTTCTGTGAGTTTGAGGCCAGCGTGTTCTACATAGTGAGTTCCAGGACAGCCAGGACTGTTTCACAGAGAAACCCTGTCTCAAAAAACAACCAAATAAACAAACAAACAAAAGCCAGGTATGGTGGTGGTACGTGCCTGTTGTCCCAGCACTGGGGAGGTGGAGACAGGCAGATTCCTGGGGTGCATTGGCTGACCAGCCTACGTGAATCAGTGAACCCCAGATTTAGGTGAGAGATGCTCTCCCAGAGGAGGTACATGGTATGTTAGAAACAACAGCCAAGGTTGACCTCCGGCCTCCACATGTGCATTCACAAACATGCCTATGCACCCACATGAATGTACACCAATGTATACCCAAAAATAATAATAGCAAAATAAAATCTGACCCATATTCTAAACAGATAAGTAAAATTTCTCTAGTGTTCTTTTTTTTTTTTTTTTTTTTTTTTTTTTTTTTTTTTTTTTT
>NW_026067900.1:5853137-6000761 GCF_014885135.2 Alexandromys fortis | reverse complement strand
TTGTAGACCAGGCTGGCCTCGAACTCACAGAGATCCGCCTGCCTCTGCCTCCCGAGTGCTGGGATTAAAGGCGTGCGCCACCACCGCCCGGCTCTCTAGTGTTCTTTTACCATACTACTGAATATAGTTCAAGGGCTTAAGGTGATATATTGAAAGATTAGAAACAATAAAAAATCCTGTAGGCTTATAATGCAGATAAAACAGGAAAAATTATAGTAGGTATTTAGATTTGGAGACGTCTGTGCCAGTCACCAAGATTTCTCTTGTAACTGCAGCAAGATGCTGGTGTGGTGAAGTTAGAGATGCAATGAGCAGTTCCAAGATGAAACCTGTGCCTTCACTTCCCTAAAAAAATGGGTTATTCAGTAGTTCTCAACCTTTGGGTCGTGACCCCCTCAGAGCCACAAGTCAGATGTTTACATTACGAGTCATAATGGTAGTAAAATTAGAGTTATGAAGTAGCAATGAGATAATCTTATGCTTGGGAGTCACCACACTTGAGGAATTAAAGGGTCGCAGCATTAGGAAGGTTGAGGACCACTGGATTACTAATTGAAATTTAAAACAATAAAACCAGTTCAGATGACGCAGTGAAATGAACTTCAAGAGAGAGTGTACTTGCATTGAAAATATTGGCCGGGCGATGGTGGCACACGCCTTTAATCCCAGCACTCGGGAGGCAGAGGCAGGCGGATCTCTGTGAGTTCGAGACCAGCCTGGTCTACAGAGCTAGTTCCAGGACAGGCTCCAAAGCCACAGAGAAACCCTGTCTCGAAAAACCAAAAAAAAAAAAAAAAGATAATATATATATACATACATATATATATATATAAATATTGTAACTATAATTCTTGCTTTATAACTGTTTTGCTATATGTAATTTTACTATGTTAAAATGAAAGCCTTCTTTTTTGTTTAACCAGAAAAAGGGGAAATGATGGTGAAGGGTCATCTGTCTATTTGCTACTTTCATTGGTTAATAAAGAAACTGCCTTGGCTTTTTGATAGGGCAGGATTTAGATAGGTGGAGCAGACAGAACAGAATGCTGGGAAGAAGGGAAGTTAGGCAATCGCCATGCCTCTCCTCTCTAGCTGCCAGGTCAGACATGCTGAATCTTTTCCAATAAGACACCACCTCGTGGTGCTACACAGATTATTAGAATTGGCTTAAGCAAAATATGAGAGTTAGCTAAGAAGAGGCTAGATATAATGGGCCAGGCAGTGTTTATATGAATACAGTTTGTGTGTTGTTATTTTGGGTGTAAAGCTAACTATGCGGGAGCCGGGGAGGATGAAAAGCAGGCCTGCTCGCCTTTTCACTACAAAGTCACACAAAGCAACACAGGCACATGCTACCAGATACAGCTCACATTCATTAAGTATTTGACTTTGAATATTCGATCTTTTCATATTAAGAAACCTTTACTTTTGCCAAATTTTGCATACATATCCCCATTTAGTTAACATCCATTATGTGGTTGTGACACACAGTAATTAGTAAATAATTCTAAGTGGCTATTGACTAGAAAGGATTTTTTTTATTTACTTGTTTTGAGACAGTCTCATGATGTAGCCCTGGCTATCCTGGAACTCCCTATGGAGACCAGACCAGGCTCCCTTTAAACATACACACACAAATGAATACTAGTGAGTGAGGAGGCCAGAGGTATGGCATCCCCTGGGAGCTGACGTTACAGATGGTTGTGAGCCAACTCATATGGGTGCTGGGAACCAGACTCAGGTTCTTTGCGAGAGCAGTATATAACTGCTAAACCACTTTCCAAAGCCACAAGATATGTTATTAATATAAAAAAAAAAAAACAGGCTTTACCCTTGAAGACTTCTTAGCTGAGGGAAATGTATATACATATTGAGAGTGCTGATCATGTATTTTGATAGTGAATGTTAAAATAAACAGAAAATTAACTTGAATAGATTGATTGTAAAATAGCAATGACTTGCAAAAGAAAAAAAAGAGTTATGTGATCTCAGACATCCATGAGGGCTGAACTATTGCCCTTTTTCTTCCCAGCAGCAATGACTTTGGCGTCTACCAGCCATTTGGCTAATCTGAATGCATGTGTATTCCCTTCTGCACTGTGGGATCTTGTTAAGTGCTCTTGCTGGTAGCCTCTATCTACTCAAGGTAAATACGACTTGGTGGCAAATTCCTATGCACCCTCATTATTCTTCCTGTAGCCTCCAGACTCCTACCGTAAAGTCCCCAGCTTAGCATACACCAGAGTCATAGGGAGCCTCAGATGCAGTTGGCGCTCAAGAACCTGCATCTCTAATTACTTGCCAGGTGACAAGGATGCTATGTGTTCAGATTTTTACTTTAATTTGCCTTGAGTACATGCTTTTTGTTTCTTTATTTTTTATTTATTTATTTTTTTTTTTTTTGAGACAGGGTTTCTCTGTTTAACCGTCCTGGCTGTCCTGGAACTTGCTCTGTAGATCAGGCTAGCCTGAGCTCCGCCTGCCTCTGCCTCCCAAGTGCTGGGATTAAAGGCTTACAACCACCAATTGCCTGGTCATCCCCACTCCCATGGCATGCTTTTGGTATAGCTGTTTTTATATATCATGGACATTTTACAATTTTTAAATTTTATGTGTATGGGCTTTTGCTTGGATGTATATGTCTGTGTACCCCTTCTGTGCCTCTCAGTGGAGGCCAGAAGATGGGGGAACAAATCCTCTGGAACTTGTTGTATATGGCTCTGAATCACCATGTGCGTGCTGGGAATTGAGCCCTGGTCCAGAGCAGCCAGTGCTCTTCACTCTGGAGTCATTTCTCCAGCCCTGCACTGTAGTGGACATTTGATGAACAGGCTCACTCTGATAACTCACAGTTTCTTAGATTATTTCATGGGTGGTGGTTCCTTTTTATCCTCTCCACTTTATTTTTTTTTTGATTTAAACATCCTGAAGTAATCTCTTTTTTTCTGTGAAATTTCCTTAACTTCTTTTCTAATACCTCTAAGTCCTCATCTCTACTATTGTAAACTCTTGTTACTTTTCTTTTTTCTTTCTTCCTTTCTCTTTCTTTCTTTCTTTCTTTCTTTCTTTCTTTCTTTCTTTCTTTCTTTCTTTCTTTCTTTCTTTCTTTCTTGTTTCTTGAGACAGGGTTTCTCTGTAGTTTTTGGAGCCTGTCCTGGAACTAGCTCTTGTAGATCAGACTGGCCTTGAACTCAGAGAGATCCACCTGCCTCTGCCTCCCAAGTGCTGGGCTTAGAGGTGTATTTGAGTGCCAATGGAGGCCTGAAGAGATCCCCTAGAACTGGAGTTACAGGTGTTTGTGAGCTCTCTAATATGGGTCCTGGGAACCAAACTCGGCTCTTCTGGAAAATCCATATTCTCAATACTCTTTGCTTTCTTGTTTTCCTTAAAAAACAAACAAACAAACAAAACAAAACAAAAACAAACAAAAAAACCCAGTTCAGTCTAATTTTGTTTCATGACTGCAATTCTCTTGAACACTCATAAAGCACACTCTCCCCCACACCTCTTCTTCCTTGTGCTGTCTATTTCTACCACCCTTGGTCACTTCTTTGTTTGCTGTCTTCCATGAGAAAGGCTTCCCTCAGAAGGCTGATAGTCTTTGGGTATCTGCCCATATTTAAGAAAAAGGCTCCAGTATTTCTGATAACCAGAAACTGAGTGAGAAGATAGGGGACAGGTAAGGGCAAACTTCCCTCAGAATGATCTGTTTAGGACTTGTAGGTGGCTTAGTGGCAGAGTACTTGGCTCGCACGTGTGAGTTCAATCTCCAGTATTAGCAAAAAGAGAAAGAGGAAAGTAAGAGAATAAAAAGTATAATGGTTTGGCTTTGAGCTTATAGTTCAGGAATTTTCCATGTCCTCATCTTATTTGTTTATAGGCTAAGGGCAATTTTTCCTTCCTTCCTTTCTGAGATATGCTTTTCTTTTTCTTTGATTCTTTCCTCTCTTTCGACAGGGTTTTTCTCTGTAGCCCTGGTTGTCTCAGAACTTGCTCTGTAAATCAGGCTGGAGATCCACCTGCCTTGCCTCTCGAGTGTTGGGCTCAAAGGTGTGAGCTTAAGGACAACTTTATTAGTGTTTGAGAGAAAAACAACAGGGCAGGCAAACTGTAAATCTTCACAGCTGCTAGAGGGAGATGGAGACAGGGAAGAATCTCGTTTTTAAGAAAGTAGGTAGGGTGAAAATCCAGTCAGGTCAGCAAGCAGCTCCATGGCAGTAGGGGAGCAAAGCGTCAGAGAAAGTGAGAAAACCTGGAATGTCTAGAAAGCACTCTTAGGTTTTGTGCTAGTGTAGGAGTTAGATCTATTCGGGAAATAACCAGGCTAGCTAAAGGATAAGACAATTATATTTTTATTTATTATAAGGGGAAGACTCACAGAACAGGAAGGGGAAGTCCAAGCTCAGCTGTGCTGCGAGGGAGCCACACAGAGAGAGGGCACTTGGGCTGCACACCATTTTTCTCTGGGTTCCAGAAAGCCACACCTTAACTTGGTCCCACCTCTTAAAGATAATTGATTGGCAAAGATTCTCCATCACCTCCCCGTTTTGTCAAACAAGCGCAATCCAAATCCAATACAAAACTATATACAATAGAAACAGATATCAAGTATAAAATTACAACCAACATAAACAATATTAAGCAAGGTACACATGATAAAATGTTTTAATAGACATTCTATTCCAAAGAGTCAAAGTCTTGCATCGGAAATAAGTTTGGCTAAACCATAAGAGGAAGATAACTACGACTTTCTAATTTTCAACCCCATCGAAGGCCTGAGAAGGGAGATAATATTACTTGCGTAGTCAGGAAGTGCAATCAAGCAGCTTCCAAAGTGAGCAGTATATGATGGAGACAACTGGCTACCTAAAGTCTCATTTGCAGCGTTGAAGCAACCAACTTTGGCTAAGGCCTAGAATAACTGGCAGACCATTTTCAGAGGCAGGAAAAATTTTCAGAACTGTCTAACCCTGTCTTGGCAAGGTTTGTCAATCATTTTCCTTGTGTCCTTCTTATCCAGTCCGGACACCATGTACTTTGTAAGTGGTTGAGGCATGGACAGTTCCTTGCCCAAAGGCCAATTGTGCCGAGAAGAAAACAAACTCTGAGTGGAGTATCTTCGGTCCTCAACATTCTCTCGGGAATAGATTGGTGCTGTCAGGAGCAATAATGTCTCATGTCAACAGAACCCTAAGTTATTTAAATGCCACGTTCTATGGATCCTTGAAATGGTTGAAGATTACCTATCTAGGCAGAGAATACAATCTCTGTGTATCCAAAGAACCTAATTAGTCTGACTATATGTATGACAAACATGAACAACTATTGACCTATAATATTTAATACCTATATAACTTAAAGACTAAGACTTTATGTCAAAATATTAAATAATCTGTAAACTAATGTGCAGCAAATGAGGACACTGACCTCAATATGTAAACAATGTATAAGTATCTTGATCAGAGGTAAGAATAATGTATAATGCAATTCGAAAATATATCTCAAAAGTTATATCAATATACAAAATGTCCTAAACAGAGGTAGAAACATGCATGTATACAATCTGACAGAATAACTTTGCATAGGTGTACAAATATTGTAAACAGAAATAACAAATAAAATTTGAGTTTGTATCAATATACAAAGACTATACCAATGTAAATTATCCATAAATAATAGCTCACATTACTCACTATTATTATTAGTGTGATTAAGTTCACACTAAATTATCTATTATCCCATTCACTTCCCCCTTTTTTTTGGGCCTACATGGTTTCCACCTCAACCCTCTACCTTATACAAGTAACAATCAACAACCCCTATATGGTGTTCCCAACCCCAAGGACAAACTTTGTTGGGAGAGAGGATGTTGTCTTCTAGAATTGCTTCTAGCTGTCATGGTGATGTGGGAGTTCCCTCTGTATGCTGTGATTCCCATTGGTTAATAAAGGAACTGCTTTGGGCCTATAGCAGAGCTATAGGAGAATAGAGGTAGGCAGGAAAACTAAACTGAATGCTAGGAGAAAGGAGGTGGAGTCAGAGAGAAGCCATGTAGCCCCTCCTGAGACGAAGCTTTACCTGGTAAGCCACAGCCATGTGATGATACACAGATTCATGGAGATGGGTTAAATTAATATATAAGAGTTTGCAAATAAGAAGCTAGAGCTAATGGGCCAAACAGTGATTTAATTAATACAGTTTCTGTGTGATTATTTCAGGGTAAAGTGGCCAGGGACTAACTAGAAGTCACCTCCAACAGGCTAGTGTCTGAAAAGAGAGAAGAGAAGGGAAAAGGAAAGTCCAGAGAAGCTGATGGGCTGAGTAGCATAAACAGTGGCCACAGGCAGTGTCTTCAGGTCTTTTCTTTTGGGTTGATCAACATACAACACAAAGGATCTTCTGATCTTGAGAAAAATGGGAAGGTGGTACAGGATTCTAGAAGTCAAACTGGTTGGTTGCCTTAGCATTCCATTCAGTGCGTAAACGTTGACTTAATAGATCTATTCTCACTCTCTGCCTGGAACCTGTCACCTTTGTAGGAAATACATTTGTAGTCTTTTGCTTTGATAGAATGAGGTATTTGCATGAGTGCAGGAAGTAGGGAAGGGACTGTGGAGACCAGAACCCAGGTCTTACGCAGGAACAGTAAGCACTCTCAACTGCAGAGCTATCCTTCCTGCCCTAACCACTCACTTTTCAACAAGTGTTCATTGACACTGAAATGCATGGCTAAGTATAATAAAGCATTTCGTTTATTTTTCTTTTCTGATATTTGAATTTGTTTTGATTTTGATTGGAATGGATGTTTTATGAAATATAGACGGAAGAACCCCGTGGGAGTAAAAGGCATTGAGAATAAGATGGACCCCTAGGAACTATCTCCTCAAATCTAGTGCTTGGCCTGCAAACCTAGTAGTTGGGAGGCAGAGGCAGGAGGAATGGGAGTTTTGAGGCCAGCATAAACTGTATACTCAGTCTCAAAAAAACAAAACTAAGCAAGTAACTCTCCTCTATGCCACTTTTTGATTTGGGGTCTTTAGCTCAGGATGGCCTTCTCCATCCTCAGCTTCTCATAAATGGTGTTTCTACTCACTGCCCAACCCACTTCCTCCTTCAGTCTGAAAACGTTTGTATAAGGCATCCAAATGGTTTAAATAATGAGTATAAATGATACTAGTAAGGACTAGACAACTATTTAACTTCCTGGCATTCAGGGAGAAGGTACATTTTTATTACATTCAGGAAAGTGGGAAATTCTGATAAGAAAAAAAAAAGAGTGCATTGGTGGTGATTTGTATAATCCATATTACAGTAGCTTGAAGAATCTCAGTTTTTAGTTGGCCGGGGTAGGAGTGCCATGAAGTGAAGGTATTACTAAATTGTTACATGAAATTGTTTCCATTTGTTCATGGGGTCAGTGCTCCCCCTTGGAGCAGACAGCAACAAGAGTTCATGAGCATAAATAAACCCTGCATCTAAGAAACACTAGGAGGCGTCACTTTGTCCAATAGCATTTTGTTATACGTACTTATAGCTTGACTTGAGGACTCCCTTCTCTCTCTTCCCCACTGAACTTTCTAGAGCAGTCCTCTTCTAAAAAGGGCCAAATAAATAAATAAATAAAATCTTCCAAACACAGGTCAACCCAGAATAAATGGAACACACAAGGAAGCCTTCCCAAAGAGAGATCTGATATTTGGTGATGTTTCCAGTCTAAACCAAACAGTTCTGAGCCAGGTCCTTCATCATTGATTAAAAGAACAGGGTTTGGGTATCTGTTCTTTGGAACTGGGTGTGTTCTAAGTGAGACAAACAGCAATCACAAATTCGCATGCCTCCATAACAAAGACTTAACTATCAAATAGGAAGTTTGATTAGGTAACTTGTAAAGCCATATTTCTGTGGTAAGACTGACCGAGTGAAACTGGGGGAAAAAAAATCTTGACAGAAGGAGATGCCATGGAGCCATGTGGGAAACAAAAACAGAAGCCCATTCCTTTAGCTGTCTCTTTTCTTGATCATTAGTGTTTCTTAGGATAACTCCAGTCTTGTTTATAAAATGTACATGTGTTTGTGTGCACAGCTGGGACTGAAGTCATTCTGATAGAATTCCTGTGTCTGCTCATGGCAGTGAGGTAAAAAGCTGTTGAATTATAATCTTGTTGAGGACAGGGTAGAGTTTTGACTTTTGGCTCCAAAAGCGTTTATTTAGCACCATGCCTTGGCTGTATGACACGTGTATTAAGTATTTTTTCATATTCATTTGTTGATATTAACCTGTCAGTACTATTAATTAACATGGAATTTGTGCTGCCAGCTCTTTCTCAGATTCTCAACAGAATTCTAGTTCTATCTGACACAGTCAATAAATAGTGTAATAAATGATGTGAAATTCTAATTAAATCATTTTTAACACTTATTGTGTGCGTGCATGAATATACCATACAGTGCATGTGGAGGTCAGAGGACAGCTTTGAGAGCTGGTTCTCTCCTTCTGCCATGTGGCTTCTAGGGATAGAACTCAAGTGGTCGAAAAAGACAAAACAAAACAAAAACCAGCTCAGGTTATGCAACAATCACCTTACCCACTGAGCCATCTCTCCAGCCCTAAAGCTCCACTTTAATATTGGGTCTTCCGTATTTGTCAGGAATAGCGTTGGCTATTCATTGACGGGAATATTACTTCTTTATTTAAAAACACACATACAGAAACCGTATGGAAGCGTGAAGATAGTTTCATCTTTTAATTTCAATATTCCAGCTTTTCTTTAAAAAATTAGAGCCACATGTTCGGCAACACATTGACATATTAAATAACTTTTTAAACAGAAGAAATAAATTCAGGTTACCACCCAACCTTCTGTACCAGATATAATGTTAGGTGCATGGCATGACAGTCCCAACCCTTAAAAAACTCCCAATCTAGCGACAGAATCAACACACAAATTTGTATTTGCCATAATAGATATGAAAACCTTCCCCAAGTGTAGCACTAACTCTAATTGTTATTAACAATAAAAACTCGGAGTCAGCTATTGGGGTGAATGCTGAAGATCAGAGAAGCAGAGTGGCCTGCCACTAGAGTTCTTACCTCTACCAGTGCTCAGACCAAAGGGACAGATTGATCCTGTCCTCAGAATGCTGCCTCAGACTGCATCGTCAAACTGCATCTGAGCTCCTGTCTCCTCCCACCTTATATTCACCTCTCTGCCCAGCCACACCCCTTCCGTCTCCACCTCTCTAGTGCTAGGATTAAAGGCGTGTGACTCCCAGGTACTGGGATTAAACATGTGAGTCGCCACCACCTGGCTGTTTCTCTTTTAGACTGGATCCATTTCGTGTAGGGAGTGGGCTTGGACTCAGAAGAGATCCATCTGCCTCTGTCTTCAGAGTGCTGGGATTAAAGGTGTGTGCCACCACTGCTTGACCTCTATGGTTACCTAGTGGTTTATCGCCACTCTCTGATTCCCAGACGAGCTTTGTTAGGTTACAAACAAAATCTCACCACACCCGTCAGTTTTTCATAGAAAGAGGGAGTCCTGTGACTTCCTCTGAAATAGTTTCGTGAGAAGTATAAGAAGCCGTCCCTTCTTTCATCCCTTATGGCTCCATGGCATCTCCTTCTGTCAAGATTTTTTTCCCCCAGTTTTACTCAGTCAGTCTTACCACAGAAATATGGCTTTACAAGTTACCTAATCAAACTTCCTATTTGATGGTTAAGTCTTTGTTATGGAGGCATGCGAATTTGTGATTGCTGTTTGTCTCACTTAGAACACACCCAGTTCCAAAGAACAGATACCCAAACCCTGTTCTTTTAATCAATGATGATGGACCTGGCTCAGAACTGTTTGGTTTAGACTGGAAACATCACCAAATATCAGATCTCTCTTTGGGAAGGCTTCCTTGTGTGTTCCATTTATTCTGGTTTGACCTGTGTTTGGAAGATTTTATTTATTTACTTATTTTGAGCATATGCAAAAAAGTTCTCAAAGGCTTCAGTAAATTTGCGTATTTTTATTCCAATTAACCAGCCAGAAACTGTAGCAGGAAACGGGATTGTGTTGATATTTTTCGGTGAAATTATGATACTTTAAGAAGGAAGCGCGTGCATGCGCACGCGCACACACTCGCACACCAGTTGCTTGAGCATGTATGGGCACATGGGGGAATGGACTTGGGGGAGGGTAGACTATGATCGGATTTGGAATAAAGTCTAGATGTAGGCCCCACATCCAAACTTCAATCTCCTCTGGTCGGACAGCTTCAGTCAAGCACAGTCATGGCCCACTTAACGACTCTATCTTCTTTACATGAAGTTCAGAGGCCAACGGCTTCTTGCAGTCATGATCCTCAAGAGTTGGCCACTCTCTTCAGTTTGTTCCTGTGGAGGCTCGTTCGTCTCCAGTGTTTCTTCTGCAGAGGCCTGGCTGGTCTTCTCTGCACCCGCCGACCCCAACACAAACCCCTCCCCGGCTCCCCCTCAGGAAAACCTTCCTTCCTAGGCCGAATCTTTCTTTTGTGGGGCTTCTTCAGGCCAAGTTCGGAACTTGCTCATCAAGACTTAACTTCCCGAGGCTGACTCTGGTTCCACCAAGGGCCGGGCTCAAGCCTCTCGCAGAACTCGTTGTCCCCCGTGCGGGGCTCAGGTGCAACGGCGCGCTCAGGTGAGCGAGCTGATTTGCGCGGCGTGAGGGGCTTCGCGCTTTTCCCAGAGTCCGCCCACCACAGCTGCGGCTCCACAGCCTCCCGCGTCCGGCGTGGCTGAGCTCGGGAATGGCAGCGGGTGGCGAATCCAGATGCTACCCAGCTGCGTCCCCGCCGCTGCACTTCAGGGCGCCGCCAGCGTGAGGAGACGCCCGCTGCCGGCCGCGGGCTTTGTCCGTCCGCCGCCCCGCCCCGCCCCGCCCCGCCTCGCGCCTCCCCGCCCCCTCCGCGGTCCCACTTCCTCGGCGCGGGAGGCGGGAGCGCGCCGGGCAGCGAGGGGTTAAGCCGACGCGCTTGAGGCGCGGAGGGATCCGGAGGCGAGCGGAGCTCGGTGCTGAGGCCGCCTCAGCGAAAAAAAAAAATGTCCGCCTGAGGAGACCCACAAGTTCTATCGGGGGGACCGCCAGCCCGCCCGGGGAGCCACGGGCGGCCAAGCCCGAGAGCCGCCCGAGCCGCGCGGACCCAAGCGCTCGCGCGGGCCCGAGGCCACCGAGCCGCCGGCGGCGCGAAGAGAAGGGGTGGGGGGGGAAGCCTGAGCCCGCGCTCCCGGCCAAAGTGAACTTTAATCGGGGAGGTTGGATGCAGAGCCCGTGCGGCAGGTAACCGCGGGCGGCGGGCGGGACGCGCGGAACTCGGGTCCCTTTGTACCGCGCGGAGCCCGGGGCCGCGTCCAAGTTGCGGCGCGCGGCGGGGCGGAGGCGCGAGCCGCGGGGTCCAGGCCCGGGCAGCGGCGGTCGGCCTGCGCGGCGCTCGGGGCTCGGCGCTCGGGGCCCGGGAGCCGCCGAGCCCGTCTCATTGTTCCGCGAGTCCCGGGCAGGGCGGCCCAAGTGGGAGGAGGAGGCCGGGCGGGAGTTTGCGGTGCGCGGACGCGCGTGGGGCGCTCTCCGCCACCCCGGGGACCCCCGCTGGGGACGTCCGGGCCGCAGACGCGGGCCTGTGAGCGGCGCGCTCCCCGCAACTTGTCAGCTCTATTGTTGCCGAGCGAGTGAGTCACTTGCTCTCCGGGTCGCGGCAGCTCTCTTGCTCCCTCGCTGGGCGCGGGCTCGTTCGGTACTCCGCCTCTGGGGACCACGAAGCCGAGCCACCTTGGAAACTTGCGGGAGCCATCGAGCCACGCGTGGGTTCCCGCAGCTGAGCGGTAGCGGGGCTCACCCGCCTCTGCCCATCCCTCCCTCGGTGGGGATGCGTGGGGGTCTGGCGTGTCGGCCGGTGCCCCCCGACCCCGAGCGCTGCCCCTGCCCCTCTCACGTCGGGCCCCCGGGTCTCCGCGACTCAGCTTGTCTCCTCCGCCCGTAGGACCTGCTAGAAGTGGCTGAAGATGAATCCCCAGCAGCAGCGCATGGCCGCGATAGGGACCGACAAGGAGCTGAGCGACCTGCTGGACTTCAGTGCGGTAGGAGAGCTTTCCTCCGCATCTTGGGGTTCTGCTGCGGTTTCCCGAGATAGCGAGCTAGGGAGGAAAGGGGGAAAGCGACATGGCAGCCGCCAACTGCATCTGCTTTTCAGCGATTCTCCGGAGGGCTGGAGTCCAGCTCCCCCAAGTTGGACACCTGAACTTTGATGTAATGTCTAGACTTGCAGATTTCAAACTTTAATGCCAGAGGGGTCATTGGATTTAACCAGTTAGGAGAAGAACAGTGCAGTCATGAGCTTTGGTTGAGCCTAGCCTTGATGATTATTAGGGATTTTAGACTTTGTATGAAAGATTTCTTTCCCCCCTGAAACTCTTCTCAGTATCTTCCTTCCCCAAGACTTCATGTGGCTTGTGGTACCTGAAAATGTGTCAGCTTCAGAGAAGTCGACCTAGCGGTAGAATTCCAGGCCTTCTGAGTTGAGTACTTTAACTATGCGGATGCAGTGTGCATACGTAACGTGGAAAATGATTTAAAAGTAAAAGATGAAGCCACAGAGCCCATTGCCCTTATTTGTTGCTAATGGCTTGAATTTCAACGTTAACTGTGCCTCGAAGGCGGGACCGATACCTGCTATATTAGAACTGATATTTATTATCTTTCTGGTGTGTGGTGGTTTCATCGGACGCGATTCTGATTACAAGTGCTATAAGTAATGTTAATGCAATGGGAATCACTTAGGGCCAAAGTGAAGATCATGGGTAAAATTTTACTGTTTAGACTTAATTATCTTGGAATCTTGCCTGTGGCCGGGTTTTGATAGCAAATGTCACCAGTTTTCCCAAGCAGTCTTAGTAAGTAATATCACTTGTTATTGCCATGCTTGGTCTGAATGTATCTTCCATTTTTATTTCAAACTCTATGAAAATTAAGGAATTAATTGATGACACTTGAACTTTTCTTTGCAAGGAGTCTAGAAGAATTTCAGGATTAACAGATGCATTTGGCTTATTTTGCAGATGTTTTCCCCACCTGTTAATAGTGGGAAAACAAGACCGACGACCCTGGGAAGCAGTCAGTTCAGCGGGTCAGGTAAGATGACGCTGAAAATCAGAAATTTATGTTTTAGTGCTCTGGCACATTTTAATAGAAAGCATAAAGCATTTTAGTGCCCGTCACACATTCTGTACCGTGTCTGGTTAGAATTATAAACTGAAAAAAGTCTCAAACTTGGAGCCTTGTCTTAAAGATTCCTTGATATGTTTTAAAGGATTTCAACATAGATTTCAAGTTGCTCTCTTTTTGTGACTGTCAAGATTGAAAATTGTCTTGAACATGGTTGATTGGGTCATGATTGTGTTTAGAAAAATGCCTGAAGAAGGTGCTCTGTGATTTATGGGTGTTCCTTTTATATGCAGACATTTATTTTCAGCTCATTAGCATTATTAAATCCCAGCTTCTAAAATGGATAAAAGTATTACTGATATATGTGCATAAAAGGTAGAATTGAGACAAATAATAATTAGTTAGGTGTATTTATTTAAAAATGGCTCTTACATTGGAAATCTTTAGAAAATCAGTAATTTTGTGGACATCAATTTAAAATGTTAATTTTATGTTAGAAATAAAAACTTAGATTATTTTAAATGATATATGAATCTAATTTAAAAAAAAATTAGGATTTTTTTAAAAAATTAGATTCCTAAGCCAATACTACTAATGTTAAATTTGTTTGCTTTTGGTGTACTGTTTTGTCATATTACTAAGCTTGGAATTTAGAAATGAATTTTCCAGAGCAGGATATATTCTAGTTCATAGAAGTTGTAACTTCTGTTCACTTAAATTTATTCTTCAGTGTCCAAAGAGCTGGGGAGAAAAGCAATGAGAGCATCATCCTGAGAAAACCGGCTGTTAGGTTTCTGGGCAGAAGCTCAGTCAGTGCTTTTTGTTTACCCTAGTAAAATCATAACTGGTTTCCAAATGCTGTGAGAGCGGAACACCTGGAAATGCGGTTAATTTTATAACCGGGTTTAATGTTTTATTCTATTTCTACTTTATATTTAAAAACCATTTGTTTAAAATCACACATTAGGTTGGCAGACATTACACCATGTGGGAATACTATAGGATGCCTGTCATTTAACGTGTTGAATAGGAAAGCACTTTTGGATTTCATATAAGCTAGAGGATAGTAATCTTGATTATAAAGATATGAAATGTTAGCCAACTTCCAACCCTTCTCCCACCTCTTTTCTCTCGCTAGTAAGCACTGGAGCATTTTCTGCTTTTTGGACTAGAAGTAGAAAATTATTTGTAGAGAAGTAGCTGTGTTGCAGCCCTCTGCTAGTATTTAGAGGACATCTTAATTTTTATAGCTAAGAGTTCAATGTTAAGAACTTTCAGATGTACGTTTTGTAAGACAGGATAGGTGCTTGGTATGCCCTCCTGTGGGTCCTGATTGCTGTTTCATACTGTTAGCTTCAGTTCAGGTTGTGGAAAATGTTTAACTGGGCATTGATTAGGATAGGAACATTAGAAACTTGTTATGAGAGTGGGGTTATACTTAAGAATTAGAATGGCTTCTGATTTGAAAATGTCTGGTGGATTGCAGGCATGGCACTGGCATTTGCCACCACTCTTCAAGGCGTCACACGAATATTTGTGAGAGAAGACACACTCATTTCTCTGCATTAAGATGTTATTTGGGAATTTCTGTATTTTGTGGACATCCACATATTCTGTGGATATGCCCTTGAGTAATTAGAAGATCTAAATTTTGAAATGAGAAAATTGTGTGAGGTTATTTTACAAGATACCTGGTGGATACAGTTTCTCTATACCCTTTCTTATCTCAAAGTGAATGTTTAAAAGAAATTGGCACAGTACTATTCTGTGTATGTACTGTACATGTATCTTATTGACATTTGATTAACCTATGCTGATTTCAAAGGATATTTGTGACACACTATAGTTTCTGTTGATGTGCAGCACATAGGACGTGAAGATCTCATGGTCCTTTTGAAGAGCTGCTTGTAAAGAATAGAGGTTTTGTCTTTGGAGTAACATTTGGGACACCTTTTGCTTTGTGAGAGCTGCAGTTTATAATGTGCAGTATTACGTCCTCCTCTTTATTCATCCCTTTAAAGAATGACTTAATTTTGTAGTTGATTATTTTTGAGATACCATTTAAATATGTACAATACTTTTGTGTCTTTTTACCTGAAGTACCCAGTATATTCTATAGAACGAGATGTTGCTTTTATCTTGTTTCTGAAGCAAAACAAATAACGTGCATAGTAGCCGGCACTAGAAATTCATTATAGAGAAGATGAACGTGTATTTATTACTTGAATCTGTACAATGTCGTTTCTTCCTCAAGATGTTATTTCCTTTACATTATAGTTAGACTGTAAATTAGTCCACTTGGTGTGATAGACTGTGTGAGATGTTCCGTAGTGACCTTGTGATAAGTGTTTCTTTGGAAATGAAGGGTGGGGTACAACAGCTTCAAATATAGTTATAGGAAACAATATATGCATCTTAGTATATTGGCTCATACTTGTAATCTCAGCTCAGAGGCAAAGGCAGGAGGGACAGGAATTCAAGGTTACAACTGAATACATAGAAAATTAAAGCCCAGAGTGGGCTACATGAGACTGTGGAAACAAACCAAAACAAAAAACAAAAGGGAAACTATCCACAGATCCAGTGTTGCTTTCTCCATTTTCTTCCAGTGGTAATGTTTTCCTTAAGTGTAGCATGGTGTCACAAATAGGGTAATGATAGTGGTAAAGACAGCCTTATGCTGCCCTTTTATAATTGCATACACTTTCCTACTAATTAAAAAATCCATAGCATTATTAAGTATTTACTCTCTCCATTATGTATGCTAAGATTATTAAGTGTGGACGCATCATATAACTTTTCAAATTGCTATAATGAAATTTGAATACATCTAGTAAAAAAGAAATGAAGACAGAAAACCATTTATTAATGTATTTTAAAAGTGAATTATAGTACAAACAGAAATGGTGATTTTTAAATAAAATGGAGACTAAATTGGCCTATATCAAGGTATTTTCAGGTTACGAGTGGAGTGTGGGCCTCAGTGTATACCAGTTAGAGTTGAGATTTAGGATAACTATGTTTTATTAATATGTACATGATAAGATTCAACATTTTAGATACTGCTTTACTGATGAATAGTAATGACAGAGTAAGCAATTGTATGGGGACACGTAATATTTTAAGTTAAAATGATTTATTAAAGTAAAAGGTAATTAGTAAAAGGTCTTTTTGGAAAACCTTGTAAGTACAAATATGGAAGACAGAAAATTAAAACACAGGATTGTAGCTGTGAGCACGGTGCCTCTTCATCAGACCACAGTGCTTGAGACTTGCTACACTTAGTGAAAGGTGCTTATAATCGGTCATTTTTGTCTTTTCATCAACAGCTTAAATATAAATTTATATTTCTGTCTTTAAACTATCTTTTGGTATATTGTCTTCCTTGAGTTTCACAATGGTTTTTTTGGATAGGAAAATAAAAACATTCAGCTTTGATTATAATCACAGTTGTTTCTGCATTTTGATTTATCAGAATCATAGAGCATACACAGTTATTAAGGCCAGATAGTCTTTTCTGTTCTTAAACAGTTGGTTACCATTCTTGAAATTCACTGACTGCTTTATATTGTTGAAGACTCGGGCATCTTGTTACAAGAGAGTGCTTAAAGTTAGAGGTGCTTAATTAGGATGCTGTTAGGTGGGAACCGAGGAAGGAAAGAAAATCTTGTTTCTGCACAGGGCATAAGCTACCTTAAAACAAAACCAAACCAAGAAAAAAGAAAAGAACCAAAAACTAAAAAAACCAACAAAATATCGAACAGTTCGATTGCTTTTGGGTGTCACCTGAATGTTTACTTTTAGTTGGGAATGTTGAAATTACAGATCTAAAGTATTTATAAAGTGAGAAAACCAACGTATCACCGCAGAAGACTAGAGATTGGTATCCTGCTTTGTTAAATAGTTGAGCCATATGATTGTCAGTTAGATAACCATTTATTAATTATTACTTTATGCAGCCTGGTCTTGTGGTACTAGCTTTTGGGAAATAGAGAAGGTCATAGACTGGAAGTGGAGACATTTCATTGTTTACGTATAAAGATAAAATATAAAACTGGATGGTAAACTTCTGTATGTACAGAATATCAAGAACTGTATATTAGTATAATTTATGTTGAGTCCATAAGAGGGTTGTGCTATAGAGTGAGGGAACTAGCTAAACTTAAAAGGTTTGATTTAGTGTTCACTTGTGAAGGCAATATGCAGGATTATTCATGGAGGAGAAGAATTCAACTTCCCAGAAGTTGGGATAGTATAAAATAGTAATTTGATGTAACTGAAGAGTCTGTACAGTTTGAGAAAAGAGAAGTTGGCTTTAACCAGTTGCCATTCCAGAATTCATGTTTGCAAGCTTATCTAGAGCTGCATTGTTGGGGTCACATTCAGATATCAACACTTACTAGCTTACTATAGGCTACTGTTCTTAATCTGTTCGGTAATAGCTACTGGTAAGTTTGTTTTATGATCAGAGGAGCTAATAAATGGGAAACCCCAAGAACAGCACTTGGTATGCAGTAAGTTGTGGCAGAATGAATTGTTCCTGGGAAGGCACTGGAATAAGGAAGGTATTTATTTAGGAAGTTGTACTAATCTAAAGATGAGATACTAAGGTTTGGATTTAGTCACAGTGTGTATGGGAAGTAGAAGGAAAGAAAATAGTAGGAGTAAAGGATTCACAGACTCTGAAGAGTCAGAATTCTGTGGCTAAGAGAGACGACAACTCAGGGTTACAGTTCTGGCACGATTAAAGGGTGGTGGTTCTGAAAATAATGAAAGTAATTGAGTCTTAAATTGAACACAACCTACTTGGGGGAGTAGTTAGCAGTGGAACAGTTACCTAGAGTTCTGATAGGCGGGAGAAGTAGATTGAAGCCATATTAAGGTGTTTAGCTGTTAACTAAAAGTTTATAGGTTTGAATCCTATCAATCTAGAAGAGGATTTAGCTTAATTAAAGCGATTGATTTGCATTCATTGATAAATCATTGCGTTTGATTCCTTGTGTTGTGAAAACCAAACCAAATAAAAAACAAGGAGCATCCCCTACGTATTCCCCCACCCCAGTAACAGAAGACACATGGATATTTAAAGGACTGGAAACCCTTGTGGCTAATTTGGAGATTTTTGAGGGGAAAATGCTGGGAAATGAGTTAAAGTGTTGTTTTAGAACAAAACAAAAGCAAATAACTCACCCTTACATCTGCCTATAAAATTAATGTATAGTTGTCAATGGTCAAGTTGGAGAATAGGAAAAAAATTCACCCTTATTTCACTGTTCAGAGAAAACTGTTAGGTTTTTGATTTGTTTCTTTTAGTCTTTTTTTCTCCACCTAGAAGTGCTGTATTTGTATTCCAATGTGAAATCTTAATGGTAGTTCTACTTTATATCACCCCCTAAAAATTTCACTACATATTCTTCCATGAGCATTTTCTCTACCGACTTGGTTTAAAAATATTTGCATCTCTTGCATGGAGTAGATACAGCAATACTTCAGTTTTCTGATTGTTTGAATATAGGGATTTTGTTAATTTTACTTTTGATATAAATAATGTGGTAATTAACACTTCTTTGTACCTATGTGTATTTACCCATATATATTTTTTCTTTGATAAAGGATACAGATTTTTTTCCATACCCTATAAGTTATAATTAAGGAGTTAATGAATTCTTTAGGGAAATAAACTCAGTGAGATAAATGATGAGGCTAAGAATTGATGTTAATGGTAGATTTAGGTGCATATAATCTGACTTTGGTTGATTATTTAAGGTAAAAGTACAGTGCTTATAAAGCATGAATGGAGTGAGTGGTGGTGACATTTCACTCACTGTACCGGTATTATATATAAAGGGTTTATGCATTTACTGGGGAGACTTACCTGCCGTCTTTGACTTGTGCTTATTGAGACGGAGAGAAACCAATTGAATTAGTGAGAAAGTCCTTGAATTCTGGCTTTTCAGGAAAGAGGCAGAGTCCTGTAGTGGGTGGAGTTGGCCTTCAGAGCCGTGTTGTTGGCCTGGAATCAGTGCTTTCAATTTACTAGCAGTGTGGCCCTAAGCACATCATTCAAATCCCCTGAGGACACTTTTCTTATTTGTGTAAAGTAGATTATACCTATTTTCAGAATCGTAGTGAGGATCAGGTAAAGTTGTTTATTGTGTATTTTTGCATACCATAAAGCTAACTCAAATGGTTATAATTACTAATGTGGCATCCACCCTCCCCCACTTTTCAACAGAATCTCACTGTGCTGTCCTAGAACTCACTGTGGAGTCCAGAGCAGACTTGAATTTATGATAATCCTCCTGCCTCAGCCTCCAAAATGATGGGATTACAGGCCTGAACTACTATATTCACGATACAGTGTCTTCTTAACTAGAATTTATAGGTATATTAACAGTAATAATTATAATCAGTATTATAGGCAGTGTTTATTAATTTTTATGATAGGCATTGTCCTAAGTAGTTTACAGAATTATCTTTGTGGTGGTGGAGTTGAATAAATGCTTCGTGAGGGCAACATATCAAGCTGCTCTTTTGATGTGATAATTATATGTATTTTTATATGTTACATGTATAAGATGTAAAAAAAGTTCAAGAATAGCTTTGAAAGATCATCTGGTTACTAAGGAACTAAACTGCTGTATACTGTCTTCTCCTCTTCCTCCTCCTCCTTTTTTTCCTAGATTATTTCTTCTTAATGTTATTTTGTAGACCTCCAGGTATTATAGCGTACAGAATAGTGGAATGAGTATACTTTTTGCAGACCTTCCATGCTTAGGTATTATCATTCCTTTGATGTAGGTAATGTTTTCTCCATATTTTCTCCACTTGCTTTAAATTCTTAAAGGAATAAAAATGACATAACCTGAGAGAATAACTAGGAGACAGGCTAGGAGGAAGTGCAGAAGGTGTTGGATTAAAACAGTGGTTCTCAACATATGGCTGTGACCTCTTTTGTTGAATGACCCTTTCATGGAGTCACCTAAGCCCATCATAAAATACAGATATTCACACTATAGTTAATAAGTACAAAAATTACAGTTATGAAGTAGCAATGAAAATAATTGTATGGTTGGGGTCACCACAATGTTTGAAACTGTATTAAAGGGTTGAGGAACTGTATTAAAAGGTCGCAACATTAGGAAGGTTGAGAACCACTGGGTTGAACTTCTCCACTTTTCTCAATGGTAGAGAAAGGATGCACTGCAAATTACCAGAAGCAGTCTTAACTAAATTTCTTGTATTTCACTTCCTAATGCCTAGCACAAACATGCTTGTTGTAAAACTGAGGCTCTGAAGGTTACCATGCTTAGCACATGGCCCTGCTTGTTTCTAGCTCTGCTTTGTGTCTGGAGATAGGGCCAGGGATGGGTTACCATCTCTGGGATGAGACTGTCCTGCCCTCCTCAGCTAGGCTCAGTTCTAGAGCTCTTTCTTTCTTTCTTTCTTTCTTTCTTTCTTTCTTTCTTTCTTTCTTTCTTTCTTTCTTTCTTTCTTTCTTTCTTTCCTTTCTTTCTTATGTATACAATATTCTTTCTGTGTGTATGCCTGAAGGCCAGAAGAGGGCACCAGACCTCATTTCAGATGGTTGTGAGCCACCATGTGGTTGCTGGGAATTGAACTCAGGACCTTTGGAAGAGCAGGCAATGCTCTTAACCGCTGAGCCATCTCTCCAGCCCTAGAGCATATTCTTTAGCTGTCTTTTCTTCTTACAGAAGACTATGTTTAAAGCAAAAATGGCTTTGTAGGTAGAAAACTGTTCATAAACTAAAGCTTAGGTAGATAAGTACATTATATGACTGCTATTTGAACCTGCTTTCAGATGTTTCCAGTCAGGTCATTCTATAATTTAAAAAAAAAAAAAAGATTTTATTTTATTTTTTAGTTTTTTTTTCAAGTCAGGGTTTCTCTGTAGCTTTGGTGCCTGGTCTGGAACTAGCTCTTAGACCAGGCTGGCCTCGAACTCACAGAGATCCGCCTGCCTCTGCCTCCCGAGTGCTGGGATTAAAGGCGTGCGCCACCACTGCCCGGCAAGATTTATTATTTTTATTTTATGTGTATAGGTATTTGCCTGCATGAGCCTGCCTGGTGACCATGGAGGCCAGAAAAGGATGTTGGATCCCTTGGAACTAAAATTACAGATGGTTGTAAGCCATTGTGTGAGTGCTGAGAGTTAAGTCCTCTAAAAAATTGGCTGGTGCTTTTGACCACTGAGCTGTTCCTTTAGCCCCCATCCTATAATTTTTAAATATACATTTTAAATGGGAAAAAATTCTATTTTTATAAAAATACCTTAATTTCTGTTCTTTGTTTAAAATGTGCTCTCATGTGTTGCAGTTTAAAATTGTGGTCTTAGAGTGGCCATGATGAGTCATTTAAGCTCTTCAAGGCTGCTTGGGGACGGGAAGATCACACAGAAATGAAAACAGATTAAGGATTGGTGACTAGTCTTCATTCTAGCCAATCATGAGTCAGAGATGGAATCTTTAGAGTAATATTATAAAACAGTCTGAGATACCTTATAGGATAGACTTGCTTTTTTTTTTTTTTTAACTTTGCTACCACATCTCAAAATACTTTTTGTTTGTTAATAGGCATGGTAGTTTATACCTATGATCATAGAGTGTACAAGGCTAAAGCTGGAGGATTGTGAATTTGAGGTTAGCCTGGGTTTTTTAGTGAAATCCAGGTCAGCCTCGTCTAAAGAATGCCAAACCAAAAGAATCAAAAGGTAAAGTTTGTCCAAGATGTCATTTTGTCTACTGCTTTGGGGTTAAGAGAGCATCTAGTTTGGGACTGGGAGGTTTTCAGAGTTGTGATAATTAGATGGATGAAGCATCCTTCGTGGAACCAGGTGGAAGTCCTGGTTGGACTGTCTTTGCTTCTAGTGACCTAGTGTGGGCTGGATCACTTCAAATTAGTGGCTGTAGCACCATTTTATTGGTGACTGGCAGAGTATAGGTTGGACATAATGTGACTGACTTTTCACTCTAAACAGAGTTGTATTTGTGAGCATGGCAGGATTTGTGTTCGGAGCTACCATTCTTTAGTTCTGGAGACATATCTTGTTTTGAAGTTTTTGGAGACAGATGAAGTTTGCTTGTGCTATTGGACAGGAGAAAACACTAACCTCACTTTGAAGTTACGGTAGAAACATGGTGTGGCCATATTTAGGTTCTGTATTGACCATTGTGGAACCGGCTTGACATTTCTGAGTTTTCCTGATTTTTAAGTTTCTCTGAGGCTTTATTTGGAAGCTCTACCAAGTGAAGCTGCCGTTGTTATCTGGTCAGAGGCTCATGTACTTTCTGGTTGCTGTTGTCATCTTAGGTTTTTGTAAACTGCCCCCTCCCCCCCAGGGTCTCGCTGTCGCTTTGGAGGCTGTCCTGGAACTAGCTCTTGTAGACCAGACTGGCCTCGAACTCAAAGAGATCCGCCTGCCTCTGCCTCCTGAGTGCTGGGATTAAAGGTGTGCATCACCACTTCCTGGCTTTTGTGAACTGTTTTGCACTGTTGGTTCCAGTATGGAATAAAACTAAGAGAAGGGCTTTCTTTCTTTTTTGTCTTTTTTTCTTCCCATATTGACTCTCTTGGGGCTGTCAAGTTAGGTCAGTGATAACGGCACTTACTGCCAAGCCTGAAGACCTGAGTTTGATCCCTGCGACTCTCTTGGTGGGAGGAGAGACCTGACTCTCACAAGCTATTTTCTGACCTCTACATGTGCTTTGTGACATATTTGCATGTCCCTCCCCCATAAACAGGACAAAAAAGCCACCTCTTATGTCAAATCTCTTGGTGAGGACATAGAACAGCTCGGATGGATTAGGCTCGTTCCTGGAGGTATTTCAAGACTCCAGGTGTCCTTAATGTCTCTTACCTGAGTGTCAGCTGTCTGTTTCTAGTCCAGGTTAAGTATGTTTTGTTTGCTGTAACTCCCATTTCTGGGCTGTAGGTGCATAGTCACTCGTTGTAATTTTGAAACCCAGAAAAGTCTAAAATTTTTACCTACAAATTTAGTGGATAACTTTTGCTGGTAATGTGTGGTTTAGTATTAAGGGAGGACATTGATACTGTTTATGATCCTAGTTTTTGTATGTTTATCAGACGTTGGAGCAATTTATAACATAGTTTATATACTATATTTTTTTCTAAAATTGGAAAACCCCCACCTTCCTAAACTTTTTTACCTTCTCAAAAAAATTTCTTTATATTAAAGTGTAGACTGGAAACTTGAAATACAGGAAAAAAATGTGGTAAGTTAGTTCAGTAACAAGTTCTTGGGCTAGAGGATTTTCAGGCTGGGTTTTGTTCTTTGAGAGTCTTCTTTAATAGATTGATTAGGGACTTAGATTCTACTTTGAGGATCAACTAGCTGTCTTATCTTTGGGCCAAGGAATACTCACACTTCTGTTAAATCATGCAGGAAGGCATTCAAGGTACTCTTGGTGTGATACTTATATAACCAGCATTAGTAGATGATCCTTTCAAAAGGAAACCTCATTCTTTACCATTCTCTTTCTGAATTTTGTCAGTTGTTTGGTAGCGGATAGAGAAGAAAATCCTCCCAACTTTACAAAGAAAATGTGGAACCATGATACTTACAGGTTATAGATAAAAATCATTCTTTAACTTTTTTTATTTTTGGAAAAGTTTTTAGATGAGTCCCATAATTGTTATTCCTATAATACACTCATGGCAGTATTTTTTATTTTTTAAAATCATGATTTTAATGAGTGAAATCTTTAGAGCCTATGATTGGTTCTGTGCCACTACTATTAATACAGCTATAGAAGTAACGAAACTTCCATAGTATAGTGAATTGGGCTTTTGGAGAGTCTGCTCCGACTTTTCCATCTACTTTGCAAACCTGTATGTTTCACTGCTCCTAGTGTTAACTGTCTGAAGAACCATGATACAGTATTGGATAATTAGCTTAGCTGCTAACTGTATGGTAAGAACACAAAGCAGGCTCTGTAGCTAAGGTTTCTCTTGCTTTCATATTTACTTAGCCTCTCTTTTCTAGCCTCCTAGCAGTGCTGCAGTGAGCAGACTCCATTTACATCAAGATAGTTAAACTCTGGAGACTCACTCAACAAGTTGTAATAGCACTTGGTTCTGCCCAGTGACTGCCGGAAGGGGCAGTCTCAATCATTATAAAATTGCTTCATAAATATTTGCTCATATGCTGTTTACTTCATGATTCTTGTAAGAGCTTGGTAACTGTTCATTTCACAAAGGAAACAAATCAAGAGGGATGCATGTTTGGTGTGGTTTCTGCCTGTCCCTCTAGCAGCAGCTGATGAACTAGCGGTAGTCGCACCTGCACTGATACCAATCTGCACTAGGCAGAGTTTGTCTAAAGGAGGAACTTACTGTCTCTAGAAATCGTTAGAGTTTCTTGTTAAAACAAGGAGTCTAATGTAGGGTAAGGTTTATATTCTCCAAAGTAAAGTGCTTCAAGACTTGTTTTTATTAAAAAGAAAACAGTATAGTCATGAGTTTACATAAAACAGGTAAGCATTTAAAAAAGTATTGAAGATGTTAATTGTAAACAGCTACAGTCTGAATCATCTCTGGGGGAATGGGACTTTTGTGTCTTACTGTTTAGTTGTCTTTGTGTTTTTGGAAGAATAGGAAATTTTATAGTTGTTATGTATTGGGATATTCACACCTATTTTCAGTTGTGATGGTAGAAGAGATTACATCTCCCACTGGCTTTTCTGATGGTTTGGCTGTAAATGTCAATGAAAAGCACAGGCAAGTGATGTGCAAAACTAAAAACTATCGGAATTTGCATGAGGGCTCTTAAATTTACCATTACCTACTTTAGAGTATTGTCATCTGCCTTTGTCTGTTTATTTGCTGTGATTGGTTGTTATTGTTATTTGGACTATAAAGTCCTTGAAAACGTGGTATTTTACCCTTGTGATTCAGCAAAATACCACCTTTTAAAGTTCATAAACTCTTGATTTAGGTTTGGTCTTAAGTGATAATTTGGAAAGAGATTAAATACCCCAGTATTTATTTATTTTTTTCCTTAGTATAGTCTTCCTGGTAAGAGAAATTATTAAGATTTTATGAAGATTAACTGACTAAGTCTTGAAGTATGCACTGTTTAGTAGACTACTGTTTAGTAGAATGGTTTACCTGTTCTCTCATTTCTTCCACAAAATTTGTAGCCCATTCAGGACTCCACATTTAAGTATCAACGATAAGCAGGAAGTGGCCAAGTGGTAAAGCCATTGAGGTTTTAACATGAGTACAGCTGGCTCTGCAGAACCTGGTTCTAAGCAATGAGAAGTGATACTTTGATGGTGGTGGTGGTGGTGGTGGTGGTGGTGGTGGGATGTGTGTATGTGTGTGCGTGCATGTGCGTGTTCTGTTCCCACCCTCCCTGAAAAGAGTGTGTGGTACATTTATTCTTAGTAATGTCACACTGTGGAGAGAAGGCAGAACTTGTTTGGTTCTTGCCTTAGCTGGTCATAGGAACTCACTTTTGTAAGAGCTGTAGGAACTATTTTACTACCATATAGAACTGTTAAATGCCCAGGCCAGGACTTTGAAAGTTAGGCTTCTTCCTAAACAACCTTGATTTTTGCCAGTTGATTTGGGCTTCGGTTTGGAAATGAGGTTGTGTAGTTTGCAGTACAGTAGGTGTGGAGAAGAGTTCTGAAGAACAGCGAGAAGACAAGTCGAACAGGGATGTCTGGTCCCTGCTTAACTTGTGACAAAATAAATATTTCACTTAGTACTCTGAGTCACCTTTGGTTAGATTTTTAGGGACAAGACTAGTTTTGTTGATTCTAGAAATATGTTATCTGCATGTGTTCATGTATAATTTTGTTCAGTGCTAGACTCTGTTTCAGGGCCTCATGTATACCACTGAGGTATACACCTGATTCCCTGAGAGATTGTACAGCTAGATAGATATATCTTTAGCAAGTATTTCCTCCTCCTCTTCTCTTCCTCCCCTCTTCATTATTTACTTTTATAAAGAGTTAGGTTGGCCATTATGATGTAATTACTCTGAAGTTAAAATGTTATCAATGTATATGTGATTTGGAAAGATATTGTTTCCTCTTCTGTTGAATGATAAGACACCATGGCCAAAGTAACTTATAAAGAAAGTTTATTTGGGGCTCACTGTTTCATGGCATGGGGCATGGTAGCAGGCAGGCTTTTGGGTATGGCTCTGAAGCAGTAGCTGAAAGCTTAGGTCTTGAGACACAACTCTTGATGCAGAGATATTGTAAGAGGCTGCTTGTTTGTTTCAGGCTGCCCAGACTCCCAAAATAACCACTCAGAAACTGTATTAATTAAATCACTGCTTGGCCTGTTAGCTCAAGCTTCTTATTGGCTAGCTGTTACATCTTAATTTAACCCATTTCTATTAATCTGTGTATTGCCACATGGTCGTGGCTTCCCAGGTAAAGTTCTATCCATTATCCTGCATCTGTCTACAGCCAAGCAAGCTACGTGGCTTCTCTCTCTGACCCTGCCTACTCTTTTTATGAAGCATGGCTACATTCTGTTAAGCCATTGGCTGAAAGCAGCTTTTTTATTCATTAACCAATAAAAGCAACACATATACAAAAGGACTTCCCACACCACAGAGAGAGCTAACTGGGAATGGTTTTTGGAAAACCTTGACGTGTGCCCCCAGTGACACACCTCCTCCAGCAAGGCCTTCCCTCCTAATCTTTCCCATACAGTCCTACCAACTGGAGACCAACTTTTAACTATATGAGTCTATGGTGGCCCTTATTTAAATCATCAAACCTCAGTTGAAGTAGTATATCAGGAGACTTCTTGTTTTATATTAATCTGGAGCTGTGATAAAATAATAAAAATCTCATCTCTATAGTCTTCCATTTTCTACTACTGGAGCTACTCAACTGATTTAAGACCACTTAATGTGAGCTATCAGCTGTTGGGATACTTGCTTCTGCATCTCAGCCCTCACAGTTTTCCTCTACAACAGTTTTATTTTCTTACATAGCCTGATAGAGTAGATACTATTTTTCAGAATCTCAGTGACTTCCATTTGCTTGTAAAACCTTTTAGATTTCTGAGAATACCTTGGTAGACTCAGCGTTGATGGATTTAGTTTCTGAAAAATGCCCATTTGCCCCCTGTGAAAAGAGTAGGTTTGTGTTTATTCAGTGGCTCTGAGATGAGATAATTGGTATTTTTATGATATGAATGGAGCCTTTGTGTTTTTGAATGTTGTAAAACAAAGCTGTATTTATAAACACATTTCAAAAAATATAAATGACACTTTTTGGTGAAGATGTTCACTGAATAGCAAGAAAGTTCAGAAAAGGGAGCTTTGTTAGCAATTAATAATAACCTAACTGTTTCTACTGACTGTCTCATTGATGTTTAGAGTACCTGATTTTAGAAACTTTTGCGTTAAAAATAATCTTCAGATGGTGTTATAGTTCAAAAATACTTTATGAGATAAAATGTTCCTTTACAAGTTTAGAGTTTTAAAATAATTATCTTTGTTTATAATGTATTCCAAATAAAAATAGTCACAAAAATATCTCTAGGAAGTCCTTGCTTGATGCCAGATACAAGATGAACAGGGTACTATACTATGGTCTAGTTGATTTAGTGTAAATAAGCAATATCACAAGTCTTCAGACAAAATCTAAAGTTAGTCTTTAGGTTTTGAAAATTAAAGTGACCTTTTTCTTGTCATTCTCTTTTCCAAGATTTAAAACAAAGATCTTACTTCACTTTTATGTGTATGAATATTTTGCTTGCATGTATATAAATACATCCATTGTGTGTGCAGTGCTTGAGGAGACCAGAAGAGGGTGTCTAATACCCTGTTCAGATGTAACTGAACCAGGGTTCTCTGCTCTTTTCCATTCCTTTCCTCTTCTTTTCTTGCTTTCCTTTCTTTTTATTTAATTTTTTTTTCATTTTGCATACCAACCCCAGTTCCTGCTCCTTCCTCTTCTCCTGCCCACCCCCCACCTAACCCCTTTCCCACCCCCATCCACTTCTCAGAGGGGGTAAGGCCTACTTTGGGGAGTCAAGGAAGTCTGAGCAAGGTATCCCACCATAAGGAATGGGCTCCAAAAAAGCCAGTTCATATACGTGGGATAAGTCCTGTCCCATTGCCAGTCTCTCCCCTCCCCCAACAGATCAAGCCACATAATTGTCACCTACATTCAGAGGTCCTAGTTCAGTCCAGAGTCGACCCCCCTCCCACCCTGCTCATATCATCTCTCTTCCCTCTTCTCAACTGAAATCCAGGAGCTCAGCCCAGTGCTTGTCTGTGGATCTCTGTGTCTGCTTCTATCTGTTACTGGATGTAGGTTCTATGATGAGAATTAAGGTAGTCACTAATCTGATTATAGAGGAAGGCCGGTTCAGGCACCCTCTCTACTCTTGCTAGAAGTCATCTGGTGAATTTCTGGGAATTTTCCTAGCACCAGGTTTCTTCCTAACCCCATAATGGTTCCCTCTCATTGCTCTCCCTCTCCATTCTTCCCGCACTAGGACGTCTCTATTCCTCATGTTCTCATCCCCATCCTTCTTTTCTACTCCCCCCCCCCCCCCCAGTTTACCCAGGAGATCTTAACTATTTCCCCTTCCTGGTGCCCTTCATGTGTGTCCCTCTTATGGACCTCCTTTTTACCTAGCTTTTCTGGGCTGGTTATCCTCTGCTTTACACCCAATATCCACTTTAGGAGTAAGTACGCACCATGTTTATCTTTCTGGGTCTGGGTTACCTCACTCAGGATGGCTTTTTCTAGTTCTGTCCATTTGAGTGCAAACTTGTACAGCCACTTTGGAAATCAGTATGGCAGTTTCTCAGAAAATTGGAAATGAATCTACCTCAAGACTCAGCTTTACCACTTTTGGGCATGTACCCAAAGGATACACAATCATACCACAAGGACATTTGCTCAACTATGTTCATACAACCTAGATGCCCCTCAACCGAAGAATGGATAAAGAACTTTCTGGTCACAGACATTTCTAGCATCACAAAGAGTTTGGGATTTTCCTCTGTTGCTCTCTTCATCTTACAATCCTTTACTAGAATCACCCATCACTAACACCTTGCCCAATATTCACTTCAAAGCTCATTCTTAGCTTTTATTCAATCTCCAGTTCTAAACTGCCCCTCATTTTAAGTTAGTTATTGTATTAAATTCTTCACTCTCAGGTACCATATTCTTTTCTCAGCTTTGCTGCTGCTGTAGCTGACTGCCTGAGACTAAGCAGTTTATGAACAGAAGTTATTATCCCATGGTCTGTAGGTTGAGAAGTCACATGTCACCGTTCCAGTGTGTGGGCAGGGGACCAGACCCTTTTAGACATTAATCCTTTCATACGAGTGAAGCCCTCATGACCTGAACATTTCTACATAGACCTCAACTCCCAAAACTGTTGCATGGGCCTTGGTGGATGCAAACAGCTCAGACTAGCTAAATAATAGGATGTAGTAGGAGCTGTGGGCCTCTTCCCACAGCCCGGCTCCTGGCCGCCTGGCTAGCTTATGCCCAAAATAACTACACGTAAACTGTATTCTTTTAAACACTGCCTGGCCCATTAGTTCACATCTTGATTAACCCATTTCTATTAATGTGTGTAGCACTCCAAGGTGCGCTTACTGGGAAGATTCTAGCCTATGTCCATCCTGGGTTGGAGCTTCATCCAGAGTTTCAACAAATGCAACCTGTAAGGGAGGCACTTACATAAATACTATCGTAGTTTAATGTATGAAATTTTATATTTCCATAGATTTGCTCTCCTTAAGATTATCTTACCAGTGCTTCATAGAGTGGTTTAAGCAAATCGACTCCCCTGTTGAGTTTGAGGAGTATTTGTAGTGTGATGAATGAGTAAACATAAGACTGTACTTAGAAGTAAGGTCAGTTTTCTGCTTATTCAGTGATCATACTGATTGAAGGAGTAAGAACAGATGTAAAGAACTTCCTGAGTGATGTCTCCCTTGTATTATTCACTGTCCCTGCAGTGATCAATTGATTGGCACAGAAGATTCTGTTTTAATCAGTGTTACCAATTCTTTAGAGAGCCATGTGTTAGGATGGCCTTAAGTTTGTTTGTTTTTTTGAGACAGGTTTTCTCTTTATCTTTTATTTTATTTTTTATATAGGATCTCTCTGTTTAGCTTATCTGGTGCATCCTCTTGCTTCTGCTTCCTAAATATTTTGATTAAAGTTCTGTACCACTATAGCTGGTCAGAGGAAATTTTTGTTTGCTTATTTGGAGATTTTTAAATTAAGTACTTTACCTTAACATCAAATTATCTAACTGATATTAGAGCAATTAAATGAGCTTATTTATGTCAGCAGTGTTCTGTTTTCAGAAGAATATAGTGTTCATAACCAAGCTGCATTGTGTTCTAGAATGATTAGGTTTATTTCTGGGGAACTCTGGAGTTCTATTGCATTCTGTACAACTCATTTGGTTGTCTTCGGTATATTTTAATTGCTTTTAAGTCAACTTCAGATGCAGGTTCTTAGTACATTTTCATTCATATTAGTAGTAGGTAGACACTGATGTTTGTAACAGTACTGTACACTTGTAAGCTTGCAGTTGTATTAGCTGCCTGCTGTTTAGGTGTAAAGAAATGGGTAGTTTCATTTAGCCATTAGATTAGAGTCAAAGTCATATTTAACCTGAAGTGTTTGTTCATTTGAGTAAGGAGAAAGGAGATGGAATTTCATGAAGAATCGTCAATGTGCCCCGATCACCTGCATGGTGCTTTACCTTTATTAATTAAATTTGATGGCTCTATAGAAGTATTATTTCTTAAACCTTTGAAACTCAGAGAGTTTATTGTATATTTTTGTTCTGTGGTAATTGCCATTACATTTCTCTGCTTCAGTATTTTGAATAATAACTTTTGTGTTTTTTTTTGTTTGTTTGTTTGTTTTTTGAAGACTGAGTTTTTCTGTGTAACAGTCCTGGTTATCCTGGAACTTGGTATGTAGACCAGGCAATTCTTGAACTCATGGAGATCCACCTGCCTCTGCCTCTCAGTGCTGGGATTAAAGGTGTGCACCACCACCCCCTGGGTTGAATAGTTTTATAGAGATATGATGATACACTGGTATCTTCAGACTTGTGCAACACTGCATACCCCATTCATTAAGAAATATCATTCCTATTAGAACTGAGTCTCCCTTCTTCCTTCTATTCAGCCCCTGGCAATAGCTCGTCTGTCTGTTTCCATGGATTTGTCTGTTTTGGTCATTACATATAAACAAATCATAAAATAAGTATTTTGTGATTAGCTCATTTCACTTAGCATATTTTCAAGGTTCATCCATGGTGTCGCTTATGTCAATACTTAGTTCCTTTGTGATTGAAAAATATTCCCTTATTTGGTTGTACTACATTTTATTTATCTTTCCATTATTTAATTAAGGTTTGTTTTGTTTTACCTTCTGAGGGGTTGATGCCAGAGTGGTGAACACTTTTGTCAATGATTTTCCAATTTTCTTGTATATAATCAAGTATCATTTATGAGGTTTATTCTTAGAAATATATCCTTATATATAAACATACAATGTACTTACACAAGTATTGGTTAATCTAACAATGTGGCCTCTTAATGTATTCTAAAGATGTGGTAAATGGAAGATGAATAAAACTGCTGCCAGTTTAACACTATGGTGTTTAAAAGTGCACTTTAAAAATACAAGTATAAGGAATACACCCAAATATGGTGGCGTGTACCACACCTGTGGTCATAGCACTTAGGAGGCAAAGGTTGAGAAACTTTTGAGCCCAGGAATATAAGAGCTGCACAATGAGACCCCAACCTTAAAGCAAAATTATAGTAAAAATTACATGAAAAGGTAACACAGCTGTTACCATTGTTGCGTATCATGAACTTTTCCTAATGGTGTGTGTTGTACTTTTATATCATGGCAGCACAGTATGTGTGCTGTTCCAGCGTCACATTAAGCATGTGAATATCTCATTCCTTTAAGATATTAAGCTGGTCCTTAAGTTCCAGTTGTTGTCTGACTGATCAGTGTGTATCTTATGATTGTACCAAGGACAACTCTATTGAACCAGTTGACTTCCATTAAACAAGCAGACTTCTCCAAACTCGGTTCAGTTCTTGATTTTTTTTTTTTTGCCAAAATTTGTCTTTAATTTTAGACATCATAGTAAATATGAAGCCCTCACTGAAAACTTGATGTATATATTTTTTAATGATTAATTGTTGTAATATGGAGCAGCGGGGCTGCATCCCCCGCACCCCGGCCGCCTGCTAGCTTATGCCCCGAAATAACAACACACAAACTGTATTCTTTTAAGCACTACTTTGCCCATTATATCTAGCCTCTTCTCGGCTAACTCTCGCACCTGGACTAGCCCATTTCTAATAATGTGTGTAAGCACCCCAAGGTGCGCTTACTGGGAAGATTCTAGCCTACGTCCATCCTGGGTCGGAGCTTCATCGCGTGTGTCTCTGAGAGGAGCTATGGAGTCTGTCAGGAGACTGGAGCATGGCGTCTCTGCTCCACAGAGCAGAGCTGTCGAGTCTGAGCTCACTTCCTCTTCCTCCCAGCATTCTGGTCTGTTTACTCCTCCCACCTATGTTCTAACCTATGAGGGCCAAGCAGTTTCTTTATTAATTAACCAATGACCTTCCTCCATCAATAGGATTCACCAGTGATGCCTTTTATGTCACTTTTTTAGGTGAAATAACAGAATTTTAATTTAGTTTCATTTATATAAAGCTAGTTAAAGTATATTTTTAGAATCATTTGATACTGGGTTAGAGCACTTAGGTCTTTGCTTCTGTTAGGCAAGCACTCAACTACTGTGTCAACTCTCTAGCTCAGGTTTGTTATCCATGGACCTCTAAGCAATTTGTTTTCATTTATTGTCATGAAATTATTTATAATATTATTTTATGTTTTTATTGGGTTTAAGATATGTAGTCATGCTTTCCACCCAGTGTTGATAATTGTGTTTGTGATATTTTTTGTTTGTTTTGAAATAGGGTCTCATATATCCCAGTGTGGCTTTAAGTTCATACTTACTGTGTTACTAAAATGGGCTTGAACTTTTGCTTGGCTACCTTTGCCTCCCAAGTGGTGGGATTATAGGCTTACATAGTCATGCCTTAAAGAAAGTTGCATTTGTCTGTGTATTTTCCATTTTTAACATTGCTCATTCCTTGGTGTATACATGCTTCTCTAATCTCATTTTCCTTCTACCCCTCCCCAAATTTCCTTTTTAATGTTAGTAATGATTGTCTTTATTTCTGTTGTTCTAATAAAAGTTTAGCCTTTCCTATTTATTTATTTATGTATTTATTTATTCATTTATTTATTTGAGACAGGCTTTCTATGTGTAAAGTCCTGGCTGTTCTGGAACTCACTCTGTAGGCTAGGCTGGCCTTGAACTCACAGAGATCCTCCTGCGTGTGACTCCTGAATGCTGGGATTAAAGGCATGTACCACACAACCACTGACCAGCCTTTACATTTAAAGGATAGTTTTGTTGGGTTTACAATTCTAGACTAATATTTTTCTTTGTTGGCAATTTAAAGATTTCTAAAAACACTGTATTTTGGCTTATTTATCACAGTAAGTCAGTAGTGATTCTATATATGTCTTTTCTATATAAGGAACAATTTTTCTTCCTGTGGCTTTAAAAAGATTTCCTAGTTTTCTGTAAATTATGAGTTTCTTGTGTATATTTGATGTTTATACTTATACAACATTTTATATAATTTGAAAACATTTTTATCTTGGTATTTTTTTTTTTTTTTTGAGACATGGTTCATCATATAGTTTTGACTGTCCTGGAATTTACTTTGCAAACCAGGCTGACCTCAAACTCATAGAGTTCCACCTGCCTCTACCTCCTGAGTGCTGGGACTAAAGGCCTGTGCCTCAGTTGGCCGAGGGATTGGGATGGGGGTGTCTCGGTATCTTCCTATCCTTGTTGCTAGAACATAGAGATTAATACTGTCACAGTTGTTACTGAGGTAACAAAACCTTTTTTTCCCCAATGTTTTGTTCTTCAATTCAGTTTTAACATTTTCTGATATTGTATCTTTTGTTTTTATTAAAGACAAGCTCTCTTTCTCAGAGTGAGTGCTTTGAATTATTTATTATTATTTATGTGCATGTGTTCCAAAACCCCACACCAGGTCTAAGCTAATTTGTATATATCTCCCCATGCCCTCTGGACTAAAGCTCACTGTGCAGAACAGTTTCATACTTGCAGCTATTCTTTTGCTTCTGTGTCTTGGGCGTTGGGATTGTGAGTGTGTTAGCTGCTGGTTATTTTCTTCTACCTTGTCTAATATAGAAGGTTTGTATATTAGAATATGACATTTTATTTCTTGAAGCTCATGTTATTTGGTCATTTTAAAACCCTTTCCCATTTTTCCTTTTTTTTTTTTTAAATGAGTTGTTTGTAATAGTTGTTTTCAAGTCTTTGTTTTGTAATACCACTGTTTTATTCTGGAATATTTCTGTTGATAGTTTTTTTTTTTTTTGTTTCGTTTTTCTGTTTGGTTGTGGGGTCACATTTTCCTGCTAATTTACATAGCTGGTAAATTTTTATTTCCTTGCCTTTGGATTTTTTTGCTTCATTATAAAATTTGGTTTTTAGACTGCTGGTGTGCAACATCAATCTTTACTTTTCTGCTTCGTGGTAAGGAAAGCCTGCTTGATCCTATCACAGACGCCTTCAGCACACATGGGCCCACTGTAGACACTGCTGATTCATTGTTGTTTTCATTATAGAGCATGTCATAAGGTCTCTCTGCATAATCTTCTCCAGGTCTTCCTGGGCCCATGTTAAATGGCAACTGTGGTGCTTTTCTTCTGTCTTGGTCTAAAGGGAAAACTTCTTTTAACCAAGAAGGATATTAGCCAGAAGGACAGCTCATTTTTGTTGGAGGCTGTATTGCAGGAAAGTCTATGATGGTATGTCTAAAACCAAACCATTCTGAGTCTTATTCCTAAAAATATGGGGGGTTCCTCCCACCCGGCGGGCTCACAGAGCAGCAACAAACTCCGGCCGGTCCCCAGCGGTGCCGGGTGTCGGCTCCAGAGTCTGGCACTCGAGCTAGCGGCTACAGTTTCCCACCAGCGGGAGGGCACGCGCCGAGCCGCCGGTGGCAGAGGGTAACAGACACGTAAACACAAAAATAGGCATAAGTGTTTATTAAGGAAGAGGGAGAGAGAGAAAGGGAGAGGGGGGGGGAGGGAGGGGAAGGGGGGGAAAGAAGAGGAGGAGAGAGGCAAAGCCGTGTGTACACCGGGAGAGAGAACAGGAAACAGAGAGCAATGGCAAGCGAGGTCACAGGTTAAAAAGGAGTGGGCGTGGCTAGGGCAGGGACCGAAAGAATAACAGAGTACCTCTAAGGTGTCATCTCCAGAAGCAGGGAATAATAGAGAACTTTGTTTGGATTTTAGGCACTGTGAACGTTATACTATTGAATATTTAGATTTCTTTTTTTTTTAATTTCATCTTATGAGACAGGGTTTCTCTGTATAGACCTGGCTGTCTTGGAGGAACTCATTCTGTAGACCAAGATGGCCTTGAACTCACAGAAATCTGTTGCCTGTTTCCTGAGTTCTGGGATCACAGGTGTGCACAACCTGGTGATTTTTGTCCCTTTTTAGATTCTAGAGCTTTGTTCTGGGAGGAAATTACAAGAGATCATCTGTATCCCTGTATATTTGTTTTTAAGCATTTCTCAGGGCAGGGTAGGTGTAAGGCAGTGGTTCCCATCCTATGGGTCTCACCCCTTTTCAGGGGGTGTCAAATGACCCTTTCATAGGTGTTGCCTGAGACCATGAAAAAAACACAGGTATTTATATTTTGATTCATAACAGTAGCAAAGTTACAGTTACAAAGTAGCAAGCAAAACAATTTTATGGTTGGGGTTATCACATCATGAGAAACTGTATTCAAATTGGGGTCACAGCATTAGGAAGACTGAGAACCACTGGTTTAGGGTAACTTTTTTGCTTAGGATAGGTCAGCCATCTTAGTTACTTGGTATAATGCTCCTGAGATTCTTCAGAGTGCTTTGGATTTTCAACATTTACTCCATGTATGTACTGCCCCAGACTTAAAATATCTCACAGCTCCTTTTTTTGTTTTAGCCTGCTATTGTGGAATGTCACCATATACTTGTAGGGTTTACCATTAGTAACATACTTGTGGGTTAGCCTTGAAGGTTTCTAGAGATAACTTCTCTAAATAGCTCCCTCCTCTCAACCAGTGCCTTAGGAATTGCAGCTGCTGTTGCCTCCTGGAGTTGCAGTCTGTTGTGCTCCCTCAGGTCAGGGAGACCACTTTCTGCATACTGATTTGCAGATTATCTCCACACAGGAAATGAAAATGATGGTAGGGCTCACATTGTTTTTCTTTTTTAGGGATTTTAGTTTATAGTTTGTTTTCTAATGTTGGAAAACAGACATTTGATAGATATTTTCCACTTTTCTAATTGCTTTGCAGGGGAAGGTTAATTAGTGCCAGTTACTGAAATTGGCTTAAAGCAGAAATCTGCCTTTCTTGTTATTAGAAAGGTAAATGTAGCTGAAAGAAAATATATAATAGGAAGAGAGAAATCATGATACCTGAATGTGGGTAGTATTGATGAAACCAGGACAGTTGTATCCATCTGGTTACACTGCCGTATAAATTACACTTTTGGGTTGTGTGGTGAAAGCATGTAGAGACTGCATAGAACCTCATCCTGATTGATCAGATAAGGTAAGCCGAGTAAGTCATTGAAGATGATGTCATGGTTTTTATATGACTTACCATTTTAGTGCGGTTAGTAATTCTCTTTCATTAGGATTTTGTAAGACCTGAGGTGCATGTGAAGATGCTTTTGTGGTGTCAGTCTGAAGTACTGTTCACTGCAGAAGTCCACACTCCATCTTTTGTAAACGTTTCTAAAAAGTGTATGTTTGCCATCGGACCTGTAAAGGCACTGTAATTCTAAACACCAGAATAAATGTCAGGGGGAACCTTTCCACTCTTTTAAGAATACAAAACCTAGTGTATGGGAATCCCTTAACTTCATGGCAGTCTTTGTATAAGATAGTCATTACAAAATAATAATAATAATAAAAAAGCCGGGCGATGGTGGCACAGCACTCAGTGAGGCAGAGGTTGGCAGATCTCTGTTCTAGGTTATCTACAGAGTGAGTTCCAGGACAGCTGAGGAAACGGAGAGAAACCATGTCTTGGAAAACCAAAAAACAAACAAAATACCAAACAAACCAGAGTTCTAGCTATTCAGATAAACAGGAGTGATTACCAGTTGCATAGTGTGTTTTGTGTGTGTGTGTGTGTGCGCGTGTGTGTGCATGCACACACACACACACATTCAGGAAAGTAAAACCTATTTACTATGGTGCAGACTTCTTAGGATGAAATTAGTCCTGAAATGGTAGCAGCAGAGATAGCAATACTTTTTAGGCTATAGAGCATCAACATATTTCATCATTGATGTTCATTTGCCTTCCTATATTGTTCACTTGTGTTCAGTTTCCTATATCATTAGAGAAAGAAAATGTTCGTACTTTTAACTATTAATGGTAGTCTTCCCACGGAGAAACTACAACCTGTAAGACACAGACTAAGCCAAAAGTGTCTTACCTTTAACTGATTTTCTGTGCTTGATTCTTTTGAATCCAGCAAGGTTTTAGAAGAGAAAAATAATGATTTTATGATTTCCTTTTCTTCTTTGAGACACAGAGTCTCATGTATATCAAGTTGGCTTCAAACTTACTATGTGACCAAGGAAGACCTTGAACTTCTCTTTTTTATACATCTCAAGTGTTTGAATTACAACCGTGATTTAAGCAGTTCTAAAGTTTAAACCCAAAGCTTTTTGTATAGTAGGGAAGCATTCTACCAAGTGAGTTACACCCAAGAGATCATTTTCATAGCACTTTGAAAAGGCAAAACACAATAATTAACTTCGAGTAATATGGTTGAAATTCCACATTATCTATTCATTTCATTAAAGTACTTTAAATGTTTTCTTATGAGACTGGAGAGATGGCTCAGATGTTAAGAGCATCGACGGCTCTTCCTGAGATCCTGATTTCAATTCCCAGCAATCACATGGTGGCTCACAACCATCTATAATGAGATTTGGTGCCTTTTTCTGGCATGCAGACATACATGCCAGAGCACTGTATCTTAAAAAAAAGTTTCCTCATATTTTCAAGTGTTCACTACTGCTTGTCTTATTGGATTTTGCGTTATCTTGTACCCTAATTAAATGTACTTTATATGTTTCTATATTTCTTGATATTATGAATATGTATTAATACACAATTTTTATCTATTAATTTAAATAGAATTTTTACCAAGAAAAATTAAGTTCTCGTCTTTTATTTATCACTGAAATGTAAACTCCTCTTTTATCTTTTTTTAAATCAGTACTTATCCCAGAAATAAAGACTATTCTGTAGGCCTTAGTAGGTTTACATTTTCATTTTATTTATTTTCTTGACTGTAAATATTAGATGTAAAATTCATTCTGCATGATGGAATAAAAGGGTTTGAAACTCATGCTTGAATGAATTAAAAGTGCTTTAAAATATTTATATTTTATGTGTCTTGAGTGTTTTGCCTGCATGTGTGTTTATGCACCATATGTGTGCCTGATGCCTGTGGAGGCCAAAAAAGGGTGGCAGATTCTGGAGTTACACAGTGGTAAGCTCCCATGTGGATGCTGGAAGCTTAACCTGGGTCTTCTTCAGAAGCAGCCTGTGCTTTTAACTGCTTGGACAGCTCTCTAGCCTTAAAAGTGCTGCATTTAGACAGGATCATTTAATAATTTCTGTATTATATGTACATAGTTGATTATTACAGTGTGTGCGTGTGCATGCACACACACATACTGGTGTTTTGCCTGCTTGTATGTCTGTATGAGGGTTTCCAGTACCCAGGATCTGGAGTAACAGTTGTGAGCTGCCATGTAAGTGCTGGGAATTGAACTCAGGTCCTCTGGAAGAACAGCTGGTGCTTTTAATTGAGGAGCCATCTCTCCGGCCCTTGTTATAGCATTTCTTGGTAAGGAAACTAAGGTAAATCGTTTTATGGAAAAGTTTATAAAAGTTGAGTTATAGGCTTCATGCAGTCAGTGTTCATTCCACATATGTTTTGTGATAGCATATTCTCTACTTGGTATTAATATGTTAAGGTGACAGGAACAGGGTCTTTTGGAGGATTATTTTTAGGAGATTTTAGGTAAATTATCTGTACCCTGGGTGGTGGTATAAAGTAATTCAGTGGTCGATCTTGGCTAAAAAGAAAGCAGAAACAAAACCTAGAAAGTTTGGAGAACTTCAACTTTAGTAGTTAATTTTAGGTGCTTTTAGAGTGTCCGTTTCTTTTTTTGACTTTGTATGTTGTGAAAATGTTTGAATTTGTACATTGGATTTGTGATATTATTGATAAAGCTGTTCTCTATGGTTTAAACACTGGTCTAAGTTTTCCCATATTAGACAAAAGGCCAATTATACCTCATTTTTGTTGTTCGTAGTCTTTACTCTTTAAAGTCACTGGCCTTTAATTTTTATTAGACAGCCTCTTTTAAAGAAAGTAGCTATATTGGGAATGGAGGTAATGTATCAAACTTTCTAAACATAGTAAGGAAGATATTTCATAAACATGATTAAAAACTTTGGAGCATTGTTAATAACAATTCAGTTTAAACCTCTACTGTTCAAATAGGAGAAATACTTCCCAGTTTTTCATGGTTGTGTCGTCCGGTTTAGATGTAGACCTCAGATAGTTTGCCCTTTCTTTCGTCTGTGGCATTCCAGTCGTTGTGCAGGATGGTACTATGAACAGCTTGACTCAGGAGTTAAGCTCCATGGTCATTTCTAATGAAGAGGAAATTAGTTGTGCAAGGTATTTTTTCTAAATGACTTGCAATGTCCTGTTTGCCGCTTAATGGCTTTTATAGAACTAAATGCTCACAGTTTGCACACTGTGAGAACATTCCTTAAAGGAAGGAAAAATTTTTGAAGCAAATTTAATATATAATGATGTATCATGACCAAGTTTTTTCATTTTACATTTGTTGTCTGAAATGAAAGTAAATATTAATTACAAAAGATAATGCAGCATTTAGGTAACTTTTTACTTTAGCTTTTATTTTCTAGGCCCACGGGATTCATAAAATGACTTTTCTGACTCTTAAGGAGTCTTTTATGTATTTTAATGGTACTTGGTTTTTGGATTTTATTGTTATGATATTTACTGTTAACTCAGAGACTTTGAATACAAAGAAAGCATACATTGTTTTGTTTCAGAATGTGGGATGGTATAGATTGAACAGAGATGAAAAGTTTACTTACATTATAGGTAATATATATATCTGGAAAGGTACCCTCTGTATATGCCAGTTGCTCACTCATATATCATACATATATCTTTTGCATCTTTGGTGCTGTGTATTGAATGTAGTGCCTTCTGCATTCTAGGCAAGAGCTACCTGTCATTGTATCTCTGAGGCATGAGCCCGACCTCCCCTTCTACTTCATTTCTGTATTTGGAAACAGGGTCTTAAAGTTACTCAAGTTGATCTTGATCTCAGTTTAACCCAGCAGGTCTTGAACTTGGGGTTCTCTTGCTTAACCTCCTGTGGTGTATAGCTGGATTGTAGGCATGTATCATCAGGCCTGTCTCATTCATGTATTCCCTTCATATTTTGTTCTTAGGAAAACTAGTTTTGGTAGAATTTTGCTTTGTTGCTTTTGACTAGGGTACTTTTTTTCAAGTGAATATAAAAGGGTAGGGAGCATTTAAAATCAAGGTACAGCCTTCATTTTTATTTTGTAGAAAGAATATTTTGATATCTGGAAAAGGAAAAAATATCTTAAGTTTATTGATCTTTGTGTTTTATAACATTGGCCTCCGTAGCCTAAAAACATCTGGTTTGTAACATGAAAGATTACTACCCATAGTCTTCCCTTACTCTTTCTGGATGCAGGTTTTTAAATAATCTGAAATTGTCAGATTTAATTTTATATTATGTATTATAGCAAGTAAAAATTGGTACACTTATGACAGGATATGACCTGTACCTCAGAGGAATTGGAGTTTGGACAACCTTCATGGATGCTATCAAAGGGTGCTGCTGATTTGGTTCCCTGGAGAACATGAGATTGCCATGGCAACATAGGCTCTTTGAAGGGAGAAATCCTGGCAGGGTGGTTGGAGCTTTTGAAGTGCTGGTTGTGTTGATAGGAAAGGGTCCAGACAGCAATAAGCACACAAATGTAGGCCAGCAGTCAAGGAAAATAAGCATTTGGTTTTTAGCTTTAACTCGAGGACAAGTACCTTTTAAGTTTGCCTCTTAATTCTGGTATTCTGTAAAAACAAATATTTGTATGAGATTTTCCACATGTACACTGTTTCAAGAACAAGTTTCTATGTATATACCATATGTATAAAACTAGTGTGGTAGTGTACATCCTAGTATTGTTGGTTTCTGATATTAAAAGAGAAAAAAATTACAAGTTCCCCCTTTTAGAATTCAGTGTTGTTTAAAAACTAGTGGTAAAAATAAACTCTTAAGCTCTGATCTTTGTGTAGTTGTTACCATCCTTGTACTAGTATAGTAGTAACCTTATGTTCCACACTGAATTTTAGCTTTAATTTGCATTTTTGCTCTGTGGCTCTTCATACCTGTTTCTGGGCCCTTACTCAAATAAGCCTTCTGAGTATGGTTTCATTTTTACTGTGTCTTTAAATGCTGTTTGGGTTTCATTTTTTCTACTAAACTTTGCTTCAGGAAATCTCTTCCTCAATTAATTTTTTTTTTTTTTTTTTTTTTTTTTGTGCTAGGAACTGAACTTGGGCTTCTGCAAGAGCAGAAAGTTCTCTTAACCACTCTCCAGCTCTCCTTACCTTATTTTCATACTGAATCACTTAGAACTTTGCATTATTTTATGCTTTTAAAAATGTGTTATATGTTCATCTTAAATTACTTAGAAATTTATACACTCTGACCTTTTAATAGGTTCATGTACAGTTAATATGTGGTAAAACTAGTTGATTGATGGTTCAGTTTTAAGTATGTTACTGATAAAAACATCGTATTCAAACAGTAGATTATTTTACTTTTAGTAAGGTCTGTAGGCAATCTCCATAGTGAACTCAGTTAAGTATGCTTTTAACACTTAGTCCTAGGATTGATAACCTGTATACAGTTTCAGTTGCTTGTCTAAACTGAAGATTCTAGCAAATAATTTTTGAGTGGTGAAGAGTCATACATAGCCATTCTAAATGCTTAGCAGAAAAGCTGATTTACTATGTGTAGTAGAATTCGATAGGGTGGTAGTCATTGCTTGATGCTTGACAACCATTCCTCTTTTTATCGTTTGTTTTTGTTTTTCGAGACAGGGTTTCTCTGTGGCTTTGGAGCCTGTCCTGGAACTAGCTGACCGGGCTGACCTCGAACTCACAGAGATCCACCTGCCTCTGCCTCCCGAGTGCTGGGATTAAAGGCGTGTGTCACCTCTGCCTGGCTTGACACTGCCATTCTTGAGGATAAGTATTTTGTCAGTTCTCACTGTTCTGGGTTCCACATATTTCAGTAGCTGATAAGCTACTTTTGATAAGTTCATTTTATTATTATTATCATCTTTTAAATTTATTTTTTAAAGAAATAAATGCTAGGAAAATGATTTCTGGAATTTTTCACTCAGTGTAAAATTTAGTGTATAAATTTCATGACACAGTACAAATATATATATCATTGCATGTTACTTATATATATATCATTGCATGTTACTTATATATATTGTTCACTACTCTTTCTTGTTTCTCTCCCAGTTTTCTCTGGTTATCTTCCTCTTTACCATGTTCATGTTCTGTGTATAAATCTAGAAGCTGTGAGAGAAAAGGTATTTCTCTTTCCTCAGAGAGTCCCAATACCTTTTTTAAAGTTAGGTCTCATACATGAGAGAATGTTCATCCCTATAATGAAGTCAACTTGATCATAATTGTGACTTTTGAGTGTTACTAATTCAGTTTGCTTTATTTTATTGAGATTTTTTATATATGTCCAAAATAATCTATAATCCTTTTTTAAAAGATTTATCTTTATTATGTATGCAGTGTTCTGTCTCCATATATGCCTGCGCGCCAGAAGAGGGCGCCAGATCTCATTACAGATGGTTGTGAGCCACTATGTGGGTGCTGGGAATTGAACTCAGGACCTCTGGAAAGAGTAGCCTGTGCTCTTTTTTTTTTTGAAATATTTATTTATTATGTATACAATATTCTGTCTGTGTGTATGTCTGCAGGCCAGAAGAGGGCACCAGACCTCATTCCAGATGGTTGTGAGCCACCATGTGGTTGCCAGGAATTGAACTCAGGACTTTTGGAAGCTGGCAATGCTCTTAACCACTGAGCCATCTCTCCAGCCCCACTTTTTTTTTTTTTAAGTCATGTCCTTTTGTTTTTTTTGTTTTTGTTTTTGTTTTTTAAATCGGTACAGTACTGGTATTAGAACCATTCTATAGAATGAGCAGTATTCTCTTATTTTATGAAATAGTTTTAGGGGTATTGAGGTTATTTCTTTATAAGTTTGGTGGGATTTGCTGGTTCTGTGCTTTTCTTTGTTGGAGAACTATTAGTACTATAATTTCATTGTTCATTATAGATCCATTTATATTGTTTATGTCTTCTTAATTGGTAGGTTATATGTGTCCAGGAATTTAGAAATTTATTTTTTTTCTAGATTGTTCTAATTTTGAATAGAGGTTTTCAAAGTATTCCTAGTGGTCCTTTGGGTTTTATAGCTATCTGTTCTAATGTCTGTCTTTTTATTAAATTTGTGTTTTTCTTTTAGTTTGTTTGGCTAAAGGTGTTTCAGTTTTGTTTATCATTTCAAAAAACTGACTTTGTTTCATTGATTCTTTGTGTTTTTTTAGTCTCCATTTCTTTAATTCCTTCTCTGATCTTGTCTTTTTCTATTTACTTATTTGGTTGACTATTTCTTGATAGTCTAAGGTCTAAAGGCATACCATTAAGTAACTTACTTGAGATCATTCTCTCTTTTTTAATTATAGTACTCAAGCTACCATAGAATTGCTTCAGATTGATCCTAAAGGTTCTGATAAATTATGTTTTTATTTTTATTTCATCTTAGAAACTTCAAAATTCCTTCCTTGATTTCTTCAGTGTTTGGTATTCAGGATTTTGTTGTTTAGTCTCTATGTGTGGGTGTAGCTTCCTTAGTTCATCTTGCTCTTCGCTTTCAGATTTATTCTATTATGGTTTGATAAAATATAAGAAATTTATAGTATTTAATATTATGACATGCATTATGGTCAGAATTTGATATATTTTAGAGACTATTTCATGGCTGTTGAGAAAAATTTGCATTTCAAAACTGTTGGATGGAATATTCTGTAGGTGTTTAATAACTTTAGTTTATCTCTAAAGTTACTTGTTGATTTCTTTTAAATGTAGGCATGTCTATGGATAAGAGTTGGGTATTATGTCAGTCACTATATTACATATTATAATATATATCTTATTTAGCATATTATGTAAAAATATGTTATTATAGTTGGACCTGTTCCTCTTGGAGTCTAGTAGTGTTGTTTTATGAAATTAGCTACATCAATGTTTGTTGTGTGTATATTTGTAATTGTTTCATTTTCTTGGTGGAATATTTCCTTTATTATTCTTTAATTTTCCAATTTCTACCTTGTTAGATAGGAATATAGTAGTTACTATTGCTTTTTTGATTATTGTGTATTTTTGTATTATGAATTAATCTTTAACTTTTAGTTTGTGTCTTTGTCAGTGAGGTGTGTTTCTTTTAGACAAGAAAATAGTTGATCTTGAGTTTTAAATTCAAGTAGCCCATTTCTATTTATTGGAGTGTTGAAGCTATTTACATCTAAGGATACTGTTGCTAATGGTCTGCAGATTTCTTTATTTTGTTGGTTGTTTTGCTCTTTGGTTCAATTGCTTTTTTTTATATTAAAGGTTTGCTGGGTGGGTGATGAATTCTTTTCTAATTCTCCTTTATCTATTAATGAAATCTGTTCATTCTTTTGCTCTCATGGACATAGTAGAAGTTTTGCTGTTTGATTCAGTAGAAATGATAGACATTAACATAGTTTTAAGCAAAACTGCTGCATGCACAACAAAATACAGTTCCCATATTTGAAACTAGTTAAATTTGGAATTAAGATTTTGGTTTTTTCTTTTTTCAATCTGAATAAAGAGAAAGGTGAAAACCAGCTGTGAAGTTTAATCCTTACTTTGTAAAAGTTATTCGCGTGTATTTTATTTATAGAAACGTTAAGCTTCACTTTTTAGTTTTTAAAGTAATTAAGCTTGGAAAAGTATTTAAAATAAGAATTAAAATCAGATCTCTGGTTATATTAGTTGGAAGGTTCAATGAATACCGGGTCCCTAGGAAACTGCCATGATCATTAAAGGCACGTACTACTGCACCTTGCTGTAATTGCATATTTTTATAAGTATTGCGGGTTTTTTTTTTCATTTTTATATATTATATTATTTTCTTTGGTTACTTTTTGATTTTTAGAGAAAGGATCTCATGTAACTCAAGCTAGCCTTGAATTCACTAGGTAGCAAAGGATGATCTTGTACTCCTGATCCTCCTGTTCCCAATTCCTGAATGCAGTATTATAAGTGTGATGTTGGGGATCAAACCCGGAACCTTCTACATGCTAATAGTACTCTGCCAGCTGAGCCCATCCCCATGAATTTTTTTCTTAGTTTGCCAGTTTTTAGTAATTCTCCCCTAGTTTTTGAACTAGTTTAATTTTTGTGGTGTAATCTAGCATTCTAAAAACTGACCTTAGAATAATCTGATTTATTAAAAATCAGACAATGGGCACTTAAGCGATGTCTCAATGGCTAAGAGCACTGGCTGCTTTTACAGAGGACACAGGTTTGGTTTACAGTACCTTCATGGTGTCTCACAACTGTAACTCCACTTCTAGAGGATCTGACACCTTCTCTCTGGCCTAAAATTATTGTTGTTGTTGTTGTTATTACTTTATTTTGATTTTTCCAGACAGGGTTTCTCTCTGTAGACTGTCTATCCTGGAACTCACTGTGTATATCAGGCTATCCTCAAACTCAGAAATTAGCTTGCCTCTGCATCCTGAGTGTTAGGATTAAAGGTGTGTGCCAGCATGCCAATCCATACATTTTTCAAAAATTATTTAAAAAAATGTCAAAGACTATATGTACTGAGTCTTGGATGTATTCTGGGTATGAATATAGTAACTTAATTCTCTTTCAGGTGAGTTCATATTAAAAATTTTAAACCTTTTAATTCATGTACTAGCAATGTTTATTTGAAAAATATAAAAATGGTCTATGTAATCTTTGAGTATTAATGTCAATGACTGAACTAAAGGAATTTCAGGTAATTAAGTAATAGAAGTAATTTTTATATAAAATGCATTTAGCTTTGAGTTAAAATTGATAATGATTATAAAATATTTAAATGAACTGAATTAAGCCTCATATACCAGCATAGTGAATATTCTTCTAGCCTATACTACTGTGAAAATATTATGTTAGAAAATGCAAAAGGAATATTTAAAGTTTCCTGTTTGATTTTTTTGATTGTAGGGTAAGATTGGTCAGTGAAGAAATATTCATAAAATAATATTTGGTGTTGGACAGAGCACAGCTTCCTAATTTAATGATTTCTATGAAGTTCTTTAAATTCTTGGTTCTTGTTTGAGCTTTTCTTTGATGAGCTACTTCTCCTGTGTTTGTAGTTCTGTCTAGTTTATTGAGTAAGAACTTGTCTGCTACTTTCCTAACTGTGATCCTTTTAGTTTGAACGTGAACTGTTCCCTGGAAGCTCACTTGTATGAACATGTGGAACTCAGGTGGTGGTTCTGCTTGGGAGGTTGTGGCGCATTTAAGATATGGACCCTGGCTGGCAGAAATAGGTCCCTGAGGGAGTGCCACTGAAAGTTGTAGTTGCTTCTGGTTCTGGCTTTCATAGTCTGCTTTCTGGTTTTCTATTATGTGAGGAGCCATATGCTTCTTTACTGCCTTGACCTTCATTTTACCTCCCCTCATGATAGATCAGTTCTCTCAGAAACTGTGAGCCAAAATAAGTCTTACTCTACCAAATAAGTTTTTACCAGGTATTTGTCATAATATCATGAGAAGTAATTTAAGCAGCCTGGGTTTTTTGTTCGCTCACACATGCAACCATTGGTCCCAGAAGTAGGGAATCAGCTGGTTAGAATTTGGTGTCGGTTCATGAAAATTTATCAAAGAAGAGAGAGTATGTGCCATATAGGATGTAAATTAAAAGAAATTTAGTTTTAAAAGAAATTTAGGGATAAAGCGTCAATTATTTTTGTTTCTCTGTCATAACTGTTGACTGAATTTTGGGATAGGACAAGGACTGTATCCACAGAGTTATGTGCCTAGCCCTTTTCTGCCCTAGGGATTTTCTGTACTAGGCATTGAACCCAGGAATTTGTTCATGGTAGGGTAGTGCTCTATAAGTGAGGCACAGTCGTAGCCCAAGCATCAGAATTTCATTCTTTGGAGGTTTGCTTTTTATGGGAACTTGAATTTTTCAACCATGATGGAATTGCTGAAAAAGTGGGAGTGTTTTACTTTATGCCAGTGTAATGGAGAAAATTGTTAAATAAATTGTCAATCAGTTCAACTACTAACTGGCTACTAATTGGTTATAGTTTTGATCTGTTTCTTGGTTTCTATTTTACTTGGAGACAGTGGAAAAACTTGACTCCTGTTATTTTCATTTGGGTCTATTTACATTATCCTTATAGAACCATCTTGAGAGGAATAAAATTGCTTTTCAGTCACTTTAATACAGGTGGGAACTCTGGACATACACTGATATTATGACTATGGCCTTTTCTCTGAGTGGGGGCATTTATAGAGATCTTTACAAGAATCCCAAACTGGCCTTTAACTCTTAAGTGATCTTCCTGCAGCTTCTTGAGTGCTGGGATTACAGGTGTGAGCTACCATGTCCGGCAAATTTTCTTTTTACTATTGGCAGTGGGAAGGTGTTGGATTAGATGGCATCTAATTTATGTCTTGTGATAACTACAATTCTATGGTTGAAGAATAGGGGGAAAAAAGACCTGATAAACTGTAGTAGGAAGATATGATTTGATTTTAGATATTGAAGTTAGTGTTGATGGATAGTGGGCCCACACAGAAAAATAATGATGTTACCATTAATTGAGAATAAGGACAACTGAATGAGAAGCATGATCTGTTTTGAGCTTTGAGAAATAAGATATAGAGAATACACTCTGATTTAGGATTTATCTGGAGATAGTTGCCAAGTATTGGAATTATACTATTTTATTTTTTAAGATTTGTTTATATATTTTATGCATATGAGTGCTCTATGTGCATATAAATCTGCATGCTAGAAGAGGGCATTGGATTCTATTATAGATGGTATGAACTACCATGTGGTTGCTGGGAATTGAACTCAGGGCCTCTAGAGGAGCAGCCAGTGCTTATAGGCCCTTGGATGATACTCTTTGAGATGCTCATGAAGATGTGAACTGAAAATAGCCATTTGAAAGCTACTTGATGATGTTTGAAATCAGTGATTGGATTGACTTTAGGTGAAGAAAAGATTAAAAATTCTTTGTAGGAAGATAAGGTTTACAAGCCCAAAGAGATGAGCCAATCGGGAGTCTGCTCAAGGGCCTACCAACTGGTGCTGTCTGAGGTCCTGATTTTGCTTAGCCAATGAGGGGCGACCACGCAACATCAACAGATCTGAGCACAGCTTGTGTGCTGGTTTGCCACTTGCTTGACTGCCAGAGTCTGTGCCATTGACTCTGTGTCTTCTCACCTCCTTCCTCCCAGGGAGCCAGTAGGACCCAGCTACAACTATTGTCCTTCCACATTCTCTCTGTTCCTCACCTCTAAGCAGGCTCTCATTCTGTTTTCTATACTATTTTGAAACCAACTTTTATTTTCCACACTTAAATGAGAATTATGTGGTGCTTTTCTTCATATTTGATTAATAAATCTTCTGATTTTGTTCATTTCGTCGCAGATTTTGGACTTTTTTATGGCTGAAGAATATTTTATTGTATATATAGGCCACATTTTCTTTGTTAGGTGAATAATATCCTTTGTATATATAAAAACATTTCATTAACTATTTATTGTTGGAGATATAGGTTGACTGAATATTTTGATTACTGTGACAAGTGTGATAACAAACATTTTATTTATTTATTATGTATATAACATTCCTTCCATGTATGTTTGCATGCCAGAAGAGGGCACCAGATCTTATTATAAATGGCTGTGAGCCACCATGTGGTTGCTGGGAATTGAACTCAGGATCTCTGGAAGAACAGTAAGTGCTCTTAACCTCTGAGCCATCTCTCCAGCCCCCGCAAACATTTTTTTAAGGATTTATTTATTTAATTATGTGTACAGCATTCCTTCCATGTGTGCCCGCATGCCTGAAGGGGGCACCAGGTCTCATTATAGATGGCTGTGAGCCACCATGTGGTTGCTGGGAATTGAACTCAGGACCTCTAGAAGAGCAGTCAGTGCTGGGATTAAAGGCTTATGCCACCGCTGCCTGGCCTTAGTCTTTTGTTTCTTAAGTTTAAGATGCAGTACTTGTAACATTTATGACAGCTGATCAATAACTAAATAAAGGGTTATAGTGATAACCAACCTTCAAGTTTAATTTTTTTACAAACTTCATTATGAAAAAAACGTGAATAAAAATATTATATACCAAATTTAAAATTGAGTTTTTAAGAAAGCCTTTTTTGCTTCTGAATTGAAGTTTCTATTAGTTTTCATGACTAGTCAGTGAGATTTAAGAGAATAGACAAAGAATGCAGAAAATAAACTTGGAGTCAGAGAACTAAGAGTCCAACTTTGGGCCAAAAATAGGACAATTTGAGCATTAAACAAGAGGACTTCTTCAGTGGTTTGAGATTCATGCATTTAAACATATGAGTTTGTAGTGACTCAAAAAATGGCTGATACATTTTTGTGTATGCCCCTGGAAGTGTTAAATAACAAAAAGTTCTAATCAGAAAGATTCAGATTGGGAAACTTGGCAGGATAAATAAGTAAGTCCTTGTCCACTCACAATCTCAGTAGAAAGATGTGAGGAGACATGCTTGTAAGGACAGTAGTAATGATGTAGAGCTGGTCCCAAATCTAGGAAGATCTTAAATTGAGACCTTTGATTGAATTACATCTACAGAGACCCTAGTGCCAAATAAAGACTCATGAGCAAATATTCCATGGTTAGGTCTTGGATTTAGTTTTTTTTTCTGTCATTTGAGAAACAATTTATTTTCTGTAGCAGTGCTATAATTTAAAAGGCACAGTAGGCAGTGACAGGATCTTGTCTTTATTTGGGTCCTGTTGTGAACTAATAGGTTGTAAGATGAAAACATTCTGAGATGCTATGCATGTGAACGCTGGATATGTAGTAAAGTGTAAACTCTTTTCATTATGGTGGTTTTTATATAAAGAGTTGTAGGTAAGTACTGTTTGCAGTTGTCGTATGGTGATTTATTGGAGATTTTTCAGAAGAGGTCCTAGACAATAGCCCATCCAGATTGTTTCTGTAAGTGAAGTTTTACTGAATCATAGCCATACTTACTTGTTTATTTGTATCTTGTGTTTTTTTTTTCCCCCAAATAAAAAGACTGGGATAGTAACTGTGGCATGAACACTTGGGCCTTGCAAAAGACCTAAAATAGTACTTTTTAGATCATTACAGAAAGTTTGCTGGCCCCTGAAACAGATGAAATGTGGTACTACGAGTTGTCTGATTTTTTTCCCCATCAAATATTAAAGTTTAAACTAGGAAAATCTAAATAAAAATATGAACAGAGTTTTCTCCATATAAATTATTCTGTTCTATCTGGAACAATTTGTTTCTTATAAATCTGAAATTAATAATGATGAGATACAAACAGTTTTTCGGTCAGGGTAATGAGTTCATAAAGTACCTTATTTTGTTCTTATCTATTATCTGAAATGTTTGTAATTTTATAAAGCTAATTTGTACTGTGCTGTGAATTACTGTACAAGTGGAAAAGCTTTTGCAATATAACAGCAAAGTGCAAGCTTTGATACTTAAACCATAAGAAACTTATTTTACTATTATTTAATTACTTAGTTTTTTATTTTTTGAAGACAGGGTTTCTCTATGTAGCCCTCGATCTCTTGGAATTTGCTCTGTAGACCAGGTTGACCTCAAGCTCAGAGAACTTCCTGCCTCTGCCTCCCAAGTGCTGGGAATAAAGGTATGCACCACCACTGCCCCAATAAGAAACTTATATAAATCATCAAAAATATGCCTGTTAGAAAAATTTGAAAAGGATAGATGATATTTGTCATGGCAAGCCAACAAGCCAACCATTACAACTAGGTGCGAATAGGAAAACAATGGTTAAAAGTTATTGTTAATTAAAAACTTGAACACTCACGGATACAAAGTTTGTGGCTGTGGTACTTGGCAGCTATAGTTGTTTGAATAATTGAAGTTGTTTGTAAAATTCAACAATAGGAGCTAGTAAGCAAGTTATTGATAACTGTGAATGAAGTTTCTGTCATGTGTGTTTACTCTTTTATGCTTGACAGTTGTATGCTTCTGTAGAGGCTCTCAAATTCGTCTCATCAGGGTTACTTTGAGACTGTTGCATCCTATCCTTAGGGTTTTTGATTCATGGAGTTTCAGATGAGGCAGAGAATTGTATTTCTTGACAAATTTCCTCATAGTCTCCTATTACTGTCCGAGAGTACACCACTTTGATAATCACTGCCTAGTAATTAGGAGAAAGACAAAGTGAGTCCTTTGCATCCTGAGGACTCTGTTTGGTGTGTAGAGACACTTTACCATTTGGATCATGATCACTTGGATGTTGTTTAAAGATGACATTTGTTTTATAGAGGCTCATTAAGAACCTCTGTTTTTTGTTTGTTAAAAAACATTAACTCATAATCTGAATAAAAGTAGCTTGTTTGTATACTATACTATTTATATAGATCAAAATAAACTTAGCAGTACTGAAACTATAAAAATAGGTAATATAAAAATAACTTTATTAATATAGAATTAAATATAAGAAACTGATTTTGATAAAATTCATTTAAAATGCAATTAATTTAATCTAAAGTTTAATACTGTGGTTCAGGAATATTATAATCCTTGCTTTTTAAAGTAATCTTTTCTATTTAGTCCCCTACAATACTAATTAAATATTAAAAACAAAATATCTTGTCTATTCCCATAAAGAATAGTGTTCCCTTAGGCTTCTTTGGGCCTGCAGGAAACATAGGCCAACACTGCCTGGTAGACTTTCAACAGTGATGAAGAGCTGTTTTAAAATCTGTTCTGTCAAATAAATGTTGCTGTTGAGTGCATGCAATGTCACTAATGTGACTGAACTGAATTTTAATTATTTAAAATTTATGTTTGAGTAGGCACACTTGGCTGGAGGCCACCTCATTTGACAGCTAGGCAGTTTACAATGACTTATCTCTTTAGTTATTAATATATTAGTACTTTTTCAAAAGAATATGCAGTGTTTAGTTTGCTGACATTTTGCTGACACTCAGTTTTGATTGTTGTCTTGTTTACTTTGAGTAACATTTTTATTAACCATAGCATTTTAATTTACTTTCTTGTGCTTTATATACTAAAATGTCTTTAGGATCAGCTGATAACTAGATTAAAGTTTATTGTCAGGAATCCTAATATTTTACTCATTTTTTGAAATTGTCATATAATTCTTTTGTATATCAATTTCATTTCATTTTTGTTGAATTTTTAAAAAAACAGTTTTTACACTGACCTACAGTTTTTGTCTTTCTTCCTTTCTTCTATCTCTCTGCTCCTCTCCCTTCCCTTCCTTTTCCACCCCTCCCCCCCACGTCCTCTCCTTCATCTCATGCTAGGTACATACATGTTTTACCATCATGTCATAGGTGACATTACTTACTGTGTCATAGGCTTGTACCACCATGCTATCAGGTTTTTACATGTGTCTTGGGGCTTTGAACTTGGTTCCTCATGTTTATGTAGCAATCACTTCACCAGCTCAGCCATCTCTCAAGTTCCAGGTTCCTGTAATCTCTTGATTCAGTTTCTTAAGTGAATGTTGCCTTTTATTCTTGCTCTCTCTTTGCAACTTTTTTTCTTAAATGTATTAGTTTGCCAAGTACACAGATTCTCCAATTTAAGCAGCATTTCTAGGTTAGCTTTCTGACTGTAACATTCAAGGTAGAGGACATCTGGTGACTAATGACTTAATAAATGACTAGTCTTGGGTTGACCACCTAAGCACATTTCATCCCGTTGGTGAGTTATGAAAAGTATTCATTTGTAACTGGTATGAAACATGGCTGCTTAGGTGCGCTCATTCAACAGTACTGTGAGTGATTTTGGACAAGGACACAGACTTCAGAAGTAACTAAATGGGTTCTCAGTGCCATCAACAGTTCCATTACTTTCAGTTTCATTAATAGCCATTTTTTTGAGCACTTATAAGAATAAATATACAGTATTGCACAGCAATGCTTTGTAGGTGACTAGAAGCAGGTATAATGTTGTCTCAGAGGAGTTCGTAGTCTGAGCAGTAGGAGCCATATACCAGCAGCAATGGATTAAAGTGATAATTAGTTCTAATGGCTTAATAGTCATACCAATTAAAGGTTCAGAGCTGTGTTTCTATTCTTAAGACAGACTCTGTGACTTTGAGTCATTTTCATAACATACATAAATACCATTCTTTAAGAGGAGAATGGTATGGAACTTTATCGTATAATCCTAAGTAATGTATACAATCAAGTCTGGAATAAAAATTTGAATAGGTAACAAAAAACTGCAGTTGTAGTGGTTGATGATTTATTCGTGTTTTATGGTGTGGCAAACCCATATGTTATGAAGATTGTTTTCCTATTCTTTCACCTAAAATATCTTTTAAGACCTGACCTTTGTTTTCTTTTTATGTAAATGTGAATTTTGTTTTCTACTGTATTGTCCTCCTTTAATAATAACTACTGCTCTTTTAGTCCTTGTCATAGAATCCTTGACATTTTATGTGGTTCTTTCCTTGTATTCATTCATTCTTTTGTTTTTCTGTACTTTAAACTTTCTCTTCAAATTTAATTAAATTTGGACTTTGTTGCAGATATTTGAAGCAAGGATTTTATCTGTACATTCCTTACATAAGTTATTTTTTTAGAGTTGAGTTTATTTTAGTCTTACTTTGTTGAAAAATATGTGCTAAAAAAGCTTTATATCAATAATATTTAAATGATCAATCTGGAGAATAAGTATGTTACGTGTGTGAATATGAACAAAATATTTTAAACTCATTTCAACTATATATTTTGTGTGGAAGGTTATAATTACTTTGCTTCCATTAAATTAATTTTGTTGGTAAATCTGAAAATATAGGTTCTTTTGTTTCCTAGTTGAAGCAGTCACGTGTCTTTAGCCAGCATTTCTGTCCTATTAAATACTCAGTCACATTGGGACATCGGGATGAGTGAGTGCCCACTTAATTTTTTTTATTGCCATTTTCATTAAGATAGCCATCATCCAAGGCAGCTCTTCAGAAAGGCAGTTGACAAGTACATACTAATGTGGTTCTAGTGTAGTTAAAGGTTGGTATTCATATAGTGATTTGGAAGACAGAATTTTGGGTTCAGATTTTATTTTCACTTTTATAAAAACAACGTAAGCATGCAAACAGGAACAGGACCAGGTACACATATACCCTAAATTAGAAAATATCAAAAGTAAGATAAAACTACTGTGTTCCTGCTTATTTTAAGATGGTATCACTAACGTTTTAGTGTGTATTTTTTTTTTAAAATTTGTTTATTTTTATGAATGTTTTGCCTGCCTGTATGACTATGAACCATGTACATACAGTGCCCACGGAGAAGAGAGGAAAGTGTCAGATCCTCTAGAACTGGAGTTACAGATGGTGGTAATTGAACCCAGGTCTTTTGGAAGAGCAGTCAGCGCTCTTCCCCCCCCCCCCCCCCCCCCGAGACAGGGTTTCTCCGTAGCTTTTGGTTCCTGTACTGGAACTAGCTCTTGTAGACCAGGCTGGCCTCGAACTCACAGAGATCCGCCTGCCTCTGCCTCCTGAGTGTTGGGATTAAAGGCATGCGCCACCACTGCCCAGCTTCCGCAGTCAGTGCTCTTAACTGCTGAGCCCATCTCCACCTCTCCAGTCCAGTGTATATCTTTCAAACGCATATACATGCATGCTTACATTTCTTTTTTTAAAAAATATTTATTTATTTGTGCTCTCTCTCCTTCTGCTCCTGATTTGGACCTTGAGATTTCAGTCCGGTGCTCCAATGTGGTTCTCTGTCTCTGTCTCCTTTCATCGCCTGATGAAGTTTAATATTCAGGAGAAATATTCAGGATTTTCTTTGGGTTCTCCTTCTTATTTAGCTTCTCTAAGAACCCGAATTATAGGTTCAATGTCCTTTATTTATGGCTAGAAACCAAATATGAGTGAGAACATTCCATGTTCCTCTTTTTGGGTCTGGCTTACCTCACTCAGGATGGTGTTTTCTATTTCCATCCATTTGCCTGCAAACTTCAAGAAGTCCTTGTTTTTTACTGCTGAGTAGTACTCTAATATGTATATATTCCATACTTTCTTCATCCATTCTTCAATTGAAGGGCATCTAGGTTGTTTCCATGTTCTGGCTATTACAAACAATGCTGCTATAAACATAGTAGAGCATAAACGTTTGTTGTGTGATAAGGCCTCTCTTGGGTATATTCCCAAGAGTGGTATTGCTGGGTCCATGGGTAGGGAGCAGAAGGAGAGAGAGCACAAGCAAGGAACTTAGGACTGGGAGGGGTGCACCCATACACTGAGACAATGGGGATTGGGAACTCACCAAGGCCAGCTGGCCTGGGTCTGAAAAAGCCTGGGTCAAAACTGGTCTCGCTGAACATAGCGGACAAGGAGGACTACTGAGACCTCAAGAACAATGGCAACGGGTTTTTGATTCTACTGGACCTATTGGTTACGTGGGAGCCTAGGCAGTTTCGTGGATGCTCACCTTACTAGACCTGGATGGAGGTGGGTGGTCCTTGGACTTCCCACAGGTCAGAGAACCCTGATTGCTTTTTGGGCTGATGAGGGAGGGGGACTTGATTGGGGGAGGGGGAGGGAAAGGGGAGGCGGCGGTGGGGAAGAGACAGAAATCTTTAATAAATAAATAAATAAATTAAAAAAATATTTATTTATTATGTATACAGTATTCTGTCTGTGTGTATGCCTGCAGGCCAGAAGAGGGCACCAGACCCCATTACAGATGGTTGTGAGCCATCATGTGGTCGCTGGGAATTGAACTCAGGACCTTTGGAAGAGCAGGCAATGCTCTTAACCTCTGAGCCATCTCTCCAGCCCCCATGCTTACATTTCTTTACCAAAATTGTAACATGCTATTGTATATAGTATTTCAGTTCCTGTTTTTTTTGTTTTGTTTTGTTTTTCTTTTTAAAAATTAGGATCTCACTATGCTTTGGCTGGCCTGGAACTCACAGAGCTCCACCTGTCTCTGCCTTCTAGGTGCTAGGATTAAAGGTATGCATCACCTCACCCATTTTATCTGTTGATTTTTTTTTTTTAGGCTATCAATTTCTTCTCTTCCGTGCCAGCAGATTTTCCTTTTATGTAATAACCCTGCCAAAACGTATACATTAGTATTAGTTGCAGCAAGAATAATAAAAACCCAGAGACAGATTGAAGCACGATTAATATTCAGGGACTGAAGTTGGGGTTCAACCCGAAGATCTGAAAAGCAAAATAGCCAGCCACTGGCTCTTACCTTGACCTCATTCTGCTGCCTCCAGAAATCCTCAGAATGAGACTGTGTCTGAGAGCTGACTCCTCCTGTTTTATAACCCTCTCTAGTTCTGGGATTAAAGGCGTGCACCACCTGTTTCTGTGTCAGACTAGTGTAGATAATGGATTAAAGGTGTGTGTTATTGTGGCCTCGTCTGTAAGGCTGGCCAGTGTAGCAGATTTTCTCTTTGAACTTCAAGCAAGCTTTATTTATTAAAATAACAATGAAATATCGCTACAGCAGATATTGGTCATCAAGCTGAAAGATCAGAGGAGCAAAGCAGCCAAGCTACTAGAGATCTCTACGAAATCTTCAGACTGAAAAGAGTTCCTTTCTCATCCTGCCTTATATTCTTCTCTAGTGCTGGTATTAAAGTCATGTACCACCACTGCTTGACCTCTGTGGCTAACTAGTGTGGCTGCTGGGATTAAACGTGTGTGCCACAACTGCTTGGCCTGTATGGTTGAGTAGTGTGGCTGGCTTTGCACTCTGATCTTCAGGCTAGCTTTATTTATTAAAACACAAATAAAATATCACTATAATTTGTCATGTTTCTCATTGCTGTAACAAAATTTCCTAAGAGAAGCAAATTAAGGTAGGGAGGATTTATTTGGCTCATTTTTAAGGGTCCTTTCTCTTAAAGTGGAGAAATCTTGACAGAATCCTTGGCTACAGGCTGGGTCTATCACACCTTGGCTTACTAGGAAGCTGAGACCCACAGGCCCAGCTCTTCAAGGTCTGTCCCACAGTGGCCCACTTTACCAGCTAAGTCCCACCTCCTCAGGCTCCACAAACCTCCCCAAATGGTGCCACCTTAGATCAGCTGTTCAAACATATGAGTATAAGGGAGAAGTTTACATTTATGTCTTCAGTTTTTCCGAGATGTGCATTTGCAGTGCTGTTTAAGTCAATCCATTTTAGGATAACTCGTGGCGTTTAAGAATACTCTTAAGACCTTTTATATCTGACATATCCTTGCCCCTGCTCGTGGCATTGAGGTTTTTTTTTTTTTTTTTTTTTCTTTTGCTGTATTGTCTGTGTTTTGGAGATGTTGGCAGAAGCAGAAGCAGATTTGTTCAGTTGCTTACCATTGGTGGGTGCCATTTTTTTAGTTCATTCATGTATGTCTTAGATGTTCAATAGCAGTTAAAATATATATAGTGTCCCTGCTATAGTTCCTCTCAACTTAATGTGATAATTGTAAATGTTAAATGATTTTAGCCTACATTTTCTTATTTAAAGACTGCAAGAGAAATAAAAAGAGCATGTGTGTTTAGATGTGTTTGTGTGTTTATCTTTGTGTGGAGATCAGAGGACAACCTTGAGTGTCATTCCCCAGTGCCACCCATATTTCGCTTCTGAGGCAGGATCTCCCATTGGCTTGGATCTTTACCAAGTAGTCTAGGCAGGAATGGTTGGGATTAAAAATTTGTGAGCTTGTGTCACCATGCCATCATTTTTTAAATATGTGTGGATTGAATTCATATCTTTTCCTAAATTATTTTTTGAGGAGATAAAAATGGTACATCTAGATATAATGAATTTATATACCTGATTATACATAATTGTATTGTTTAAATATGAACTTTGATGGATCATGGTTTGAAATTTACATCATCATGTGTTTCAGTTTTGAATACTTATAGTTGGTAGTGTAAAGCATTTTAGTAATTAATCAAAGGTAAATTTGGACTTTTTTCTATTAATATTTCATACTTGCATTTCATTGCTTATGTGTTTTTTATTTTTGTAATTGGAAATGTGTAAACAGAGACTGAGCTTTCATTTCCCAGCTTCCCAGACCCAAATAATCACACAGAAACTATTTTAGTTACAACATGGTTTGGCTAACAGCTCAGATGTATTCCTAGCTACCTCTTACATCTTAAATTAATCCATTTCTTTTAATTTATGTATTTCCACGAGGTTCTAATTTACCTGTAATGTTCTAACATCTTTCTCCTTTGGCAGCTAGATGGCATCTCCTTTACTCCACCTTCATCCTTCCTCTTTTCCTGCTTGGATTTCCCACCTTGCTGTATTCTGTCCTGCCGTAGCCCAAAAGCACCTTCTTTATTATTACCAATGGTAATAAAACATATTCACAGTTTACAGAGGTGAATCCCACATTGGGAATATACTTGTAGCCTCTGTCACACAAGTTTTTTTAAATGCAGATAATTCACAAACTACCAAAACATAGAAATATGAATGTATTTATCTAAAATCATATATAAAGATTTGTGTAAACGTCAGTGTTTATATTTATAAAAATCTTATTGGGGAATTACAGTTGTAGAATTTGATTTTGTAAGAAAAAATGAGTCAGATGAGATAATTAAATTAAAATTGTAAAGAAATTTCTAAACAAGGTGCTAAAGAGATATAGTTTATTGGTTAAGGCTATTTGTTGGTCTTGTAAAAGATCATGGTATGATTTCCAGCACCCACATGGTGGTTCACAACTACCTATAACTCCAGCTCCAGGGGATCTGATATACTCTCTTCTGGCCTCTGGGGTCACTCCATGCACACAGTATATAGAATATATCCAGGCAATAAATAAATAAATGAATGAAAAGAAATTTTATTTTTATTTATTTTAAATATTTTTAAAAAATATTTATTTATTATACAATATTCTGTCTGCTTGTATGCCTGCAGGCCAGAAGAGGGTGCCAGACCTCATTACAGATGGTTGTGAGCCAACATGTGGTTGCTGGGACTTGAACTCAGGACCTTTGGAAGAGCAGGCAATGCTCTTCACCACTGAGCCATCTCTTCAGCCCCCTGAAAAGGAATTTTAAACAGATATCATTGATCCCTCCAAACCCATAGACTATTCCATTGTTTTATAAAGTGAGGGATCAAAGAACAGCTTGATGGGAGAATACTTTCTTTTGCTTTATAACCTTTCATCTGTGTCCATTTATGTTACATTTATTGATCATCATCATTTATTTGCATTTGAACATCCTTAGTGATTTGTATCGACTTCAAGTTTTACAATGTTTATATAGTATGAGAGTGATTTTTTTTTAAAGACATTCTATAGGCCAGACTTGCTTCAACTTGTAATTTTATGTCTCAGCATCCCACCCAAATACTGGTTTTAAAGGCATGTACTATAATGATTGACATAAAATTCTCTCTAATAAATATCAAAATTAAAAGTCTAAATAATCAATAGAAAACTTCCTGCTTCTGTGACAGCATGGATAAACCCAGAGGGTATTATCTTAGGTGAAATACACCCGACATTGAAGAATAATTGCCATATAGTTTCATATGTAGACACAGAAAAGTTGAATTCACAGTCTCAAGTAGAATGGCAGTTATTGGTAAAAGAGAGCAGAGGTTGGGGAAAATATTAGTGGTCAAAGGTTAAAAAATTTCTTGTGTAACATTTTTGTGTTAATAGCAATAAATACAATTATGTTTTTAAAAACTGACTATTGTGTAAGTTTTAACTTTAATATGTTAAATAGGTATGGTAAAGACTGTGTTAATAATTCTATTTAATTCTGTACTATATATAATACATATTTAAAAACATCATGAATGCCCTAACACTTGAGAGGTAGAGAATGGGAGATTGGGATTTCAGTGCCAGCTTTGGCTACATGCTACCCTGTCTCAAAGAATGCTCCTCCATTTCCCTCAAGCCAAACCAGAACAAAAAGACTCAACCATGTTGTTTGTAATAATTGTATATAGTTTTTATTGGTCATTGTTAACAGATAGAGCTTTCTTTTTTATAGGATTTTTTTCATAATAGTTTTACTGTGGAACTTTGTTGATAATCTTTAATATTGTCTCTTAAATTCATGTTAAATATTTAAGTTTTTAAAAAATTAATAAGAAGTTACTAAAATCACTAGTTAGACAATGTTTTAAAGAAAACCTATATCTAAAATAAGACAATATATGACATACAATAAAACACTTAACTTTGTTTATGTGGTATATGTATGTGTCTGTACATGTACATTGGTTGTCTACCAAATTTATTTTTTGAAACATGACTTCTCACTGAGCCTGGAACTCACTGCTTTGTCTAGACTGCCTGATCAACAAGCTCTAGGAATTGACTTGTTTCCTCACTACTGCTGAAGTTCCAGACATAGGCTCTGTGAATCAGATTCAGGTCCTTTGGTTTATGTGGCAGGCATTTTACTGACTGAGTCATCTTAATAGCCTTGAAATGAGTTTAATAAGTAAGTTTATTTTCTTGTCCGGAAATTTTCTTGATTTCATAATTTTAAAATTTATAGTAGTTTATCCTACTATTCCAATAAAACACTTGAGTATAATCTTTGTCTGGTACCCAGTGTTCTGAACATAACCACCTCACAGTTACACATTCATCATTCATTTGTGACAGGACTTCCTTTTATTACTGGTGCTCACCAAAAGCTTTTTCCCAGAGAAGTTTTTTAAAAAGTGATCCTTATGGAATGCCTTAATGCATTTTAGATTTGAGTTACATTTACCTTATTTATTCATTAAATAAATATGTGTGGAATATCCTTTTTAAAACATCTTAGATTTTCCTTAGTTTTATGATAGTATCAACATTGTAAAGTATAAAAAATGTCTAAACTTTAGACTGGCATGGCTTTATTTAAAATGTTGGCTTAATAGCAGTAGTTTCAGTGGATGAGATAATTGGTGGATACTTAGAAGTTTCTCAACAGAGATAAGGTATCAGCAAACCCAAGGCTGGAGTATAAAAGACCAGTTGTCTCTGTCTCCCCCAACCCTTAACTAAATGTCATCAACTAGGATGAAAACTTCCAAAGTAATCCCTGCTCTAACAAGATAACCCCAAACTGAGTAAGCACTTTCTCAGTACTTATGCAGTTGAAAATTTTTATTTCCACAGCTATGGGGTTTTTCTTTTTTTTGAGAGCATTGAGTTACAACCCCCCCCCCCTTAAGGAAATAGTGTTTCATTTTAAAGGGACAAGATTTAGTTATGGGGGAAATCAAGATTCTGAAGTTTTAGAGTGATTGGTCCGTGATTACAGAGGTTGTGAAAAGGGATGTAAACATGTGTAGTTATTACGTAGTTTTGAGTTCAAGCTTCGAGGGAAATGATACATTATTCTTGTTTTTTAAAAATTATACTTATTTTAGGTAACAGTTGATTAACACACTTTTTTTAGAAGTACTTGTAAATTTCATTCTAGTTCTAGAAATTAAGATTTCCAGGAGAATAAAATTATTATTAAAAGCTATTGTTTTGTGAGAAAGAAATATCTCAAATATGGCTTAATATATTTCATTGAAAAATGGCTGCTGGAAATGTAACTCAGTAATACATCATTTGCCTAGAATGTACAAGGTCCTGGGGTCAAACCATAGTGCTCTAGTCAGTGTTCTTTAAGAGGAGATACTGTGACCACAGCAACTCATACAATATTGGAGCTTGCCTACAGTTTCAGAGGTTTAGTCTATTATTGTCACTGCAGGAAGCATGGTGGCACACAGGCAAAAATGGTGCTGGAGAAGTAGCTAAGAGTTCTATATCCAGCTCAGCAGGCAGCAGTAAGGAATAAGACTGGAACTGCCTTGAGCTTTTGAAACCCCTAAACCCATTCCCAAGTGACACACTTCTTAATCCCTCTCAAGTAGTGCCAGTCCCTGGTGACCAAGCATTCAAATATATAAACCTATGGGGGCCATTCTTATTCAAACCACCACACATAATATAAAAACAAACCAAAACCAATTTGTAGCTTTACCTTTTGCATGCTTTTATGTAGCGTATCTATGTCTTATACATACCTGCACAATAGACATATACACTATGGCTTCAATTCATTTGAAATTTAATTGTTATAAAAAATTAAGGTGAAGGGATCATTTTAGGCAGTTGATGGGATTAATCCCATTGTAAAAGGGTGTTTGACTCCCTTTTGCCTCTTTCACTTCTTTTTGTGAGACACAGTGTAACTAACGTACCATCTTGGAAAAGAGAGTAAGGTCTCACCAGACTTGAAGCTGTGGTGTATTGGCCTTTTATACTTCCCAATCTGCAGAAATGTGAGCAAATGAGTTTCTGTTTATAATACCCAGTCTGATACCCTCTTACAGAAGCACCGAACTAGCTAGGGCATTCTTTGTATTCTCTGCTTGCTGTCCCTTGTCTTCCCTGATATCTTGGAATTAGCATTCCCTCAACTTCCATGTCCAGCTTTCATCACTGTGGTAAGCTATGGGATTCCTAGTGGAGTTGTCTCCAGTTTCATGTTTTATTTACTCTGTTGGCTGTTTACTCATTTCACTGTCCTTTCACATTTATGCTTTTCTTGAAGATGGATGCATTCATGCATATATGTAAATGTATCATTTCATGTTAGAAACATAAAAGGTAGTTAGTGGGTAAATTATTAAATTACCTAGATCTTCATACTTAGGAATAGAAATTTGTTTTTGACATTTGTGAAGTGTTAGGTTCTCATTATGAAAGAGTTATTTAGATTTGGTGCTGCATTTACTTTTCTATATTTTCAGGAATAAATATAAACTGAATGATTATTTAGAAAATTAATTTATAAAATCTCTTTCTAAGGAGAGGAATATAGTTCATTTGGTAGAGTACCTGTGTAGCCTGTCATCCTCAGGGCTGTATAAACTGGGTGTGGTGTGCATACCTGTAATTCCAGTAATAGGGAAGTAGAGGCAGGAACATCAAATGTTCAAGGTTATCCTCACCTACATTTTGAGTTTGAGGCCAGCAAGAGACCCTGCTTAACTTAAACAAGAGAAGACAACCCCGAAAAATCACTTGCTATGACAGTTTATTGAAGTAATGAACTTGGATCACGAGCTTCTTTGCAGAAAGACTGTGCCTTAACCCTTTTATGTGCTGCAACAGAATATTTTAGACCAATAATTGATAAAAGGGCAGAGGGCTCTAGGCGTTCTGGGTAGCAGCGTTTGAGTGCTCATCCTGAGATGGAGATGAGCAGCCCCGCGGCAGAGCTGACACAAGAGGAAAAAGAATGCCACCTGCCTTTAGACCTCTGTGCAGCAACTACAATCCACTCCTCACACCTCACAACCTAACGGCTTCTATTTTGGCCTTACTTTTGGACCTATTGCTTGGAGGATTAAGCTTTAGCAAGTGTCTTGGATGGTACAAAATAGCTTTTTTTTTTTTTTTTTTTTTTTTTTGGTTTTTTGAGACAGGGTTTCTCTGTGGCTTTGGAGCCTGTTCTGGGACTAGCTCTGTAGACCAGGCTGGTCTCGAACTCACAGAGATCCGCCTGCCTCTGCCTCCCGAGTGCTGGGATTAAAGGCGTGCCCCACCGTCGCCCGGCCAAAATAGCATTTTATATATACAGGTTTATTGATGCTATATTTAGATTGAATTTTTAACTTTATATAACAGATATTTGTTGAATAACTGTTTAACTGAAGAACTGAAATACATTTGGATGAGCAAGGCATTATAAAAGATTAAAAAGGGTAAAGTGAATATGTTGAGTAGAAAATTTATTTCTACAGTTGATAAAACACCTTATTAAAGAACAAAATTTTATGTCTAATGTAGTTTTATTGTTAAAAAACAAGGTTTAGAATACATCTGCTATAAAAAACAATAGGTAGGTTCAGACTTCTGTTGATTTTATAAATATAGAAGAGCTCATAAAACCAGCAGTTCATTGAGGTGGAACTGGGTTACTTACTGTCAGTGAGTTTGTAACTATCTGCTATCTACTTTACTGACTGTTGTGAAGGAAGTAGATAATCATTCAGCTTTGAGGTAGATTTGCAAAATTAATCTTAGTAAATATTAAATATATAAATGCTTTACTTATCTACACTTGGATTATATAGAGAATACTTTGAATAATGAGTTCTTTGTTGAAGACAAATGGAATCTTGACTAGTGATTTAAATTGGTTTAATTTAAAATCACATTTTATATCTATTTGTAGGAAAGAGTTTCTCATCAAATTTAAAAAGCAGATGTAATTAAAAAGTAGATAAACATTCTTAATTACTTTAGAGGTAGCTATTGGCATCTAAGTGGTAGATTTAGAGTAGGATCAGTATTCATAATAGTTCTTCATGAGTTACCTGAAATACCCAGCTAAAGGAGTATATAGTGTATAAAGGTCACATGATCTATTTTAAAGAACAGTGGGAAAAATACACACGGTTAACATTAGAAGTAGTAGCAGTAGCATTTGTAATATAGAAGGATTTTTAAGGTTCAAGATTGCTGGCTTGAGTATTCTTTCAACCTTGATATATTTTCAGCTCTGTCCTATTACCACTGGGCAGATTAAACTTTCTTTGGAAAAGAGATTAAGAAGCTTTAAAGAGATAAGTTGAAGGCATGAACTTCATGTTGTGAGTCTTTGTTGTATGACTGAATGATATTAGGAAGCTGTAGAGGCAAAAAGAATAAAGAAGTGTAGTTTGAGCCAAACGATGGTTGTTGGATGAATTCTAATTGGTATTAATAATAAAAACTCAGCTGGGCGATGGTGGCGCGTGCCTTTAATCCCAGCACTCGGGAGGCAGAGGCAGGCGGATCTCTGTGAGTTCGAGACCAGCCTGGTCTAGAGATCTAGTTCCAGGACAGGCTCCAAAGCCACAGAGAAACCCTGTCTCGAAAAACCAAAAAATAAACAAACAAACAAACAAACAAATAAATAAATAAATAAAAACTCAGAGTCAGATATAGAAATTCAAGAGAAGCAGAGTGGCAGCCACTATACAGTTCTTTGACCTCTATCAATACTCAGACCAACAGGGCTATCTTATCCTCAGACTGTCTCCTCAGACTTCAACAGACTGTAATGGCCTCCACCAAACCTCAGACTGCACTGAGCTCCTGTCTCCTCCCACTTTATATTCCTTTCTGTGCCTAGCCATATCACTCCTGTCTTCACCTCCCTAGTGCTGGGATTAAAAGCACGTGATTTCAAGTGCTGGGATCACCTTTGTGTGAGCTCTGTTTCTCTTAGACAGATTCAGTTTTATGGAGCCACAGGTGTTCTTGAACTCAACAGAGATCTGTCTGCTTCTGTCTCCTGAGTACTGGGATTAAAGGTGTGTGCCACCACTCCCTGGCCTTTAGTGGTTTAACTCTGCACTATGATCTTCAGGCAAGCTTTATTTGTTAAAACACAAATTATCACTACATTTTGTATTTGATTTGTTTTAATTTTTTTTTTCATTTTAGAAGCCGTGTTAGTGGTATATACTACCTAGTATATAGTATTCCCTATAGCACAATGTCAGTACCCTGAAATCAAGGGCATCATTATTTATGAGCTGCAATATTGACACACACACAAGTAGGATAAATGAAGAGTATAATTTTCATTTCAGTTTAGATCAGATTTTACTGCCAAATAAGTCATGTAAAACTTTTTATTTTTATTTTATTTTATTTTTTTGGTTTTTCGAGAAGGGTTTTTCTGTGGCTTTGGAGCCTGTCCTGGAACTAGCTCTGTAGACCAGGCTGGTCTCGAACTCACAGAGATCTGCCTGCCTCTGCCTCCCAAGTGCTGGGATTAAAGGCATGCACCACCATCGCCCGGCTTCATGTAAAACTTTTTAATTTATGTTTATATCTTTTAGATTTCTTTGAGATTTTTGTTCTGTAATCTAGTCTGGATTTGAACTCATGATCCTCCTCTTTTAACTTCTAAAGTATGGGATTACAGGTGTACAGCACACTTGCTTATACCCACAGGTTGACACACATGTATTTAAATATATACACATTTAGGAAAATAATGTTCATAAATAAAATAAATAAAATTTAAATAAAATAAAATTCATGTTGAGAATACAGACAGAAGCGGTGGGCCTATTGGCAGCATCCTTGTACTAGTTCAGGTTTCGTTTAACCTAGTGTGATATAAATCTTAATTGAAGTTTGGCAGCTATGTTAGCACTTTAGCTGATCACATTCTCTTGACATATATAAAACTTAGACCCTCTAGGACTATTTAAAATCATAAACAGGATATTTTGGGTGCCATATAATGTATTCTAAATAAGCACAGTAAAATAATAGCTTAAACTACTGTTTTATTAATCCTAGCAGTGAACAGTGTTGACTGTTATGTAGGCAACCAAAGAAGTCATTTCATTTTGCCTGCTTAATAATTAGCATACAGATTGTGTTTTGAGATAGAAAATGGAGAATCTCTGAGTCAATTGAAAAGGTAATAGGAATTTGAGGAGGGAGGAACTGATGATCCATGTTGGACAAAGGCCATCTACAGGGAATTAACACCCTGATATTATGAACAAGTCTCACGAGATCTCAGGTGACCTCAAGAGACTTGCACTTTTTGTTTGTTAAGAGCCTTTGTGAGATGTGCTATGATGTACACTGTGAAAAGCACTGGGGCTCTATTGTTTATCTCCATGTATGCCAGTAAATGTCATAGGAAAATATATTTATTTTGTGCAACCATGCTACAGTGCATGTGTGTCTGTGGGTGTGGGTATGTATGTGTGTGTGTGCATATATGTGTGTATGTATGTGCAAGCGCGAGTGTATAGGTTAGAGAATTATTTGGAGGACTCTGCTTCTACCATGTGGATGCTGGAGATGGGTCTTAGGTGATCAAGCTCGGCAGTGAATGAACATTTTTTATGCTTTTCTTCAGCCTCTGTTCCTTGCTGAAAACAGCAAGTGTCTATACTCTGTGAGCTCATTTGTTGAGTGCTGACTGTTGGAAGAAGAAAACTTAGGAAGTGTGATTGTCATGAGGAAGCATAAGGAATGAAGCAATTTAGTGAGTCCTGCAAAGATGCTTTCAAAGTGCAGCCTAAAGTCAGATTTTACTTCCTTCAGATTGCCAGTTTTCACACGACATTATGGTTTATTCTATGCATTTAATTTTTTTATTCAGATATAGAAGGGAATATGCTGGTATTATCAAATTATCTCCTATTTTAAATGCAAGGTAAATTTTCATATAACTATTATTACTGTCTTTAAGAAATGATATTAATGAATTTGAAACATTGTTTAAGGTTATAGACTGAATGGTATTAGTGAAAAAATATGGTCTTTATCTTTATCTCATGAATGAAACTTACTTTGTGAACCCCCCCCCCTTTTTTTTTAAAGTTTTTCAAGATTTCTCTGTGTAGTCCTGGCTGTCCTGGAACTCACTATGTAGACCAGCTGGCCTCAAACACAACAGAAATCCACCTGCCTCTCTCTGCCTCATGAATGCTGGGATTATGGCAGTGGTAAAATCTACTTTAACTGACTTTTCATTCTTTTAAGGAAATGTGCTTTTGCATTCTGCTGTAATAGCCTGTTTAGTTCAGAGCAAATCTTTTATTTTTTCTACTTAAATAATAAAGAGGTTAGTTAACTAAACCTTAAAATTTGGGAGTTATTTGGTAAAGCCAGTGGGAACAAGTGTGAGGCTGGGTCTGTATCAATGGTAAGTTTGTGTTTTTATTAACATACTCCATGTATTTTGGGGGAGAAAGCAGGAAGAGAAGAGCATTTTATAGTCATGCCCAGCATTTAAAAATAGATCTTTGTTCTTTTGAGATGGGGGAATGACTATAGTCTGAAACCTCAAGTCTGGAAGATTGTGCCCTGGGTGCGTCACACTGAGTGTCTTGAGTCTTTTATAGAAATTGTTTAAAAATACACAGCTTGAGGAACAGTCTACAGGACTCAAAAGGAGAGTAGGGTTTTATTTATCATTATTAACAGATGACTTACATTGCTGCTAATTATTGTGGTTTTGGATGTGTACTGTTTCACTAAGTGCATATGATAGAAGATTGGCGGTGGGGGTGGGGTGGGGGAGAGTATGTGTTGCTAATAAAATTAAGTGTTAACTTTAAAAAGTAAAATCTTACCCCTACAACCTGCTCTGTATGATCTGTTTTCACGAGGAAATGTTGATTAAGTAGTTTCCATTTTGGTATTACAGTATGTCCTGTTGTAACTCGCTGAGTATGTAAAAATCTGTTAAGTCAGAAAAGCAGCTCCAGCTTTAGCCTCTACTGTTTATTATGGGAGAAACCAGAAATAGAAATCTACTAAGAGTTTTCCAGTGTATTGAATTCCTGCACATCTCTCAGAGTAAGTAAAACTTCCCTAAAAAAGCTGAGATTTTAGAACCAAGTCAGTTACTTTCTGTGTTACCACAGAATGTCTTTTTTTTTTTATTTTTTATGGTTTATTTAACTTTTATTTTATGTGCATTGGTGTGAAGGTGTCAGATCCCCTGCAACTGGATCTTCAGACAGTTGTGAGCTGCCATGTGGGTGCTGGGAATTGAACCGGGTCCTCTGGAAGAGCAGTCAGTGCTCTTAACCACTGAGCCATTTCTCCAGCCCCCAGAATGTCTTTTTTTTGCATGAGTTTTTTTTTACATACATGTCTGACATTTAAAAAAATGTTTTATATTTGAGTCTTGGTATTGCTGTGTAGTCAAGGCTGGTCTAGAAGTCACTTACGTCTTCCTTCATGCTTGTAGATGTGTGAAGTACACTAACTTGCATAATGGGCTTGTTGAGTACAGAAATGTTCATATTAAACATTAAAGAAATGTATTTTCTGATTTTTTCCGACATATTCTTCTGATTTATTTAAGAAATTTGATTGTCAAGATTCTTTCTAGGGCATGACCAATACCTGACTTTTGGTATCTGCTTGCAAAATGTAGTAGTTAAGTATTAACTACTTAATTGAATTCTTAACTTTTAAATGTTATTAACAAGGTGTATTGAGTGTAATTTCTGAATAAATGTTTATTTCTATCAGTATTTCCTTCTATCAGGGGTAAGAGGGAGAGGAGGGAAATTCAGATCTACTTTTTTATTATTATTATTTTTATATGAATTTGTACTCTGGTCAGTGTTTCCCTCCCTCCTTCCCTTTCTTTTTGAGACAGGGTCTCTTGTAGCCCAGCTCTCCTTTCTGATCCTCCTGTCTCCATCTTCCTGGTGTGATGTGTTCCACCACATCCAACTCGTGCTGCTGGGGATTAGACACAGGGACTTGTGCATGCTATACAAGCACTCTTGACTGGACTGTATCCTAGCCCCTCTGGTCAGTTAGCTATAGAGTTTGTTACTTTGTAGTTTTTGCTTTGTGTCATGATCAAAAAAGTTTTTTTTTTAAATACAATATTTTATTTATTTATTTTTTTTTGGTAAATATTTATTTTACGAGCATTGTGTTTTACTTGCATGTATGTGTGAGGGTATCAGATCTTGGAGATACAGACACTTGTAAGCTGCCATATGGGTACTGGGAATTGAACCCGTGTCCTCTGGAAAACTAGTCTTAACCGCCGAGCCATCTCTCCAGTGCCTGACTTTTTCTTTTTTAACCGTGTAAATTAGTTTTGTATAATAATGAGGTTAAATTATTTACAATTTAAAATTATACTGTAGAGGGAACAGAAATATCAGTGACGCTTGAAAAGAAAAGCTGTCAACTACAGTCTTGTGTGTGGTATTCATTGAACTTGTGATTTGAGAGAATTTAGTTTGGATTATTTTTGTGTTTTTGCTTTTCAACACAAGGTCTCATGAGTCTCTGGCTGTCCTGAAACTCATTCTATAGACCTGGCTGGCTTTGAATTCACAAATATCTGCCTGCCTCTGCCTCCTAAATGCTGGGATTAAAGATGTGCACCACTAAACTTGTTTGGATTTTAATATCATTAACAACTAGACTTAAGCTCACTTTCCGAATAGACTCAGGAAACAAACTGCAAGGCAAAATTGTTTTCCCCAGACCACAGTGAAGAGTGACTTTGATTGATGATTGTTTTTACAGGATCTCATTTAACTCAGACTGGTCTTAAAGTTACCATCCACCTCCTGAGTGCTCAATTTATAGGGTGTAGCTCTGTGCAAACAACTACAGTTCTTTAACTATATCTCAACTTTACCAGGATACCTGTCTTGTATAAAAAGTATTTTATTTTTTGGTCAGGAAAGGTATATTTTTCTTTGAACAAGAAACAAGAATTATCCTTTAAGTGTTAATTGATGTAGTTATAAAAAGTATGTAGACTTTTAGGGGTTTGGTCTGTGTACTTGAAAGAAACTTTGATGGAAACATGAATGTAGTGAATAATTATTTTTTAAATTTAATTTTAAATTGTAAAGATACTTTATAGTGTGTCAGAACTGCTAATTCCAAAATAGTAACCTGAGTCCAGATCAACAACTCTTTCTGAAGGCATTCAAAATAGAGGATTAGCCTCTTTTTTGTGGGTTGTAAAAATACTGTTTTAATTATGTTACATGCATATGAGGTGCACACGTACATAGTTCAGAGAAGGACGATCTTCTGTTGCTCTCTATTATATTCTTTTGAGAGAGGGTCTGTCATTGAACCAGAAGCCAACATTTTGACTAGGTTGGCTGCCCAGCAAATGCCAGGAATCTCTGTGCTGCTATGTCCCAGTGTTGATGTTACAGCTACATCTTACCATGCATAACTTTCTTTTTACATGGATGTTGAAGATTCATACTTCGATCTTCATGTATTCTCAGTAAGTGCTCTTAGCCATTGAGCAATAACCCGGGCTCCATTTTAATTCTTAGCAATATGAATTATAATGGTGAATAGTAATGTTGACTGAACCTGTGTGCAAGTAACTGTTTATTTAAATTCAAGTGGTTAACATTTTTGGCTCTATATTTTCTTGTAAAGATATTCTATAGTGTGTTTAAACTATATAGTGATTATAAGACAATTACACATTTTAGAACTTTTATAAAGTACAGAAAATAACTGCTTATCAATAAAGTTAAATAGCTTATTGACACTTTCATGTTGATATCTTTCCTCTCCTTTTTTCTTTTGTTCTTAAATTGTTTTTATTGAGCTATATATTTTTCTCTGCTCACCTTCTAATCTCTTCCACGATCCCCATGCCCCCAGTTTACTCAGGAGATATTTTTCTACTTCCCATGTAGGTTAGATCCATGGATGTCTCTTTTAGGGTCCTCTTTGTTGTCTGGGATTTTAAAATGTAGGCCATTTCTTTTTTTGCCTTATGTCTAAAAGCCATTTATGAATGAATACATATGACATCTGTCTTTCTGGGTCTGGGTTACCTCTCTCAATATGATGTTTCCTAGATTCATCCATTTGCCTGCAAATCTCAAGATGTCTTTATTTTTTTCTGCTACATTGTACTCCATTGTATAAATGTACCATATTTTCTTTATCCATTCTTTAGCCAAGGGGCATTTAGGTTGTTTCCAGGTTCTGACTATGACAAATAATGCTGCTTTGAACATAGTTGAACATAGTTGTACCTTGTGGTACAATTGGGCAGCCTTTGGGTATATACCCAAAGATGGTATTGCTGGGTCTTAGAGGTAGATTGCTTCCTAATTTTCTGAGAAATCGCCATACTGATATCCAAAGCGGCTGTATCAGTTTGTACTTCCACCAGCAATGCAGAAGTGTTCCCTTTTCCCCACAATCTCTCCAGCATAAGTTGTCATCAGTGTTTTTGATCTTGGCCATTCTTACAGGTGTAAGATGGAATCTCAGAGCTGTTTTGATTTGTAATCCTCTGATGGCTAAGATTGTCGAGCATTTCCTTAAGTGTCTTTCAGCCATTTTAGATTTCATCTGTTGAGAGTTCTCTGTTTAGGTCTGTATCCCATTTTTTTTTATTGGATTATTTGTTCTTTTGGTGATCAATTTCTTGGATTCTTTGTATATTTTGGAGACCAACCCTCTGTCCGATGTGGGGTTGGTGAAGATATTTTCCCATTCTGTAGGCTGCCATTTTGTTTTGTTGATCATGTTCTTTGCTTTACAGAAGCTTTTCAGTTTCAGGAGGTACCATTCATTATCTGTGCTACTGGGGTTATATTTAGGAAGTGGTCTCTTCTGTCACTGTTCAAGTGTACTTCCCACTTTCTCATCTATGTCCTCTCTTATTTTCTTATGTGTGTCTATTGATATACTGCTTCTGTATAGGGGTTAGATGTTAACATTCAAAGCATTATAATGATATTTATATTATAGCCAGAATTTTTATGGAGCAAGGCATTTGTGTTAGGTTTCAATTAATTTTATCTGAAAAATTCATAATAGTATTTTATTCCATATTTTCAGACCGACAACGTTGTACATTTTCCTGTTTATAGCCATTTAAAATTTTATTATTGTTTTATTATTTTGTGTATATGGGTGTTTTGTCTACAGGTATGTCTGTTCATCACATGTGTGCAGTATTCTTGGATGCCAGAAGAAAGGATACTCTGCACTCTGGACAGGTGGTTGTGAGCCTCTGTGTGGTGCTAGAGATTGAACCCAGGTTCTCTGCAAGAGCAGCCAGTGCTCTTAACTATTGAGCCATCCCTCCAGCCCCTAAACTATAATTTAAATGTGAAAACACTCAGGTCGAGGGTCTTCCTGAAACAAAAGCAAAAGTAAAATCAAAACAAAGTAGGCAGTTGGCTAGATTTGGCTGATGGCTTATTTGCCAGCTCCATCTTTGTAAGATAATTTATTTGTTTTTTTTTTTAAATATATTTCTGTGTGTGGGTATGTGTGCTCATGTGCCATAACTCTTAATGTTTTTTTTTTTTTTTTTTTTTTTTTTTTTACATCATTACTTCAAACACAAGGAGCTAGCCTGTTTTTAAAGCCCACTGATCCTGACTTACTTAGCCTCGTTATTGCTGGAATCACCTGGCTCCTCAGAGGGAGGACTGCCGTTGGTTAGTAAGATAGGGTACTTAAAATTTCCTGGTAGAAATACTGAGCTTTCCTACAAAGGCTAGTGAGCTTCATCCAGCCTTCGTTTGAAAGAGATATAGTGTGGAGTGTGGGGTCTTTTGGTGAGTGTCTGGGCTGCTCTCACTAGCTGCATTTTTCTTTACTTTGCTACTGCATTTTAGAATCGATTTTTGTAACTTTAAGAGATGAACTTAAATAATAAATTTATATGTTACTATAGAATAATGAAGATTAAAAATGCAGAAACAATGAAGTAACCAAAAATAACTATCATGAAGTCCCTTTTTTGTGGCAGGGTAAAAATTACGTTTTGAAATGTAGCTATTCTATAAAAACAACCACAGTTTTGACATTGCTATGTTTCTGTTTGTATTGGATCATAGTTTATTTTGGGGGGGGGTTGTATAAATGCTATAATTCTTACTTTCAACTTAAATTCAGGACTTTCTAGCTGACCTAATGTTTTGGGGGCAGAAATAGAGAGTAAAATAATATCATATATACTCTTATTTCATTGTCTCTAATGATTGTACAAAGTTGAAGTATTAGACTTTGAAGGGGGCCAGATTTGCACATTCAACTTAGAGATTTATTGTTACTGGACAGATACCACTTTTTTCCAGCAGTGCTCAGATGGACTTCGGTCACAGTACTGTGTTTCATAAGAACATTTAAAAGGAACACGGTAACTGTATTTGCCTATCATCTTATAATCAGCAGTTAAAACAGTGGATTTGGGGTTAAGAAGTAAATTCTAGATTGTCGTTCATAGTGTGTGCTCCCTTTCAAATGTAAGTGCTTAGTTTAAAAAAAGGAAGGCGTGATAATGAGGTTTTAAGTTCTTAAATTAATTTTGTTATGTACATTTTGGCACAAATAAGAGGTCAGAGGACAACTCTTACTCCAGTTCAGGGGTCAAACGTTCAGGGGTCAAACTCAGGCTGTCATACTTGACAGCATGTCTCTTTATCTGTTGAACCATCTTTCCAGCTCAGGTAAAAAGATTTTGTTTTAAATGGGTTTTCTGTACCTTGGTAATAGGTTTCTCTGCCGATGCAGTAAACCAGATCAAGCCAAATCAAACTATATTGGAAAAGTAAAAGAACAGTTTGATTTGAGCAAAGCAACTCCCCAGTGAGTTCTCCAGTCTCAGAGATTGAGGCAGAAGTCACAGGCCCAAACTAAAGCAGGAAGCTTATATAGTTTGTAGGCCAGGGGTGATGATATGTCTGCCATAAGCTGTTTTTATGCCCAAGTACGGTAAAATAAAACTGATCATTTTAGGCAGGTACTTGGGTGACTGGCAACCTCAGGGGAGGAAGCTGCAGTACCCTCCAAGAATGCAGAACTGGGCTTTTTGGTCTCTTGCTTTTGTTAGGAGGTTCTCTTGAGTGGGCAGGGTTTGGAGAGACAGGATTGGAATTTTATAGATTATGCAGGGGCAAGCTGGAGGTTCCAACTGAACACTTTTTGTTTTTCCAAGACAGGATTTTTCTGTGTAGCTCTGACTGTGTTTGAACTTGGTTTGTAGACCATGCTGGCCTCAAACTAATGGAAATCTACCTGCTTCTGCCTCCCAAGTGCTAGGATTAAAGGCATGTGCCACTACCGCCTAACTCTTGGTAAAAGGTTTTTAAAACGAGATGGTTTTCTGTTGTTATTTCCATTACAAAGTTTTGCAACATATGAAATAAGTCCAGTCTTATTTAAGTATCCATTTGAGAACATCATACAAAAGGGCGTATAAGAGAATCATTGCTCTAGAGTCCTGGACCTATGCACAATATTTAATGAGTACATTATCCACAGTTTTGAGGAGACGGGAACCTGCTGCTAACATGAGGCAACTGTGTTGAGTTCATCTTGGTCCTCTTCCAGAGAATATAGTGTTTTCCATGTTTGTAGTCCAGATTGGCATTATTGATAAGAATCTTTTTAAAAGGATACTTTATTATCCCTATGGAAAATATACTGAAACCCTGAGAGGGTTTCCTCTTTTAACTTGCTGCCTATTTTCTTAGTATAGTTTAATTTCTTCAGATGTTCAGGCTGCTTACAAGATACAAAAATATGAAGAACCATTATATCCTTCCAAAGCTAAAGCTAATACAAGCAGCTACTTGTGTTATAATATATGGAAATTTGTCCAGTTAAAAAATACATTGTTTAAGTGGTTTATTTATCTATGTGAGCAAGTAAGTAAGCATGTTATTTCAGGTGGAAGTCTTGGGGACTATATGTAGGTGGAACAATACTAAGCTTGCTTTTATTAGGAGGGAAGACTTCATGGAAGAAGATGAGTAAGTGGGTAAGAAGCTAAGGTTGGTATAGTTCTTTGTAAATACAGGGGACCAACAAACCTATATTTGGAACCAAAGGTAGGAAGTAGATGGAGGGGAAACATTGCCTGTAGTTTGTATTGTCAGTGTATGTTAATTTCATGTTTATACCTCTTTCAATTTTAATGAGATAAAAAATATTTTGAATGTGAAAATTTTCTTTGCTCTGTCATATATATAGCAAAAACAATGTACTAAAAAATCTAAGTAAGAAGAAAAATTACAGTTTCAAATAAGGAAGGTGTAAGAACAGTTTGTTAGCTATTGAGGTAGAATTTGTCAATAGAGGGCTTGCAACCAAGAAGTAGGAAGGACCTTGATAGTACTAGGTTTGAGGGCTAGACTGAGTTAAATTTTTGTGTTGAAACAGGAAGACTTAAGGTAAACTGCCAAGGTTCAGAAGGAGGCAGATGAATGTAACTGGAAGTAGGACTTCAACAGTGGCTTAGCTTCCAGATGTGGGCTCTGGCTTTCCCCAGTTATGAGGAAGCAGTTTGGGGGGATGCTATTTAGAATAAACTACGTCCTTAGAGCAGCAGTTCTCAATCTGTGGGTCCCAGTCTCCAAAGACCATCAGGAAACACAGATGTTTACATTACAATTCACGACAGTAACAAATCACAGTTATGAAGTAGCAACAAAATGATTTTATGGTTGGAGTCACCACACAAGGAATAACTTGACGCATGACTTTCAATATTTATAATTTACATAATGTTCATATAAAATATTGTAAAAAAATTATATTTCCTAAAAGGGAACAAAACCAAATTCAACTTAATCCTGTCTGATTTATAAGTCTGCCCTTTGTACCAAATTATATTTGGTGACATTTGTTTCAATTTTCTGCATACTTTACAAATCTATTTTTTTTAAAAATATATGTGCATATGTATGCATGTCTATGTGGAGGCTAGAGGTCATATCAGGTGCCTTCCTTAGTTCTTGTCTAACTTATTTATTGAGGCGGTGTCTTTTTTGCCACCTCCCATTTCCTCTTTTCAAATACCTTAACTATACAGCTGAATTATCCCCTTGCAACTTAAGGCTACTGAACCCGTTTTGTTTCAGTCAGCAAAATAATTCTCAAACTGGAAGTCTTATATCAAGCAACATAATGAAATAGAATTATAGTGTAGAATAAGGGATGAGAAAGATAATTGCTACATCAGAGCTTTAAATTCTTGGAATGCACATATATAATTTTAAAAGTGAAGTTCTCTATAAAAGGTATCACCAGTATGAAGAACATTTGATGAAACCTTATGCTGCAGTAATGGAAATGCGATGCCAGTGTCATAGATGCTAATGTTCCTATCATAATCTTAGGTGGAGAGAAATTCATTTTTGAACTTTTTAAGGTTACTTATCAGCTATAGTGTCTATGGGAACATGTTTAGTTGTGCTACTCAAAATGGTTTTGTAGTAAGAATGGTTAAGAAAATGGGATGGAAGAAAGGACAATTGGAAAGAAGGTCCAGATTTTTTATGATGTCATTTAAGAGAGAATATAGGCTTCTCTGTTTTTAAGGAAAGCTTTTTTGAGGAATGGGGATACAGGACCAGAATAACACTTGTGGTGATGGGTATTACAATCATTGATCCCTGGCAGTCATCATAATGTGAACAACGAATGTACCAAATGTATATAGCTTTATTGGCACAAAATATTAGCAGTTAGCATAAGTAGTAGGCAGGGTTTACCCACAGGGGATATGTAGTGAGTGTGTTAGCTTCTGCTCGGGAAGAGCACTGTTATCTCAGTTAAGAACAAGAAATGAGTTTCATTAGAAAAAGCTTGTCTAGAAAGGTCCGAGTGTCCCATGACTGAATCCTGGTAACCATCCACCGTCTGCTGTTAGTAGAAGTCATCTACTAACTGGAAAGGACCTCTGCCAACTTTTCCCCACCATATTTTCCATGCTTCCGTAGTGCATTTCTCATTATTGTGATCAGATACCTAGCAAGTAGTAGCTTAAAAGAGGTAAGATTTATTTTGACTTAAAATTTAAGAAAGTAAAGTTCACTCCTGTGGGGAAGACATGGTGGTCATAATGAGTCTGTGGGTCATCCTACATCCACAGTCAGAAAGCAAAACATGGACAGGAAGTGAGTCTGTGTTGAGAAACCACAAGGCCTGCCTCTCACTTCCTTCAGCCAACTTCTACTTCAGGGCCAACTCTCATCAGGAACAAAGTGTTCACACACCTGAGTCTTTGGGAGGCAATGTACATTTAAACTACAGCATTCCTTAATTGATAAAGTTATAAGAAGAGCCATTTGAATTCAGTCTAGTGGAACAAAGATTCAGTACAGAAAATAAAATATGTATTCAATTTTGTTTTGAGTTTGCTGAACTTCAGTTCTTTTGGAACTCATCCAGTATTTCATTATAATAGTTTTATTATATGTTTGCATTTCTCTGTATGTAATTAATAAAGCACTGTTTTTGTTGCTGTAAATATTTATAGTGTTCACATAGTCAATAAAATACACATTTTTGCTTGTTTTACACTCTAATCAAGACCATACCCATCCTTCCCAGAAGTTTCCTTCTACCCTTTCAGTCAATTTCCCTTAACAAACTTCTCTTGAAGCCACTCATCTGATTTCTATCACTAGAAATTGGTTTAGCTTGTCCTAGAAGTGATTCCATGGTAATGGAGTTGTGCAGGATGGCCTTGCTTCTGGCTTCTTTGACTTAATGACCTTGGAGAGCTATCCAGCTTTTTGGATGTGTCTGAAGTATTTGACTTTTAGTCCTGAACCACAGTTTTTTATTTCTGAGTCCTTATTCATTCATTTCTTGATGTATATTTGTGTTTCTTGCAGGTTTTTTTTCTATTATGAGTAAACTGGTGTAGAGATTCTGTATAAGAAGTTTTAGTTGTTTGAAATTTATTGTTTTTCTTGGGTGAAAATTTTGGGGTTAGGGCTGGAGATAATGGCTCAGTAATTAAGAGCACTGGCTGCTCTTACAGAGGTCCTGAGTTCAATTCCCAGCGACCACATGGTGGCTCACAACCATCTGTAATGATATCTGGTGCCCTCTTCTGTCATGCGGTCATACATGGAGGCAGAATGTTGTATACATAATAAATAAATAAATCTTTATAAAATAAGAAAATTTTTTGGGTTGTAGTAGAAGTATCTGCCTAATATTTTCAGAAAATGGAAAACTACTTTCCCATGTGGTTGTACAGGTTTGCACTCCTATAAGAAGTGTCTGGTGTTGCTTGGCATTGTCTTTAACACTTGGTATTGCCTGTCTCCAAACACCCCCTCAGTGTGTTCACAACTCATTGTGACTTTAATCAAATTTCTCTGGGGATTGATGATGTTGACTACCTTTTCCTGCACTCATTATTCATCCACACAATTGTTTTTTGTGTATGCCTATTTATTTATTTGTTTGTTTGTTTGTTTGTTTGTTTATTTTTGGGTTTTCGAGACAGGGTTTCTCTGTGGCTTTGGAGCCTGTCCTGGAACTAGCTCTGTAGACCAGGCTGGTCTCGAACTCACAGAGATCCACCTGCCTCTGCCTCCCGAGTGCTGGGATTAAAGGCGTGTGCCACCATCGCCCGGCGGGTATGCCTATTTTTAAACTGACTTGTTAACATTTTACTTTAAGGCTTTCTGTAATATTGGCTACAAATCCTTTGTCAGTTATTCTCCTAGTCTTACCTTTTTGTTTTCCTAACAGTTCTTTGATGAAATAAATATTTTAAGTATTCATTTCTGTGGTGAAAGCATCTTCAGTCTTTACCAAAAACATTTTTTTTCTTAAATTTTCGAGACAGGGTTTCTCCGTAGCTTTTGGTTCCTGTCCTGGAACTAGCTCTTGTAAACCAGGCTGGCCTCGAACTCACAGAGATATGCCTGCCTCAGCCTCCCGAGTGCTAGGATTAAAGGCGTGCGCCACCACCGCCCGGCTACCAAAAACATTTTTGTCTACTTAAAAAAGATCAGTTCTGTTGTGCTGAGAAATTTTGTAGTTTTAGATTTTCCCTGTAGTTCAAAACTTGAAATACTTAAAAAGTTGAAAATTTAAAAAAGTTTGCTATGAAATATTGAGTAATAGCACTGGGAACATAGTTAGGTCAGTGGTAGAGCACTTACCTATCACTGTCTAACATCCTGAGTTCAGTTCCCAACACAATTAAAAAAAAAAAGATGTCCAGCTGCTCAGTGCTCTTTATAGCTGCTCTTGATCTACTGATGTAGTTGAAAATCATTTCAGCACTTTTGATTGTGTATTTTTGTTCCATGTCTCTTAAATTTTTCCTACTTGACCGAGCTACATCCTTGGCCTTTCCTTTCCTTTTTTTTTTCCCTTTTTTTTCTTTTCTTTTTTCTTTTTTTTAAAGAAATAATGCTTTTTTTAAAAAAATAATTAAATACATTTAGAATATGTAGACAGGAAGAAAAATGGAAAACCTTGTCCATTCTTTTTTGTTTAAACCAAATCAAATACTGAGGCTTTTAGTGCTCCTTTACTCATCCTTGCTATTGCCTCCTCCTCACCATCATTTTCCTCTTCCTCCTTCTTCATTTGTATTCAGTGTTAATCATCTTGAAAGAACAGTTGGTACCTCTTTTTTCCCTTGTTAAATAATCATTTAAAAAATTTGTGTGGGTGTTTTGCCTGCATATATCTGTGTACCACTTTTGTGCCTAGTGCCTGTATATGGCGGAAGAGGGCATAGGATCTTAAAACTGGAGCTTCCAAATGGTTGTAAGCTGCTATGCTAGGAATCTGCCTGGTTCCTCTAGAAGAGCAGCCAGTGCTCTTAACTACTGTCATCTCTCTAGCCCCGGAACAGTAATTTCTAATTAGCACGTGGTATGGTATTTGCCACAGACACAAAATTTATGGACATAGGTTGCTGTTGTGGGACCTTAGGAAATGTTGGTTACTATCTTGAGATCCTTTGCACTAACATTTGTTTATTCATTCAGTCCAATCACTTGTTTATCCTCCTGGGACTATGCAGGTGATGGTAGCCACTGACTTCCTTAGGCTAGTAAGAGGCACCTGCTTATTTGGCTTTTTAAAAACAGTGATTAGTTTTGAAGTCTAATAGACTTACTTTTAGACCTTAAGTAAAGCACGGTTGTTACTTAATAGTCATGGAACATCAATGAACCATTTCATGAAGTCTTAGAAATTAGCTGCCCCTCTCTCCCTCCCTTCTTCCCCCCTTCCCCCACCCCAAGACAGGGTTTCTCTGTGTAGCAGTTGTAACTTGCTTTGTAGACCAGGCTGTTTTTGAACTTAGAGATTTACCTGTCTCTGCCTCCAAGTGCTGGGATTAAAGGCATGTGCCACCACTGCCCAGCAAGTTTCATGTATATTTTTAACTTTGCTTTTAAATTCGTGACTACTTCTGCCAGGTTATGGGGGAGGCATTCATGTGACCTTGAGGAACGTGGATAAACGCTCGTTTGTGGAAAGAAGTGCTAACCAAAGTGTTTGTCAGTGATGTTTCTGTTATGTTTGAGATAGGAACTGTATTAAGGCATAATAAAATACTTAAAAGACAGTGTGAAAGAAATTATTTTGTTGTAGTAAATCTAGAGCTTTCTTGGTCTTGGGGACTACACACACACAGTTTAACTATATAGGGCAGAAAGCCAATATTTGTCATTGAGGAAAGGTTTCATTTTTAGTGCTATAGATACATACATGAATATTGAGCTAAATTATGTAACCTATTAACGGCATCACTATAATTAATGTGAAATAAACTATCGTTAAGAGAGCTTGATGGATTTCTGGGGAAAAGTTTCAATTACAAAGTGAAACCATCTTTTAAATAAACTGATATAACAGTTGAAAAAGAAAAACAATCTAAATAATTTCTGTTCTAACTTTTAGAAAGATTGCTAGCTATAAATTTATGAAGTTGGGATGGATCTGTCAGTAATAGAAGTGTGTCTGGATCCTTTCTGCCCTGTCACAGGTCTGGTTTTCAGGGTCTTCTGTTTTAGATTTCTAGAGATAAACTATCTGATGGAAAAATATGCTATTTCTTTCTTTATTATTGCCAAAGCACGTCCTTCCTTTGAGAAGATAGTAAAATATAGTTTTATGGAAAAAAGAAAAAGAGACAAGTAGGGATACATTTTTAGATAGATATTTTTGTTAATTAAAAATATATTTCTCTTCTCTCTGTTAAGAGGTCGTTATTTTTTCTTCTGTGTAGTGCTCCATTGTGTAAATGTACCACATTTTTCTTATCCATTCTTCGATTGAGGGGCATTTAGGTTGTTTGCAGGTTCTGGCTATGACAAACAGCTGCTATGAACATAGTTGAGCACATGTCCTTGTGGCACAATTGAGCATCCTTTGGATATATACCCAAAAGTGGAATTACTGGGTCTTGAGGAAGGTTGTTTCCTAATTTTCTGAGAAATTGCCACACTGATATTCAAAGGGGTTGTACCAGCTTGCATTGCCACCAGCAATGCAGAAGTGTTCCCTTTTCCCCACAACCTCTCCAGCATAAGCTGTCATCAGTGTTTTTGATCTTGGCCATTCTTACAAGTGTAAATGGAATCTCAGAGTTGTTTTGATTTGCATTTCTCTGATGACTAAGGATGTTGTCTTTCAGCCATTTTAGATTCCTTTGTTGAGAATTCTCTGTTTAGGTCTGTACTCCATTTTTTTTTTTTATTGAATTATGTGATCTTTTGGTGTCCAATTTCTTGAGTTCTTTGTATATTTTGGAGATCAGACTGTCTAATGTGAGGTTAGTGAAGATCTTTTCCCATTCTGTAGGCTGTCGGTTTGTCTTGTTGACCGTGTCCTTTGCTTTACAGAAGCTTTTCAGTTTCAGGAGGTCCCACTTATTAATTGTTTCTCTCAGTGTCTCTGCTTCTGTGGTTATATTTAGAAAGTGGTCTCCTGTGCTAATGTGTTCAAGTGTACTTCTCACTTTCTCTTCTATAAGGTTCAGTGTGGCTGGGTTTATGTTGATGTCTTTGATCCATTTGGACTTGAGTTTTGTGCAAGGTGATAGATATGGGTGTATTTTCATTTTTCCACATGTTGATATCCAGTTATGCCAGAACCACTTGTTAGACATGTTTTTTTTTCCATTTGATATTTTTTTGTTTCTTTATCAAAGATCAGGTGTTCGAAGATGTGTGTATTGATATCTGGGTCTTCTATTCGGTTCCATTGGTCCTCCTGGTTGTTTTCAGTACTGTAGCTCTGTAGTAGAATTTGAAGTCAGGGATTGTGATGCCTCCAGAAGTTTTTATTGTGCAGGATTGTTTTGGCTATCCTGGGTTTTTTGCTTTTCCAAATGAAGTTGAGTACCGTTCTTTCGAAGTCTTTGAAGAATTGTGCTTGGATTTTGATGGGTACCTTGCTGCTTTTCTTATAGGTCATTTCTATAGTTACTTTCTGTTCTTGAGGTTTCCACATTAAGCAATTGTGTAGATTGTCTCTACTGTAACGATAGCCACTTGGTTTCTGTCATAGCTTTCTCATTTGAGTAAAACCAGTGGAAGGCTGTTATCAGGGCATTCTGGTCCTTGGGTAATCAGCTCCTTCAAGAGATTTATTACCCAGTTTTAGCATGTCATTCAAGGACCCAGAGTCTGTTAAATTGATATGATGAAGAGTTTATGTTCAGGCAGAAGTCATCATTGGCTTTGAAGCCAGGTAATTTTGACCCTTTGCTGGTATTTCATCACTGTCCACTATATAAAACAGGCCTCAGCCTGGTGTGATAGCACACGCCTTTAATCTCAGCACTTGGGAGGCAGAGGAAGATCTCTATAAGTTCAAGATCAGCCTGGTCTATATAAATTGAGTTCTTAGGACAGCCTGATCTACATAGTGAGACTTTGTTTATCACCCTCCTTCCCCCAAAAGAGAAAGAAAACAGCACTCTTAGAGTGCTACTTACCTCTCCAGGAGAGCCCAGGCCCAGGAAATCACCAGAAGCAAAAAGCCTGACTTGCCATCTCTATCTATACACCAGGCCCCAGCAGAAGTTGAGTCCAGTATATCTTAAGACTCAGACTTCATCCCTGGCTCTGCTGCTGCTGCTTTTCTCACTTCAGCTGCCGTCACTGATAGAATGAATTTTTAATGCAACAAATTAGCAAAGAATTCTGCTATATTAATTTGTGATTCAGTCTAGATTACTGATTTTGTTTATAACAGGCTGTGTGCTTGATTGTGGAGTCTTTTGACATTATGAATGACAGCATTACATTCTTTAAACTAATGTTCTTTTGTTTAAAAATGAGAAAACTGATTTTTGAAAAATTCCATTTATTTTCAACAGTGGATTTTGAATCCAAAGAAAACTTTTGGCAAGTGTGTAACCTGACAGAAATATCAGTGAACAGATGGAAAGGAGTTCCGTAATAATTGACTGAAAAGTAGAAGTTTGATTTTCTGAAAAATAGCTCTAGTACCTTTTCTCTTCCCTGTAAGTGATCTGAAGAAGAAACAGCTGTTTTTAGGTTGATACTTGGTAGCAGATAAATACCCTTTAAAATAAGGTACTAAGTGTATGATTCATTTTTCATAACAATATTCTTTTATGAGCAGATATAAATATAAAATAGTTCAAAGCCAATAGGAATAATTTTTGAAATTTTCTTAATGATACTGCTGCTTTGGCTGGATAAAAAATGAAATTAAGGTAATTGACCTACAGTATGAGAATTTGGACAGTTGAGTTTATTCTTGATTCTATAGTTTTTGCAGTCATAAACTTTCTATGTGCGATAGGCTCCTCTACATCTTAACTTGTCACTAAAAGGCATAGATTCAACTCATAAATTTCTTTTTCATGTTGATCTATTGCATGATCATCTATGCAAACCTACAATGAGCCTGTGCCATTAACATAGCAAGCTCTTACCTTTCATAATACGAGAAGAGATTTGAGAAAGAACATCCTCACTGACATCAGGTATTTCTGTATTAGATAAAAATGAAAATGTACTGAGGACAAACTTTGTTTGGAGAGGGGACATCTTCTAAAATTACTTCCAGCTGTCATGGGGGCGATGTTCTTTCTATGGGATCCTGTGAAAGTAAAATGATGGTTAACTTCCAAGACTACTGTCTGGTATAATTGCAAATAGTCTCTGATTATTTGGTAGCATTTTTCTGAGGTTCCTATTTCGTGTTCTGCCCTGAACATTGTAAAAAATGCACCTTTTCAGCTAACGAAGTTGGAACCATCTTGAGCAGCTGATATCCAAAACAGGTCTTATAGTAGTCCTACCAGCATCATGACGTCATATCAACCAGGTGGAGATCTTTTGTGGGGCCCCATCTTCTCTAGAAACTTCAAAGATTACTGCAGGAAAATTCATTGTTCATTGTGGAAAACTTAAATATTATTTATACAAACATATTCAATGAAAGTATGTTAGAGACAAAAATAGGTATGAAGAAATGTAATACTTTTTTAAAATTCTTTTTTCTTTCTGTCTTATATCATGGCCACTCACATGAGACAGGAAGTCTGAATTTTTATTTTAACAACATGCTTGGATTTAGACAAGGGCAGAGCCATTGTCCAACTCCAAAGGCAGCTTTGATTTTTAAGTGAGTCATGATTATTATTTTATTTAGTATTCAGAGATTCTTACTCTCAGATGCCATGTCCTCACAAGTGTTAATTCTCTTTGCTTGGCGATCCTATCTGGATAATTACCTTTTCCTCTTTAGGCATCTAGATGTCCATGGTCCCTTGACTTTTTTGAAGGTGAGTATTTTCCTGCAAAGATAAGAACAGAACCCTGCCCCAATCCTTATGAGGTTTCCTTATCACCTCTGTGTTATTACCTCTGTGGATGAGCTGTAATTTCTCTTTCTCAAGAGATTTCTCCTTTTCAAACTAAATATTTATTAATTTTGATGGTAGCCCTAACTTTTCTTCTCCTATTGAAGCAAGCAAAACCACTACTCCTATGTGGCACATCTCCTGACTTCCATTGTGAGGTCAACACATCCTTGAAATACATCGGCTGATTTAATTCAGAAGACTTTTCTATTATGCAATGTCTTTCTGCTGCTGTTGTCCCTTTCTCATTAGCATTAAGGAAATTCAAGGTTAATAAAGCATTATGTAATCTATTTCTGGGGGTATTTTTCACCCCTTTCTGTTTGTTTAATATATCCTTTATAGTTCAATCTTATCTTTCTATAACTGCCTGACCTGTAGGATTGTGTGGTATACCTGTAATATGTTTTATATTTTAATAAGCAAAAAGGTGTTCATTTTCTTAGAGACATGCTGGATCATTATATGTCTTTATTTGTGCAGGTATACCAATGATGGCCATAACTTCTAATAAATGCTTGATTACTGAATCAGCCTTTTCTGAGTTCAAAGCAGTTGCCCATTGAAAACCTGAATAAGTTTCAGTGGTGTGGTATACATATTTTAATTTTCCAAATTCTACAAAGTGGAACACATCCATCTGCCAGATTTCATCCCTTTGAGTACCCATTAGGTTAGTCCCTGCAGGTAGTGGTGTTTGTTTATAGAAAGAACAAGTAGGACTTTTTTTTAATCTCCTTAGCTTGTTACCATGTAATAAAAATCTCTCTCTTTAAACCTTTGCTATTGACCTGATATTTCTTATGAAATTCTGTGGCCTTCAACACACTTCTAATCAGTAATTGATTAATATCCATCTGCATTACCTTGTGCTAGAGAACCTAGAAGACCCGTATAGGATTTGGTGTGTGTTATGTATATGGGACAAAACCTATTCATGGTTATATCTTGAACCTGTATGAATAATTAAGTCATTTCTGTATCATCTAGTATAAATTCACTGGTTTCAATATGCATGACAACTTTCTGCGCATTGTGAATTAATAACTATATTAAGAGGTTCTTTAAAAATCACTCAGCAACATCAGAATAGCATATAAGTCTGCCTTTTGGACAGAATTATAAGGGCTTTGTTCTACTTTACTTAAAATTTCTGATTTGTAATCTGTCTTTTCTTATGTTTTTGCATCAGTATAGAATGTACGGGCTTCAGTTACTGGTTTGTACCATTCAATGTGAGGAAGGATCCACGGAGTTCTCTTTATAAGGTTAATTTTATCACTTTTGGGATAATTGCTATTAATCTTTCAAAAAAATTAGCACAAGATCTTTGCCAAAGTTCCATGTCTTACCACATGTTTTTAATTTCATCAGTAGTACTGCTGGGTCTATACCTGCTAGTTGATGAAGTCTCATTTACCTTTTATAATTAGAGACTTTATCCACATAAGTTTATTTTTTACTTAGTTTATATGGTAAAGATAACGATTCTAAGATTATATCTTTTTGTGTATTAAAATTCCTGTAGAGGAAATTCTGGAAGGCAATATGACGAAAATGCATTTAAGATTTGGATTTACCCTTTCCACATCTGTCTCCTGCAATTTTTCTTCAACAGTCAGTTCCTTTTCCGTTTCAGCTGTTAATTCTCTGGGACTATTTAAGTCTTTTTGGTTTTTTTTTTCTTAACCATCTAAGGTTTTGTTTAAATGAATTATTATATCAGGAGTTATCCCAACAGCTGGTCATAGACTGGAAATGTCTTCTAACAATCTTTGAAAGTCATTCAGAGACCACATCTCTTAATTTGTGTCTTTTTTCTTCTAATTTTCTGTAATCCTATTTTATATTGTTGAGTAATCGTCAGAATCTCCTCTCTCTTATTTTCTCAGGAGCAACTTGTAATCCCTATTTTGGCAAAACTTTACTTCTTTAAACATTCTTTCTATAGTATGTATGTCTGAATCAGATAGCAAAATGTCATCCATGTAATTGTAAGTTATAGATATAGGAAATTTTTTATTTATTATTTACAACGGCTGACTTAAAAAGTATTGACATTGGGTGGGGCTATTGAGCATTCCCTGTAAAAGGACGTTCCATTGGTATCTCTTAGTAGGCTGAAAATTATTATAAGTAGGCACAATGAAGGCGAATTTTTCTCTGTCTTTTTCTTGTAAAGGTATAGTGAAGAAACAATCTTTTAAGTTAATAATTATAAGACACTATCCTTTTTGTAAAAGAGAATGCAGAGGAATTCCAGATTGTAGAGGGCCCATAGGTTAAATAATCTTGTTGATAGCTCTTAGATCTCCATTTACCAGATTTCTTTTTATCAAAAAATACAGGAGAATTCCAAGGGCTGTTTGATTCTTCAATATGGTGAGCAACTGGTTGCTCCTGTACCAGCTGTTCTAAAGCCTGCAGTTTGTCTTCTGATAATGGCCACTGTTTAACCCATATTGGTTTTTCAGTTAATATTTTAAAAGTAGGGCCTTTGGTACCTCTAAAGGTTTGCTAATTGCTCTGTGTTCTTGTACAGCCTATATGACTGGTGCATTCAACCCATTTCGTGCTTTGTTTCAGTTGATACAGGGTTCTTGTTCCTAGGAATTGAGCACCTGCCTCTTGAAGAGGCCAATTTGGATGCCAAGATTCTGGAGTGATGCCAAGATCCTGGAGTAATGATACTTATGTCCACACCCATGTCTATCTAACCCACATTTGCAATGCCATTTATATGCACTCTTAGCTTTGGTCTTTGATAATTTATAGAAGTCTGCCATAATATACGTTTCCTATTTCTTATTGGATTTTCCTTTTATCCTCCAACTTTATTCCATCACCCAGAACAGTATGGTCTTTTACAGAAGGCTCTGGATTTTTAAGTGAGACATGTCTTCTACAGTGACTGGGAATGACTGGGACACTTTTGGCTTGGGGGCTTGCGAGAGGCCACCCAAGGAGTTTCCTGATGGTATAGGGTTGACTTGTCTGTCTTTTGTTGATCTGCATTCACTGGTCCAATGTCAACCTTTGCCACACCTACATATCCTGAAGGTTGAGTCCTTTTATTTTTGGCATTCCCAGAGGAGATATTATTCCTAGGAATTCTCTGTCTACAGTCCCTTCTCAGATGTCCTATTCTATCACAATTAAAACATTTAGCATTTTGATGGTTCCTCATTCCTTTGGAAATTGCTTCTCCTACCCAAGATTCAGTATTATAGTAAAATGTCCCAATGTTCATTGCATGTAGGATCCATTTATCCATTGGTGCTTATCTAACCTTTAAAGGCTCAAGTATCTTTTTGTATTTTAAGTTGGCATTTTCAAAAGCCAGAGATTCAATAAGTACTCTTCTAGCATCTGGGTCTGTTACTCCTATTTGTACAGCCTTAGTTAATCTTTGCAAAAAGTCACCAAAAGGTTCTCTCTGGCCCTGTTTAACCTTGGTATATTTGATTCAGTTCATGTTTTTGTTTTTGTTTTTGTTGTTTTTTTGGGTTCTTGAATCATGTCCCAAGCATTTAAGGCTGCTTTGTGGCATAGGGACAAGATTTGTTCATTGTAAATAGCTTGAACCTGTGGGTCAGCATAAGTGCCTTCACCAAGATCTTGGGAAGTCTTAAGTCCTTTTGCTCTTCCATGTTGTTCCAGAATTTTAGTGTCTTCTCTGAAATAACATTTAAACATCAGTTGAGGCCCATTATCCATGACTGCTGAAACTAACTGAAACCAGTTGTGTGGTGGTGTTTTAATGCTAGAAGCCCACGTCTTTACCATCTCCCTAACAAATGTGGAATGAAGCTGTAAGTTACCATTGCTTTCTTAATTTCTTTCAGATCATTCCTTCTAATAGGTATCCATCTATCTTCTTTGGATCCTTTAGGGTGTTTAGAACTTGATGCTTTGTCAGAGTAGATTACCGGGTAAGAAGCTAAATCCCTGGGTAAGTCATCTCTGATAGCTACTTGACAATGTTAAATCCTTTCCTTGTGCCTTATTTTCCTGCTCATCAGCTCCAATAATTTCCTCAATTGTTTAAAATCTTTTTACTACTGTCTTTTGTAAAGCCTGAATCTCCTGGCCTGTATATATTTCTAGTGATATCACTGAGGCACCTAGCCTCTCATCCTCATTCTGTACATGTGATTCCAAGGTCTGAAGTTTTTCCTTTAAAGATAACATCTCATCCTTGGATATTATTTGGATAGTGTGCAGATTGCCTTCCTGGAGAGATACTTTTATCTGCTAACCTATCAAAACTTTTTAACAAATTTTGATTGTCCGGTTCACAGTATGAATTCTTTCAGATATTTTCTCAGTATCCGTTGACATGGATTCAATTTTGTTTGTCAAATTTCCAGGTAACTTTTGATTTTCAATGGTATTAGTTCTGTCAGTTAGCTGTTCGTTATTAGTCTGTAAAGACTGTACCATTTCTAAAAGTGCCTCATTTTTGGCTCTGTTATCAAACCATTTTCTTAAGGCTATAATATGAAGAAAAATATCTGAGTTTCAATATTCAATAAATGGATGTATCACAAGAGCCATAAGTCTTGCAGAATACAAATCATAGTATTATCAAAAAAATTACTAACATTTTCTATGTTAATGTTGTCTGCAATTATATAACTTTAAAGTTTATTGATTTATTAATTACCTGTTATGAGGTCCAGGAAATTGTTTTAGGTGTAATAATCTTTATCGTCCAGCAGATGTTGTAGTTTCCGAGTCACTATTAGCGACATAACCTGGTGCCATGAACAGTCCTTAGCCACTTTGGTTTTTTTCACCTTGGTGCTGGCTAAATACTGAGAAATATGGTTGCTTGACAAATTAAAAGCAATTAAATCAATTCCATACATGGAGCAAGAAGCCCAGAATTCAGGAGCCAGTAGTACAAACCGGAAGCAGCACAAGTCGCCATGAATGCTGCTGTGTGTGTGTGTGTGTGTGTGTGTGTGTGTGCGCGCGCGCGCACATGAGCTTGGCAAACTTCCAAGTCGTCTCATGCAATTACCTTTACTATGGTTGGGATTCTACAGAAAACCACTTAGGTAAAAGCAAGCCAGGTGGTGGTGGGGCCTTTCTGAGTTGTGGGCTGATTAGGCCTTTAAGCTGGTCCACCTGGATCCACAGGGGGCGCCAGATGAAGCCGGATGCTTAAAATCCCACACTAGCTCAGAAATGACTATAATAGAGGGTTATTTATTTAGGGGTAGACTCACAGATTATAGCCTTCTTCATGAACGGGGAACAGGAACCAAACAGGAACCAAATCGTGCCTCCAGAAGAGAGGCCGGGCAAACACTTTACATAGATAGGCATAAGAGGCTATGCCCAAGTGGGCAGGTAACATACAGGCTACTGGTCCTGGGAATTCCTACAGCAGTAGGGAGGTGGAGACAGGAGTGATATGGCTGGGTAGAATATAAAGGGGAAAAGACAGGAACTCAGTGGAGTGTGGAGTCTGAGGTTGGTGGAAAGCATTGCAGGATCACCCTTTGTTTTTCTGAGCCTTGGTAGAGATCTCTCCAGTTACTTGGCTTCTTTGCTTTTCTGATCTTCAGGTTGAACCCTAATGTCTGTCTCTGGGTTTTTATTATTCGTGCAGCACTCAGTTCCTTCCGTCCCCTACCTTTTGATCACCTTAGTATAGTTCACAGGCTTTCATCACATTAAGAATTTATTGTGGTGGAAGCTAAACTGTTGCCTCATGCTAATTTTATAATGCATATGTATACACACACACACACACACATACACACAACATATCAACAAAAGAACCAAGTTAAGCCAAGATCTAGAGCTGTTGCCAAATGTGAAAACAACAATGGCACACAGAAGAAAACAGAATGCGGGGTCCAAAGCCAACAAAACCCAAAATAAATTTGCTACTATACTTGGACTTGTTTTGGCAGCTTTTGGAATTAAAAATACAAAAGGCATCACTTATAAAAAAGCAAAAGTAATTGAAGTGTGAATGTGGGGCAGAGTGGGCAGGACGTTTACAGTAGCTGTTTCATTTGAATGGAGAATGCTGCTATTAGCTTTTGTTTTATTTATTATTAATTTCATCACTGGTATGCTGTCTTCATATTCATTGTTGTTATTTTGGGTGACAGAAGAAGACACAACCATTACATTCAAAACTCATCAGACACTTTTTTTTTCTGAGCCTTTCATTGCGGTCTGTAGGGTAGAACCCTTTCTTAGTGTGTTTGCAGCTCGTTTTATATTGTCAGTGTAGTTACCATCTCCCAGCCCTTTCCTCTATGGCTGTTTACACAATTAAGTACAAAAATACCTTTTGTTTTCTCTTAGGGGAAAGAATAAAACAAAGTGACTTCATACATAGTTATGAGGCTGGTATATTTGTAGATCATCTGGTGGCTGTGGGTAAAGAAAATAAGAATAGATCTTTTTGAAAGACAAAGGAAAAAAACCATGGTACAAAAACAAACAAACAAAAGACCCTAGGTAAAAGGCATCTGTGTGTGGGTGATATGTATTCAAAACAGCAATTCCCATCTTCCATTGGATAATATTGTGGACATCTGAACATTTTCATTTTTGAATTTCTAATTGTACTTTATTATGATAAAAATCCATATAATACAAGATCTATCCACTTAACAAATTTTAAATGTGTAGTATAGTATATTTGGTACAGTTGTTGTACAGTAGGTCTTATCTTGCATAACTGACAGTGGGAATCATTGAACAGTAGCCTCCCAACAAACCACCTCCCCTAGTCCCTGACAACTTCTGTTTTACTTGATGTTTCTATTAATTTGGCTTCTTCTAAAATAAGGATTCTTTCAGGATTTATTGTCTGTAACTGCCTTGTTTTACTTAACATACTGATCTCCAGGTCCATCAGTGTTGCATATGACAGGATTCCTATGTTTTTCTATCTGACATAATACTACATTGTACTGTCTATATCACATTTTACATATCCATCATCACCCACGTGGTTAAGTTGTTGTGCTAATGCTACAGTGGACATAGAAGTGTGGTTTCATTGCTTTGGTATTATGATTTCATTCGTTCTGAACAGTTGTCCAGATTTGTTGGATCATAGGGTAGTTCTGTGTTTGACTTTTGGGTATGTGTGTGGTGGCTTAATAGTTCTAATTTTAATTGTTTAATGAATCTTTGTAATGTTTTCCCTAAAGGCAGTATCATTATACTTCTGTCAATAGTGCAGGAGAATTTTAAAGATTATTTTTAGCCAGACATAGTGGCCCGTGTCTTTAATCTCAGCACTTGGGAGATAGAGGCATGTGGAGCTTTGAGAGTTTGTGGCCAGCCTAATTTACATAAAGAATTTTGGACAGGCAGGACTACAAAAAAAAAAAAAACCTTGTCTCAATATTATGTATATGTGTGTTCTGGGTGTACAAATATGTTTGAGTGTCTGCAAAGGCCATAAAGTAGCATTAGATCCCCTGGAGCTTGAAAATTATATATGATTTTGAGCTGTCTACCCAATATGGGTGTTTGGAATTGAATTCTGGTCAGAATTGGTAAGAGTAGCAAGCACTCCTAACCATTGAGACATCTCTAGCCTGTAGAAAGATTTTGCTTTCTCCTCAATCAGCATTTGCTTTATATTTTATGTGTAGTATATGTGTGCATACATACATGTTCATGTATGTGCAGGCGTCTGTGTCATGTATGTGCCCATGTATGTAGGTGTAGATACCAGAGGTTGACTCCAGTATCTTCTTCTGTCTCTCTTCACTGAACTAGGACATAGCCAGCCAGTGACCTCTGCAGACACATATCTTTCTGCCTGCTTTCTGGAATTACAGATACTGAATTGATTTTTATCATGTTTTATGTTCTTCCCCACAAGGCACGAGTACAGTTGCTCTACATTCTTTTTAATGTCCTGGTTATTATGCAGTCTTGTACTTAATATACTTTGCTATGTTAATATAAAACTAAGAATCTAGAAGAGTATTATTCCACATATACTTCCTTATGCTTTGTCATAAAAATGTTATAAAGGCCTTCTTATTTATTTATTTATTTATTTATTTATTTATTTATTTATTTAATTGTCTGTTATTTTCCTTCATCCTAAAACCTTCAGTAGTAATTTTGGACTTGTGGTCTTTTAGTCCGGGACGATGGTTTTTTTCATTTTGCTCTTACAGGATGTTACTCGATTGTCATCTGACACTCACTACTTCTCATGAGAAGTTAGTATTTCCTTGAATCATTTTCTTCTTACATAATATATTCTTTTTTCTCTGCCTGAACTAAAGTTTTCTATTTTGCTTTTTAATTGTCATAGTCATATGTGTGATTGGTTTATAGTTCTGCATAGAGATTGCTGAACTCGCTTTGCTTGTAAGGTGATGTTTTTCACTGATTTGAAGAAAATCCTGCCAGTTGTGTCCTGCCCCCACCGTGATCTACTTGATGAATTTTAGACCTGTTAGTATTACCAAACAGGAATTTTTGCATTTTCTCCTTTAGTTTTATTTTTGTTGAGTTTTACTTATAAAACTCTTTTGATATTCTAGTCATCATTAAATTACCCCATGCAGATTTCTTTTCATATAACATATTATTAAATTCTTGAATTCCATTTTAGATAATTCTTCCTGCAAAGAATATGCCCATTTGTTTTAACTATTTTTTTCTTAAAGTGTTTGAATATTTATACTAGCTGCTTTAAAGTTCCTTTCTGCTTATTCAGTTTACAGTGTGGGACACTTCTTTTTTCTACTTTCATGTTAATTCTCATTTCTCTACATAGGTAGCTATTTTTTTCCATGCTTTTTTGGAAAGTATTGAAAGGTTGTAGAAATTTTTATTTTTGTCAGTTTCTGTTCTGTTTTGTTTTGGTAAGTGGCCTTTATTGCTTGGCCATCTTAAGGCTGAACTCATGCTTTATTAAAACACTTTGTGGAAGCCCAAATTATGACCCTTTCCCCTTTAATTAGTGTCTTCATAATTCCCAGTTACTGATATCTGTACTTGGCTATTTTAGTCTTTGAGCTGGTGCTTTCTTTTGGGCTCCTTGATATGTTTTCTATGCTTAGTTCTTCAGAGATTAGCCAAAGGCTTCAGGAGGGGATAAATGTAAACTTTTGGACCTTCTGTTACTTTGTGCTTTTTATTTATCTCAATTTTTAGCCATATTCTAGCCTCTAATTTTTTTGTTTTATAATCCAACAAAGTAAAAAATTAAAAAAAATTTAATGTCTTAAGTGAACAAGACCTGTAGATTAGGATATCATTCCCTGACTGACTTTGTTCCTTGTTTTCTTTTGGCTTTTCCCCATTATAAGATTCTTTCCAGTTTCTAGTATTTTTTGATTCTCTTTTTGTTTTTAAATTGATCTTATTTCTTTATCCAATTATTTATAATTGTTGTTTTCAAAAAAATTGCTCTAATTATGTTAGTGTGCCATTACTTAAAAATAGAAGCCACACTTTCTTTGTGTAGTACTTAGAGGTTCCCATTTGCTATTCAGTTTTTTTATGGCAGCTTTTAACTATACCAGTTCTTCTCTACTCTGGTTTAGTTTATGCATCAATATATCTTTTTAATGGGTCTCTCAGTTTCACAGATTTGCAGATTGATGACTTCTTAAAGCAATAAATTAGATGCAGTGCTCAATAACCTAATCCATAAGTAGCCTGATTATAGTTCTTCAGATTATAGAAACCGCAAAGGGACTTTTAGAAAGCTTCATCTTTTTCTGATTCCTGATTTTATGTTTCAGATGCTAATAATGTTTTTAAAAGTTGTGAACATTTATCATGATTTACCTTTTTAAATTTTGAAATGTACAGCACAGTATAGCTCTGACTGGTGGTGTGAACTTGGGAAAGCAGGGCCTAAACATGAAGGGGACTAAAGTCTCCAGCAATAACCTGTTTTATTCAGAGCATCAGACAATTTATACTTGAGGAGTAAGAAACGTCACATGAGTAAAGCTTACAGTCACAAGGACAAGCCAGAGATGGACAAAAAAAAAAAATTTCATAGACTCTTATGAATAGCAACAGCTGAAGTAACCTTACTCCTATCTGCTATACCTAGAGGAGCATGAAAAAAAAAAAAAAACATCCTGAGAAAAATTCTGTATTTAAAAGAAATTGAGATCTCAAGACCTGTTTTCTTGGAGTGTTCTCACAAGACCCCAGAATTCTCACACTACTCCATTACTGGATTTTGTTCCAACAGTAGTGTACTATCTAGAATCCTATTTATCTTATGTAAAGGTTCCCTTTCTCATTCCTCCAATCCCTTAGCGTCTGCTTGTTCTTCTGTGAGTTTTACTCTTTCTGACACTTCAAATAAGCAATTTCACGTACTATTTATGTTTTGGTGGTAGGCTTATTTCATTAGCAACATGTTGTCTTCTAGGTTTACCCCTATTGCCTCCTGTGGCAGAATTTCTTGTCAATGGTCTATGTCTAATTAATCGCCTATGTGTATTAAACTTTTTTTTTAAAATATTTATTTATTTATTATGTATACAATATTCTGTCTGTGTGTATGTCTGCAGGCCAGAAGAGGGCACCAGACCTCATTCCAGATGGTTGTGAGCCATGTGGTTGCTGGGAATTGAACTCAGGACCTTTGTAAGAGCAGGCAATGCTCTTAACCACTGAGCCATCTCTCCAGCCCCTGTATTAAACTTTTTAAAAAATTTATTTACCTATTTATTAATAGGTGGATATTTTCACCTTCCCCATCCACTAGTGCTGGAATTTAACCCAGCAAGTGCTCATCAAATGCTCTACACTGGGCTACAATCTATGTTGATTTTTATCTTGGCTGCTGCGATAACTTTGCAGTGAATCTGGGAAAGTAAATTCACTTATCACAGTTTTGTTATGTATAGATAGTTAAATTTTAGTCATATAAATGTATATATGTCTATACGTGAGTATGTACTTGTGAGTTAAGTCCAGGCTTGTGCCAGAGGACCTGAAGTTACAGGTGGTTGAAAGCTGCTTAACATAGGCTCTGGATTGATCTTGGGTTCTCTCGAAAAGCAAGGATATGCTATTAATGAAGAGCCATCTCTGTAACCTGGTTTTCAGTTATTTTAGGAGTTTTATAGTTTTTCATCTCCATGTAGGTCTTTTATCAATTTTGACTTCAATTTTGCACATAGTGAGATTGGAGTCTACTTTGTTTCATACAAGCAGACAATCTTCTAATTATTGAGGTCATTGTTTTTAACAGTAGTATTCACTTCCATAAATTCCTTCCTTATACAACTTTTGCTGCATCTCATAGATTTGATGTACTTTTCTCTAGATGGTTTCTCATTTTCCCTTCTTCACTGGGTTTTCCACTTTCTTTTGGGGTACCAATTTCTGAGTTTAGTCTTAATGTTTAGACTTGTTTGTATCACACATCTGTTCTGTTCTAGAAAATAATCCAAAAGCAGCACTTGAGAAGAATACATGTTGTGTGCTGCTGTTGAGAAGGCTGTGGCATGTGTATGCAAAGTGTTTGGTCTGTAGTAGTGTTTACATTGAAACAGCTTTGATAATGTTAATTCTCGGACCATCCCACAATTCTTAGGGTTTTGATAGGAAAGTAACTCATATATATGTAGCTAAAGAAGCCACAGGAAAAATTGTTTTAGAACCCATGAATAGACTTAATTTTTTCATTTAAAAATATTAATAATTTTGAGACAGGAGTTCACTGCATAGTTCTGGCTTATCTGGAGCAAATATATAGACCAGGCTGACATTGGAGTCAGATATCTGCCTGCCTCTGCCTCCCTAGTGCTGAAAATTAAAAGTGTATCACCATTTTTATAAGTTTGTATGATTTTTATGTATTTTATAAAATGTTTTACTTACCCTGTAAAAGATTTTCATACTTTTTCCTAGATAGCTAACTGAGAAGCAAATAGAATGATTTTTAAATTATATTTATGTTTAAATTGTATTTCTTTCTTTTTTTTTTTTTTCTCTAGACAGGGTTTCTCTGGTAACAACCTGGCTATCCTGGAACTCTCTTTTTGGACGAGGCTGGCCTCCAACTCACAAAGATCTGCCTGCCTCTGCTTCCTATCTTCTGTGATTAAAGGTGTGCGACACCACTGCCCAGCAAAGAGTGATTATTTTTTAAATCATCATACTTTTGATTTTTTAGATTGATCTATGTATTCCTGTTATCACCTGTCTTGGTGATTTTGAGAAGTAGGCCGTTTATTATGTCTATTACTAGCCCATGTCTTTGTATTGTGTTTAATGAGTAGTATCATAGTTCCTTAATACATTTCCCATTGATGATCTTCTGGATTGTTTCCAGTTTAGCTATTATGGTAAGACCACTCTTCACATTTCTTTGTGTAGAATACTCCTTCAGGGCATATTTTTCCTGTTTTATTTTATTTTATTTTAGGTGAAAACTTGGAGGTAAAATTAGGGTTAGGGTATATGAATATTTTTAAGAAATTGCCAGTTTTCCAGAATGTATTGTTTTATACCTTCACAGGCAATGCTTAGGATTTGAGTTGCAAATTATAGTTTTGTCATAAATTATGCTAATATATGTTGATTTAACATAGCCTTCTCACTGTGGTTAACTTTGTTCTGTTCATCGATTGTCCTCTTTATTAACACTGCCTTGTAGAATCATGATGTTCACCAGAGTTGCTGAAAGTGGATGTGCATGGATAAGTAAAAAGCTGAACAGCACTGTTGTTCTCTATGTAAAATTTTTTGTGTTGCCAGGCGGTGGTGGCACACCCCTTTATTTCCAGCACTTGGGAGGCAGAGGCAGGCGAATCTCCGTGAATTCTAGGCCAGCTTGATCTACAAAGCAAATTCCAGGATAGCCAGGATTGTAACACAGAGAAACCCAGAGAAAAGAAAAACAAACAAACAAACAAAAAAAAAAAACAAAAAAAAAGCTTTGTGTTAAGTCACTTTATGTATTCAGCTTTGAGGTTCTAAAATTGGAGACATGTTAGACGGCTTTTTCTTAAGAAATGTGTAGCTTCTCTATTGTGATAGAGATTTGTAGTCGTGATACTTCTATTAAGGAGAAGCAGTTAGGTTAGTAATGGAGGGTGCATCTGCATCTGCACCCATGCATCTCCCATGGAGGGAGCAGTGGGTGAATATATTGCAATTCACTGTAGGAAATTTTCAAAGAATTAATAAAAGTATTATATTCAAAAGAGTAAGATACTATTATCCATTGTGCTTTATAAATACTGCTTTAAAATGAAAAAAGTTTTGCAGAGCAAGTTGTACAGGAGAACATTGAATCTGTGGGAGAAGGTGAAAGTGCTGAAGAGTAATAAAGGACATAGAAGTAGTCATGGCATGCTGTGTATCCTACAGTGTGAAGGTGCTTTATGGTTACAGTTGGCTGCAATCAAAGCACCACAGTGGTATTCCCTGACTCTTGTGTTAGTGCTATAGTAATAAATTATATGTGTGTGTTATATGATGGAGAAAGGTCATTGGCTAATAAAGAAACTGGCTTGGCCCATTTTATTGGTTAGAACATAGGTGGGTGGAGTAAACAGAAGAGAATGCTGGTAGGAAGAGGAAGTGAGGTCAGAAGTAATGCAGCTCCTCTCAGAGCCAGATGCCTCAGACAGAGAGGCATGCTCCGCTCTCCTGGGCAGATGCACGCAATGAAGCTCTTCTTACCCAGGATGGTCGTAGGCTAGAATCTTCCTGGTAAGCGCACCTTGGGGTGCTTACACAGATGATTAGAAATGGGCTAAATTAATATGTGAGAATTAGCCTAGAAGAGGCTAGNAATGGGCTAAATTAATATGTGAGAATTAGCCTAGAAGAGGCTAGATAGAAATGGGTCAAGCAGTGTTTAAATGAATACAGTTTGTGTGTTGTTATTTCGGGCATAAGCTAGCCAGGCGGCTGGGGTGCTGGGAAGAGCAATTACCAGTGGATTTTCAAAGATGTTTAACACACAAGGGATAGAATTTAGCATTTTTCACTACAAACATTTGTGGAATAGATTAGAATAAACATTTCATTTCAAGTTAAAGAATTTTACTCTGCTGGCAGTGAAGCACTTGAAAATGTAGCTTCTAAATCTAGGAGGAATGTGTATGAGAAGTGTTTTAGCAAGATTGTGTTGGCAGGACTTCTTAAAGCAGGTATGAATTATAAAATAGTGCTTTAGGAAGAGCAAATGAGATGCAGGAATATGAGTCTAAATAGATACATTATGAAAGCCTAGAAGAGAGAAGGTGACTAAGGAAAACTCACTGTGGAGGTAATAGAGAGAAGCAAGGGGAGAATCAAAGATTTTGCCAGTTTCCAAGTCTCTTCGACTTGGACTATTACACTACTACCTGTGGTACTAGAAATAATAACAGTTAAGTGATGAAAAGCATATAGAGTGTGGCTGACATATAGTGAGGTGATGGTGAGGTACTCAAGAACACGTTCAGCAGGAATGTGGAGATGGTTGTTTCACAGTCAACACTGCATTTAAGATTGGGAATGTGGGGCTGATGAAATGGTCCAGTGGGGAAAGGAGCTTGCTACCAAGCCTGATGAATTAAATCACATCTCCAGTGACCCATGTGATGGAAGTAGAGAACCAGCTTCTGTAGTTTGTCCTCTGACCTCTACAAGTGTGCCATAGTGTGCATACAAGGTAAATAAGCAAGTAGAAAATGTTTTTAAAAAAAGGCAGGAAATGCATGTTTATAAATTGATAATATGAAAACAAAAATTGTAAAGCAAAATGACCAGCCTGGGGTGGAACATAGATTGGCAAAGTGGGATAAGGACAGGTCCTTTCAGCACCTGCCCCGATATCAGAGCAAAACAAAAACCCAGAGGACTTCATAAGAAATGGGAGTGAGAAGTATCATTAAAACCTAAATCAGTAAATGTCAGAGAAGGGGAAGATGTGACTGAGGGCTGATGATATAGAAGCTAGGGTGGGCAAAATACAGCCTATGGCTAATGGTTTTGCATTGTAAATATACCTTTTGTTTTTTAAACTTAGCTACTTCTTTGTTTACATATTACCTGTGGCTGCTAGCTGCTTTTGTGCTGTGGTAATAGAGTTGAGTGGTTGGTGTAGAGACCACTTAGTTGTTCTTCCTGTCATCTAAAATATTTACTATTTGGCTTCAAAGCAAAAGTTTGTTGAAGTCTGTTACAGAGACCTAAGAAATTAAGAATAAGAGGTTAGCTTGCCTCTTTGATGACTAGGTAGAATTCAGGGGTTTTTATGTGTTTTTGTTGTTGTTGTTTTCTGTGAGCAAATATTTGTGGACAGACTTGTGTGTCTGGTATTTGGTTTTGTGATGTGGTCTAGAAATGGGCTAAGTAGCAAGAGATTATTAATATGTAAATGGTTAACAATGAAAGTGGTAAATATAAAATTTTCTTTTGTGTGAATGGAAAGAAATATATGGGAGTTTGAGCGGTAGAAGAAGAGAATTTTCAATACAAGGAAAATATGGAAAAGATTTTATGGCACTCTTGTAGAGAGGCAGCGTGTTGCCATTACAGGAATTAATGGTCTAAGACTTGAATGCAGGGAGTGCATGGGCCTCATTACAGGAAATGAATAGAATTGTTTGTGGAATTGAGTTAAGAATAGTAATTGCTCACACAGCTGTTTTTAAATAGCAAATGTGTTAGGTAATCAGCAAAAATTCACGAAGATGTACTTGATAGTTATGCAGAAATTGCTGTGTTCCTACAGACTTATGATCCTGATGGGAGCCATAAAAACAAACTAGCTAAAAACCTGTGCATGCAGTTTTCACATTGGTTTAATATTGTAGTTTTTGTTAAAGTGTAAGCATAGTTTTATTTTCATCTTTTCTAACCACTGAATCTAAATACACTTGTGTTCAAGAACAGCAGTGGTATGAAATGATGGGTGTACAGAGCACTATGGTGTGTGCTTGCTGAAAGGAATGTCTACTTGCTACTCTGCTTTCCTCCTAGGCAGAAGTATTGAATTGTGTTGTTTGTTTCTGTTTGTTTCATCTATATTTGTTTCATTTTATCATTTAGTTTTATTTTATTATTAGGCACTGCCTCTGCTCATTCCCCCTTCCCTTGTACCTTTCCAAGGATGTTGAAATACAACATTAGCGTTTTAGAGACTAGAGACTACTTTGAGTTAATACAGTACAACATCAGGTAAAATGCAGCTGTCTTTCAAACTTTTAGGTCTATTTACCTTGAAGAGGGGTCTATTTGCTGCTTTCTCTCATGCTGTAGTTGTGCTGGCATTACTTCTAAATGCATGCATTGCAGCTCCTAGAAAGATTGTTGGTTTCCCTTTCTTTCCTCTGGTAACATTTTTCATCAGCCTGAAGAACTACTTTTAATATTTGTTTTGTTTTAACCAATGTTGAATCCTTAATTCTCTTTCATGTGAAAATGTCTTGATTTCATTCATCTTTAATATTGAAGGATATTTTGGTTAAATGTAGAATTTTGGATAAGAGTAGGTATGTTAAAAAATCTTTTTCTGTATCTGCCATGATCCAGTTTTTGAAGGCAAGTAGTGATTTGAATTTTTCCTTTCTAGGTAATATGTCTCTTGCTGACTGTTTCTTGAAATTTTAAAATTTTGGCTGTCAGCTTGATTTTGATGTGGGTGGATAGGACTTTCTTTGCATTTTTACTGTTGGCATTTACCACAGTCTTATTTGGTAGATTTAACCTTTACCCATTTGTGCATTCTCTTTTGCTCATTCTTTCTTCAGGTAAATTTCCCATCTTGTTCTCTTTGTGCTCTCATTATATTCTTTTTTTTAAAAAAAAATATTTATTTATTTATTTATTTATTTATTTATTTATTTATTTATTTATTATGTATACCATATTCTTTCTACGTGTATGTCTACAGGCCAGAAGAGGGCACCAGACCTCATTACAGATGGTTGTGAGCCACCATGTGGTTGCTGGGAATTGAACTCAGGACCTTTGGAAGAGCAGGCAATGCTCTTAACCGGTTGCTGAGCCATCTCTCCAGCCCTCTCATTATATTCTAATTGATCCTATATCACAGTGAAAACATACTGGTAGATTTATTTCATGTGTATATAAAACCTGAAAAAAGTATGAAAAACTTGGTATTCAGATGTTTATTAATTTAGAATTGATTGCATCCTTTGAATCTTATATAAAGCAGTATCATTACTTCACAAATAAAAATTGAAGAAACTATTGAAGTAAGACATCGTGTTGGTTATTTAATACAGTTATTTTCAATTAGCTTTTCCTTACAAATCACTTATTGAATCCTCCTGATAGCAAATGACAGCCCTACAAAGTATGTTGTCTTTTGTTTATTTACAGTGGTACTAGGTTTAGACTTGCTGGAATAAAGAACTTCTTTCAGTGTTAGAAATGACTCTGTGGGCAGGGAAGTGTACAGTTTCCTGACTTTTCCTCCTGACCGGACAGATACCTGCTTTCTCTGTGCAGATGCTGGTGTATACACATGTCTGTATTGAATTGCCATTTTGACATCTTTGCTGTGAGCTCTCTCCATCTTTTTTTATGTTCTTTTTATTTCCTTCCTTTTTTCATTGTTTTGGAGCTTGGTCTTTGTTGCCAGCAGTCTTGCTTGATACCTTCCTTTTCGTCTTAGGCAGATCTTTCCTGAGGTTCACCAAAGATTGAAACATAGTGTTAATAATCCTTGTCTTCAGCACCTTCATGGGAAAAGCCAGGTTGTGAGGGCATGGAAAAGTCTCTCTCTTCAAATAGAATGTTTTCAGGCCTGGTGGTTGTGGCACACACCTTTAATCCCAGCACTCGGGAGGCAGAGGTAAGCGGGTCTCTGTGAGTTCGAGGCCAGCCTGGTCTACAGCGCTAGTTTCATGACAGCTAGGGCTGTTATACAGAGAAACCCTGTCTCAGGAAAAAAAAAAATCGTTTTCTGCTTTTGCTGGTTGATAAAATCCTAAAGAAATCCATAGGTCCATATGCTAGCATGCTAAAGGGGAACGAATGGGATGGGAACTGAGGAATAGGATTTTAGAGATCATTCAGAGTAAAATATTTATGGTGGAGGCAATGAGATAAATGGGCAAACTGCATTTGAGTTTTTCATCGAAAAGAGAGTGATGCCAGACAGACATTGGACTTGGCCAAAAGTTTGCCTGGTCCTCCAAGAGTTTTATATATTTGATTTCCATCAAATTTCGTTTATTCCTTCTTGAAGCTCCCAATCTTGCAGGAAGCTGCCTGTATATACAGTAATTTCAGATGTATTTTTAGTGACTTGCCTTTTTTCTTTTCTTTTCTTTTTTACTTTTTTTTTTTTTTGAGATAGGGTCTTGCTTTGTATCGCTGGCTCACCTGGAATTCACCATGTAGGCCAAGCTAGCCTCAAACTCAAAAAGACACCTCTGCCTCCCAAGTGCTGAAGTGAAGGTGTGTGCCACCACACCCAGCTGTGACTTTTCTTACTAAATGTTTTTACAAGGGGAAAAAAAGGCCAACTTCTTTCATTCAATCTGCACCATTGCTTTTAGAAACAAGGCCTTAAGTTTAATGTTTGTTCTTAAATGTGGTGGTCTTAATGAGGTGTTCCCTATAATCTAGATCATTTGAGCACTTACTTGATTCCTGTCTGTGGTGTTGTTTATTCACATGTTTGTTTAAAAGGCCTTGTTGGAGGAATTATGTCACCAAGGAGGTGGGCTTTGAGAGTGTAAAGATTCCTATTTGTTCTCTCAGCTTCCTGCTTAGCATTTAAGGTGTGAGCTCAGCTTGCAATTCTAGCCTTCACGCCCTCTGTGCCACCATCATAAACTCTTATTCATTTTGATCCATAAATTCAAATAAACCCTTCTTTCTGTAAGTTTCATTGGTTATAGTGTTTTACCACAACAATGGAAAAGTAACAGTACAGTACACTTTTATCACAGCAATGGGAAAATAACAGTACACTTACTAGATAGAAATAAAAAATAACAAGCTAGGCACAGTGGCACATGCCTGTAATCCCAGCACTTAAGAGGCTGAGCTGGGACTTTCATAGTGAGTTTGAGTTACACAGCAAGAAAATAAAACAAAACAAACTGTATGCTATTAAAAGTGGGGCACATGAAATAAATAGTTAAAGTATATTTTATGTAATTGATTTCATTCAGAAAAGCAGGCTCTAGGGCATACTTTGTACATATACGAAAGGTTAAAAGAACAAAATGAAAGGAATGCTTCAGTGTTAATGTGAGTTTACTTATTGCTTACCCGTTTTAATTCTGCTGAACAGAAACATAATTTTGCTTTTCAAAATCAAATAGTCAAAAATACTTCAATCTTTTAATCATTACTTAGCATTCTCATAACAGTCATTTAGATCTGTGGATTACAGAATTGCTCTAAAGTTGTTGATTTGCTATATAGCTACTAAAAATGGAAAGGTAAAAAATATATGGGAATGATTTTTTCAGATATTTAAAAACATTTGCTTTCCCTCTTCATTTTGTTGTAATTCTTGTGCATTTGCTTGTTTTCCACATTTTTATCAGTTTGTTTAATATCCTCATAAAGTTTATCTTCAGGTGTCATTTTGTTTTTGTTGTGGTTGAAGCTTTGGAAGTTTTATCATTGTGGTCATATTTTTGTGTTTGTATAGCCATTGTCTTGAGCAGAAAGGAGTCATTGATACAAAATGATTACTTTTGTCAGTGCCAGCCATGACCTTTAGTCAGTCTGGCTATGTTGACAATAAAACCACAGATTGTGGAGTTGAAAACCTAAGCCAGATCCTTATTACTCTGAAATACCCTGTGTGCCTCTTTCCTTGTCCAGTAGCAGTGGTATTAGTGTTTAACTGGTGGCTAAATTGTTTAATAAATTACCATTTTATTAATAAATTAACCTTTGCCCTTTCTTCCATCTTGTGGAAGGAATTTTGTCTTTTGCTAAAAGTTGAGCATTTGGTTTCTATATCTAACTCTGTCTTTTCTGTGTTTTTTAAATAAATATTAAAAATAATATAGAAATCTCATTTATTAATTGTTTGCTATAAATACATTAAGGCAAGTTTTGTTCTTATTTTCCTCATCAGAAGAGGTTTTCCATTTATAATTAATGAGAATACCTTTTGTATACAAATTATATAATTACTTGCAGTTTTATATCATGTTAGTATATTCTGTGAGTTGAATCATAAATCCTATGGTCTACTTTATATTAATGATTTCAAAGAAAATAATTAGAAAGTAGCTTTCAGGTAACATATGGTGCCAGAAAGGTATCAACTATATGCTTTTCCATGATGCATTACATGTGTAGTCTCTCTATTAAATTAAGAATTCAATAGGATTTTTCTAAGAGCAAATAAAACTTGTGTGTGTGTTTGTGTGTGTGTGTGTGTGTGTGTGTATTTTGAAAGCCGGTTTCCTGTAAATTGTGCTTGGCTTATTCTCTACACAGCAGCCCCTCCTTACCTATGGGAATAAATTCCAGACTCCCAGCAGATACCTAAAATTAAAGATTTATCCACTCTTACCCCATACTTCTGTATCTATACATAAACATTTTCTTACACCATACATGCTAGAGATAAACTTGAATTGCTAAAATTAGGCAGAAGGATTAACATAACTAATGTGTAAATAGAACAATTATAATAAGATGCTATAATAAGTGCTATTAAATTTTATTTGTAGAATATTTTCTTGAATATTTTCCTGCAGGGTTAATTAAAAACTACTGTTCTTACTTAGTATTATCTTCATGTTAATTTTTTTATTTTCCTCCTTTTTGGTTTTCTGAAACAGGGTTTCTCTGTGTAACCCAGACTAGGCTGGAACTCAGAGATCTTCCTACGTCTGCCTCTGAGTGCTGGGATTAAAGGCATGTACCACTGTGCTCAGCAATTTTTTTTTTTAACAAGACAGTTAAGCCCTAATAACTGAGTTAGTGAGGAGGACATTCTGCTGTGGGACCTATTGCCTTTCTTTTGTTTGTTCAGTTTTCCATACCGTCAGCTGGTTTCTATAAAGACTTGGACATCCACAAATTATCACAGAGGTTGTGACATTTTATGACTGAACACTGCATTTTTACCTACATCACAGAGGACTTCAAGGAACAGTCTGAGAGGGTTCCTAAACTTAATAGTTTTTTAACATCTATGTTTTTCTCATATACAAATGAAAGAAAACCAACATTCTCTTCCATCATAGAAAACAGCTCACAGTGGGGTAGGGAACACATAATGTTCCTAGGAATCAAAGATGAAAAAACTGGACTTTTAAATTTAGAAAATGTAGAAATAACTAGATTGAATCAGAAAAATACAAATGACTGGATTGAGAGATTTTCAGTTTTTCTAAGACTGACTGTGAAAGTATAGAATCGTCAGAAGAGCATGGTGGTGACTAAGTCTTTACCCTTGTAACACAGATCTTCAGTTTGCAGTCACATCGTGGATAAGAGCTTTGAAGAGATTGAAGTGCATTCTCACGTCACAACAGTTAGCTCTGTATAGCTAATTTGAGATTTTTCTATCCTCAGTTAAGAATATTTATCTCTAGTCTGATAGAAACAAGTTTATTAAACTGAATGGTTTCTTGGCCTGATTTATTTTTGTTGGAGAGGAGCTGAATTCTTCATATTTTATAGAGAGAAAGTTTGAGAGGAGTAGAAAAATGGAGACACTTAGATTACTCCATCTGAAAGTTTCCAAGGAAATATTTTAATTCTGAAATTTCATGATCTATAGGGGAATAATAATGAGAGTATCTGAAGAAACTAACTTGCTATATATTACTGAGGCAGGGAGTGAGCTCAATTAAGTCCCATAATGATGCTCACACCACCATGTGGACTGTACTCTCTTATGTGCTATTCCAAACATCCTGAGTATGTTTTTATATTGTCCGCTGTCTTCTTTCCTTAGGTATGGATGAACGTGGAGGAACAACATCTTGGGGCACAAGTGGTCAACCAAGCCCTTCCTATGATTCATCAAGAGTAAGATTTTTAAAGTCTTATTTTAAGTCTTATTTAAATCTTTATTTAAGTCCTGTGATTCATCTAGAGCTTTTTTTTTTTTTTTTGTCAATTAATTGAGCTGAATTTCTGGTTATCTTGTATTGCCATGTGGCTGTGGCTTACCAGGTAAAGTTCCGTCTGCCGTCTGTTTCTGGCAGAGCTACATGGCCTCTCCCTGACTCTGCCTCCTTTCTCCCAGCAGTTTACTTTTCCTCGACTATCTATGTTGTAGAAGGAGGCCACTTGTTTGTCTTGGCCTCCCAGAACGAAAATAATCACACAGAAACTATATTAATTAAATCACTGCTTGGCCCGTTAGCTCTAGCTTCTTATTGGCTAACTCTTACATTTTAATTTAATCCATCTCCATTATCACGGGGTCATGGCCGTGATATTGATTGTTATTTGGAGGGAAAGAGGTGCTGACTGACTCTATTAACATAGTGGGTATCAGTGCCCAAGAAAGAGCCATGTTATGAGGTGAAGTACCTTGTCAATTGTCTCAGGATTTAGACTTTACTATTGATTCCTGGATACATTGTTCTTTCTTTTTAAAATCTTATTTACTTTTATTTTATGTGGGTTGTTGTTTTGCCTGGGAGTTAGTCTGTAGACGTTCAATATTGTCTGCATTCTTAAGAGAGTTTCTGATTCTGAAAAATATATTTTGAGTGTGGAGGTGTGTTTTCTGTATTTTTGAAATAGCAGTTTAATATAGTTTTTATAAATATTCTTAAAATTCCTTCAGAAGCTCAAGTTACTGTCTTAGAATGCATTAAGTGGTTCTTTTGTAGTTTATATTAACTTCACTTTCAAGCTCTCTGGGTTTTTCTACTTGAGTATTAGATGGGATTTTAGGAGAAGAACATGTAACAATGTATTCAAGCACTTACACCAAATTGATGATTCTGACTTTTTTACCTCCAGTGATTGAACTGAGAGAAAGTCCTGTTGTTTTTGTTATTTGATCTATAGGTTAGGTAGAAATGTCTTTTACTTGTAATGTATTTATTAGCTTATTTTTAATGTAGGTTATGGTTGAGAAAGTTAAACTGATTCTATTAGTGTCACCCAGCTTCCTATTTAACCCAGGCACATTCCTACACACCCATCTCACTGCTTGTGGTCATCTTCTCCAGAAGTAGGCAAAGTTTCTCCAGCTGAGTTTTTATTATATGTGACCTCTCCAGGTCTTATCAGATCTGAAAAGTAGCCTCATAGTACAGAGGTGGTTAAGTTTCTGGTTGGGTGTTAGAGTTACTCACAGACATCCAGCTAGCAAAGAGATTTTTGTGAGGAAGATACTGGAACAGATATGATACTTAATGGTGATGTTAGAGGGAATGATAGAAAGACATATGTAAGTATTCTTAGGCTTGAGATATTCTTGGACGGAGCCCTGCTTTTGTGGAAGCCCTTGTGCCCTCTATCTTGTCTGTGCACTCGATAGTTTGACTATTACTGAAGAACAAACATAAAAATGAAAGGAGTACCATGATATGAAAGACATAGTTTAAAAAAATCTGTCAAAGTTAAAGCACCAGAGATGAGTAAGATTTAAATATTGTGTAGTGAAGGCCTATAAAAAGTATAGGCAACACGATTTTATACGTCTTTTTATCTCCTTTAGTGCAAGAAATGTAGATGAGTAAGATTTAAATATTGCGTAGTGAAGACCTATAAAAAGTATAGGCGACATGATTTTATACGTCTTTTTATCTCCTTTAGTGCAAGAAATGTTTTCTCTGTTTAAGGCTGTGCTAGGTGTAAAGGTCAGGAAATTGGATTGTTCTTGTTGACTGCCGTTATTGATTTGTATCTATCTATCTATCTATCTATCTATCTATCTATCTATCTATCTATCTATCCCCTTCTTAATATCAGTGTTATTCTGGACAGGTTATTTATATTTACTATACTTCAGTCATTTGTAAAATGATAGCTACTTCATGAAGTTGTAACAAAGATTAAATGGAATGGTCAGGGTCTGATTTGCACTGTTCTGTATCTTTAGAATTCACTTTGTAGATGTTTGTGTCTAATCAAACCAGCTACAAATGAATGACTACATTCACAAGAGATGCTCCTTTATAAATCTAATAAATGATAATTATTTACTTACTCAGTAATTAAAATACTTTTTTCTTTTGGATCTGTAAGAAATATAAATAAAATTAATTTCCCTTGCAATTATGCATTTCTTTCTTGGTTTAAAACAGGTCTTTTTTTTGTCAAAATGATGATTTAAAAATATTAAAACAAAACAAAAAATGGGGCCAGAGAGATGGCCCATTGCTTAACAGTTCTGACTTCAATTCCTAGCAACCATATGGTGGCTCACAACTACTTGCAATGAGATCTGGTGCCATCTCCTGGTCTGCAAAGATACATTCAGACAGAACACTGTATAATAAGTAAATAAATCTAAAAACAAAAACAAAACAACAAAGACAACCAAACAAAAAAAGAGTCAGGCAGTGATGATGTTTTCCTTTAATCCCAGCACTTTGGAGGCTGAGGCAGGCGAGTCTCTCTGAGTTTAAGGCCGTCCTGGTCTACAGAGCGAGTTCCAGGACAGTCAGAGACATCCTGTCTCAAAAAACGGTTGTTTGCTAAAGCAATGTTTTATCCATAGAAGGTGTGGCGTGCTGTACTTATTTGTCAAATAAAATCAAAATTTCAGAAATCACCAGATATATTAGGTTAATGGAATTTAGTGGTTGACGGAGAAAAGCCCACAATTCCTTAACCCTATACAAAGAACTACAGACAACTAAGGAATACTGAGAGCAGTACAAAAATTCTTTTCCAGGGAAGAGCACCCCAGTAGGTCACCCAGTATTAAACAGTCATACCTGAAGAAATACATACACATAATATTATACAAACTGAGCAGGCCGAATTTAGGAATGTATATGTAGATACATATTTGCATATAACAGCAATTAATGAAAAAAAGAGGCCATGCATTTGAAAGAGCAAGAAGGACGATATGTGAGAGTTTAGAGGGAGGAAAGGGAAGGGTGGAAATGATGTAATTATAATTTCAAACAAAAAAGTTAGAAAGTGAATGAACAATTTTTTTTAAAAGGAAAGAACAATGATGGAAGACTGGGGTTTACAGTAGATAGTAGTCTTAGTAATAGGGAACAGGCCCCCTGTGTTTTTACAGATGCAAATTCCTGATAGAGAAGAACCCAATTCAGGCATTTTATATGAGGTCAGACTTGAAAACTTGTACATATGACCTTAGAGAAGACAACTTTGTTTTAGATTCTTTTTGTCTTCAAAATTATGTAGTTTTACACAGACCTTAAAGGGCTTAGATAAAAATGGATATTATAGCTATGAAATATTTCACTTATTGATACAACAAATAGAAACTATTACTGTTACCAGTGATTTATCTTAATATCAAATAATTCAGTATGCATTTTCATCATATATTTCCTGAATACAGATTCTGTTTCTGAGATGTGACTGATACCTGGTTCTGTTTCTCTTACAAGTGACCATGTTGTTTGGTTTTGTCTGTTCTTTTGCACACTGGTACCTAACCTCGCCCAAACTCTACTATGTACCATTAAGGTCTGTATTTCACAGCCTGCATGAGATGCAGAACTCACCTGCTGATATATAGACCAAATACTTTACTGCTTCTTTGTAAAAGTTTATATAGGCTCACTGCTAGCAAACCACTAATAGGAAATTAATTTTTTCATGTCATTAGTGACTATGAGGTTTTTTCTTTTTTTAAAGTCATGATTATTTTTCATAACATGTGGCTGTTAAGGTGGGTATTTATTTATCTTGTTATTATTTTTACAAAGAACTTGAATTGTCTTGAACAGAATTTGAGTGCTTCCAAATTTCCCCTAGGTTTTTTTCCCTTCTTTTTCTTTTTTATATTGTGCTTTGCAGAACAAAACAATCATTTGCCAGTTTGCTTTTTTCTTTCCTCATCATTTGCTGTCTCATAGAATTTCCACAACTGAAAAAATGTGTTAGCTATCATTTGCCCCAGTTCTTTTGTTTTCCAGAGGAGAAGCCAGATTTGGAGAGTGTGAGGTTGGTCAGGTAACTGCATTATTCACATGAGGAGGGTTGCACTTAACTCATCAGTACTTGCCTCTGGCCTGTGACTATATTACACGTTACCAATGTGTTTTAAGTCCCCTTGCCTTGCCATAGAAGTTCCTAATTCAAAGAGTAGGCCTAATTTTTTTCTGTCATACTTTTCAGGGAAAGTAGAAAGTAGAACAAAAAAGGGGACCTGCAGCTAGTGAAAGAAAATTTGGAACATGATGCTACTTAGCCACCTGGAGATGTGCTTATTAGTTGGTAGAATACTTTCCTATCTTCTGTGAGGTTCTGGCTTTGGTCCCTAGCACCACACAAACTGGATGTGGTGGCACACTCTTGTGATTACAGCTCTTGGGAAGTAGAGGTTGGAGGTTCAAATGTTCAAGGTCACCTTGGACTACTTAGCTAGCTTGAGCCCATTTGGAGTGAAAGGGGAGAGGAGAAAGTAGACAGGGTTATTTACATAGCAAGAGTAGTGTGCAATGAGGCAGAATCATAGAATTAGTTGTTGAATATCCAACTTGATCCAGTTGATAGATGGTACTGTCAGTGTCTATTTCTGACACCCCTCACACCTTGCTTTGTGATACTGGATAAGTTAATTTTTTTTACATCAAACTTTTTATCCCTTTTTTCTTCATTGATACAAATGGAATGCACAGTAATAATGGCTACATCACCAGCCTTCAAGCTTTTGCCAATTAGTAGAGTGGGGGAAAGCAGCTATATGTTGATGGGTTAGCCTTTAAATAGTTGTGTGTGACTCAGCACAGAATGATTTCAGGAACTTGTTACTTTTCTTTTTAGGTTGTGAGCCTAGCCTCTAATGGCTGAACAGTTTTTCCCAAGAGCCCCAGGGACTTTCTCCTAAGGGATGAGTAGTAGACACATTTTGAGTTCTGTAGAACTTGTTGACTTTTGCTTCCTTCTAGCAGTGGGTTCACAGGGAGTTGAGGGCTCAGAGTATTAGCAGTGTTTTGACCACACTAAGGGGTTATACTGGCTATAGTTTTGGATTGGCCTGGTTAGGTTTACATGTCATAGCAGAAGCCTTAGTAGTTGGTAATAGAACAGAGAGACTCTCTCTGCTTCTTTTCCTACTGGGAACTCAGTATTATGAGGAAACACCATTGCAAATAAGAATATTAATACAGTCTGTTCCTCAGTACTGGGAATTGAACCCAGGGCTACACACATACTAGGTAAGTGCTCTACCATTGAGCTGTATTCCAGCCTCTTATTTTCAGAATCATTATTTTGGAACTGGAGAGAAAGCTCAATGGTTAAAACACTTGACTGCTATTGCAGGGCTCTGAGTTCAGTTCCCAGCAGCTACATTGGGTGGCTCAAAGCACCTATAATTTGAGCATCGGGATCTCACAGTCTTTTCTGATGCCTGAGAGCACCTAAACATTATGTGTGACATATACTCAGACAGACACATAAACTTATTCATATACATATATATATATATATATATATATGTAAAATCTTATTTTGAGGTAGACTGTTTCTTAAAGTTGCCCCTTCTGGCCTTGAACCTATTTGTAGCCCAGAGTTATAATCATCCAGCCTCACCTTCCTGAGTAGCTGGGATTGTAGGGCTGTACCCCAGGCTTCACTTAGTTTTCTTGCCTTTAAGGGCTTTTTCTGGCATGACCCCCACTTTGAATATTTTGCAGTTGGTAAATGCATCAAGTTTTTGAAATGCTCGAGGTATATAATTGCATATTTAAGAGTTCAGAAAGTATGCTTAGAAATATGCCACATTTGCCTAAACAGTTGCATTTTTTGAAAAATACTTTTAACTCCTTTAGGTAGTAAGATGGGAGTTATAATTAGGTAGCCAATAATTTCAAAATAATTTTATTGCTCACTCTAAATACTTATCACAATAATTTTATTGGTTAGGAAAGATATAATTGAGAGAAGTGTTAACTAGGCTGAACAAGCATTTGTATGAATAGAATAGAAAGAGAAACAACTTTCTTGAAATCTATCTTTATTTAGTAGGTGAATAGTATGAAATAAGAGGGGTAACTTTTCATTAGGGAAAATGTAGTATATACTTTTGGGACTAGACTCAATTTCAAATAGACTCGTTGATAGGGAATGGCCTAGCACTTTACAAGGACTGGTTTATTGTGGTGTGAAAGGTGGGTCCAGCATGAAATATTGACAAGAAATAGGATGCTCTGGGAAGATTAATTACATAGATCTGCTTAGGATGAAATCACATTTGGTTTAGGGCAATAGGAGCCAGACTGTAGAGTAATGGAAAGAAAAGAAATTTCACTAAAGGTGGTAGTAGTATTTGTGGGACAGCTGGCAGGACTAGATGGCTGGGGAAGTGAATCATACAGGCTCTTCCCTGCTACATAATGATAACCCTGGAATTCAATTATCTGTGGTTTTTAGGATGTGACAAGTTTGCTTTTGTTGTGTTAACTACCTGATGGCTGGATTTAAAAAAAAAAAAACCCTTTTGTGAGAATGAAAAGCTGAAAATAGCTTTTTTTCCTTGTGCCCACTTTTCAGGACTCAGATGGTAAAGCTTAGTGTTAACCATCTTTCCTATAGAACAGAAGATATAGTCTCTAAACTGTTTATTATTTTTTTATTTTTCTGAGGGGGAAAGGCACAGATTTTATGGTTAGTAGGAAGTTCAAATGCACTAATTAGAAAGGACACACAAATTTTGAAATAGTATTTTATGCCTCTTGATCTCAGGTACAAAACAGGAGATGAAGCAGTTAAATAGCAAAGCAAGACAGAAGGGACAGAGAATTAAAGTAAGTGTTTTCCATGTATTGCATCTATGTTCCCATTAATCTCTGTTTTGTTATGTAACTGCTCCTTCAGCATGTTTTAGATGTGAAGAAAACTGTGGGTGAGAAAGTGTATATTTTAAGGTTAGGTTTAAATGAGTCTAGAGAGTAATTGTTGTGATTCTTAGTGCCATTCAAGACAGCATCAGCCTGAATTGAATCTATTCTTTCTTAAGAGAAGGTGGATTATGAGATGTATGTAAGCATTTAAATCTCTGCCAGCACAGATTTAAGGTAAAAGAAATCATATAACTTTAAATTGCCTACTATTCAGTTTTAAGACAGCCAAAGTTTCTTTTTCCAGTCTGTCAAATCTTAGAGCAAGCCTGTTGAGACTTGAAGTCTATATGCCTATACAGTTCGTACTAGGACAGATTGACCTTGACAGTTCTCTCTTAGGTTCTTTAGACTTCACAGCTAATCAGTGGGTGACTGAGGTCTAGCCCATTATACAGTAGCAGAGATCTACTAGATACTAGACTGGCTACTAGACATCTGTTCAGTCTTCCAGAACACCCACTTAGCAAAAGTTACCAGGTAGCACTTGAGTATATTTAATTTTTAATCTTTGATATTCTTTTTTTATAATTGTTGAGCTTGATCTTGATAGTAGTCTCTTTAGTATTTCCTGAGTTTAGAGATCTCTTATTTATGAAAAAAACAATGTAGGATAGATTCTAGCTGAACAAATTTTTATAACTAACTAGCTTACTTTTGTTAATAACTAAGGGTTCCCGTTTATCACAGTTACTACTTTATAGATTTTGCTTTGATCTTCAGAATATTCAACAAATAAGCCATTTTAAGATTCTTTTCATTTTGAAGATGAGGGCATCAAAGTTTTGAGTAGGTCTAGTAATGGTAACCAGTCTTGATGACTAATTGGCCCCATTATTATGTTGACTTGTCAGAGTGTGTAAGCGGCCTTAAAAACCCTTCACATTCTTATCGTCCAGGACTTTAAGGAACAGTACTCTAGAAAATTTTAAGGTTATGCTACCATCAGCATTTCCTTTTTTTTCTTGTTTCATTTTACTCCTCCTCCACCTTATTGTTATTGTTATTGTTATTATAGTCTCTCTCTCTCTCTCTCTCTCTCTCTCTCTCTCTCTCTCTCTCTCTCTGTGTCTGTCTGTCTGTCTGTCTGTCTGTCTGTCTGTCTGTGTAGAACAACTGGGGGGAGTTTGTTTCGTTCTTCCACTATGTGGGTCCTGAGTGTGGCGCTCAGATCATCAGGCTTAGTGGCAAGTACCTTTACCTACTAACCCATATCACCAGCCTCACTATATTATTTTCTTACAATTTTTTAATATGTTGTAAAAAAAAAATGAGCTGTAGTACCAATCAGACAGTCTAAACAAATTGACTTCTTATTTTTTTTTAATTTTCTAGAGGAAGTTTTATTATAGGTAGACTGATTTGAAAATTTGTTAGTGTTTATTCCTGTTTTTATGTCGAGTCCTATGAGAAGTTATATATCCATTATGATGCAAAATCCTGTCAGGAACTTTCAAGTTCTATATGTTTCCTTGGAAAGGCAGCTATTTTGAATTCCTAGAGTATGTCCCAGACATGATGGTGGGCTACTGTCATTTTTAAATGTCCAACAAGAAATCCTGTAAATCATGAAATACAAATTTTGATTTTTTTTTTGGTGGGTTTTTGTTTTTTTTCAAGACAGAGTTTCTCTATCGCTTTGAAGCCTGTCTTGGATCTCCCTCTGTAGACCAGGCTGGCCTTGAGTTCACAGAGATCTTCCTGCCTCTGCCTCCCGAGTGATGGAATTAAAGGCATGCGCCACCACTCACCCAGCAATTTTGAATTATTGAAAATCGGAAAAAAATATTGTTTTACATATCTTGGTACTTAGAGATTATTGAGGAGACAATGCTGTAATCCAATTCTTAGACCTACATTCTTATAACAAAATGTAGATTTGTACATTCTTAAAAAAAGAAGCCCCATTACTTTAAATCTTTGAAACATGTGCACCCTTAACAAAGTAAGAGTCCCAAAGGAGATTTTGATTGCTGGAGGACTTAGCTTTATCCTTTTGTATTCCTTTTGTGACATACTTTTGTTGTCCCATGTTCTAATGATTATTCTAAACTGTTCTCCTTCAATACGTTAAACTTTCTACTGTCAAGTGAAACCATTTATTTTAATGATTCTACATGACATTAAGCTTTGTAATACCTGAGAAAATAAAGGAGCAAAGATGTATTTGGCTCCACAATTCCTTGATGGGAACTGGAACAAGATATAACACCCAAAGGGCACTTCCCAAGAATCTATTCCTTTTACTTGGATCCTACCTATTAGGTTTCTACCCTTCAGTAGTTCAGCAAACATTGAGCCCATTAGTCAGTCCAGTCATTCCTCTAAAGCCCCACCTTTGAACATGGCTGATGCAGCAGGCCATCAAGTGATCAGCCTCTGGAAGACACTTCAGACTTGTACTCCAATATGGTATAATCAATGTGATGCTTTGTAGAGAAGAGAATATATTTTTGGTGTTAGAAACTTATTTTGTTGTCAAACAATAAAGTATCACCTGTCCTGGTAGGTGAAGAATGTCTGAAGTATGCATGTCATTAGGGGCAAACATCAAAGAGTTCCTTATACCTCTTTCTGTAGCCTATTTAATAAATGTGGACATTGGAGTTTTTTCTGCTCCTGTTCTCATGGTTTTTCTTTATAGTGTGTTCTTATGGGAAAAAGAATACTATTGTTTTCTAATGTCAAAGTAACCTTATACTTGTAGGCAGATAGCATTGAGTGTTGTGGAGTGTCATTTTTGTATTTATGTATTCAGTTTGTTACAGTGTTGCAGGTGTTCATGCCTGAGAAATTGATTTCTGATTGGTTTTGCTTTTTTCATTGCCTTTGTCAAAATTAGGTAGAACAATAATGCTAGCCTTAAGTAGAAAATTACTTATTTATATTTCTGCAAGAATTCATGTAGTATTGATATTATTTTTGTTTTTGATAGAATCACTACCAAAGATAATATTGACCTTAATTCTCTTTCAGATGATTTTTTAAAACATACTTATTGTGTATGTGGTATGAAGGTCAATGGGCAGCTTGTGAGTTTTGTGGATCAGACTCAGATCATTAGACTTGACCAATTATTTTGACCTAAGGAATCTTGCCAGCCCTGGATTGATTTTTAATTAAATTTGTCTATAAAGGGCTATTCAAGTTTTTTTTTTTTTTTTAAAAAAAAAAACAAGATTGACTTAACAAATGTGCCATTTGTCCATTTCATCTGAGTTGCATTTGCGCACTATAGTTCTTTTTATTATTTGAGTCAGTTGTCCCTTATGTTGTTAAATGACCACAAACTTAGTAGTTTAAAATGATACATTTATTTCTAATAGTTTCTAATATTTCTACCAGTTTAGAAATCTGGTATAGTTTGGCCTGGTCCTTGGCTTCAGTGTTTCCTGCTAGGCTGTAGGTAAGGTGTTAGTCAGGACTGGGTGTTTATGTGAAGGGCTAGTTGGACAAGAATCTGCTGTGAAGATGTAGATTTTTTGTTTTGTTTATATGAAGGGATTCTGAGTGCTAAGATATTCTGATAACATGAGAGTAGCTTAACCAGAGGAAATGATCCTGCATTAACATGCTTACTACCCTTTTATCAGATTTCTTGATACAGAATTTTTCTTTTAAAGTGGCTAACATTAATTAACATTCTGTCAGATTGTCTGGATACATGTAATCCCTTAAAAGCTAAGTCACAGAAGACACTCAAAAATTAACTGTGATGAACATGGCCAGAGCTTTGTTCATTCTCATTATCTAATTGTTTTCTAATTATCAATATGCTTCATTTGCTTTAAGTGTCCTGTAACAAGTTGTGATGCTTTCTATCTGCCTGAAAGTTACTTTGTTCCTTGATGTTCCCATTTGAAGCTGTGCTGACATTTGGTCATCTATGCTATTTATGTTTTTGTACGGGGAATTTACTTTGAAATTTGATAGGGTGATTGTCCTCAGTTTAAAATTTACTGGTCCTGTTTTCCTGTCCTTTGTACTAATGAAAATTTAGTAATACTAATAAGACCAATAAGACCTTGGAGACTGTGATGTATCATAGTTTAGTTTTCCAGAGAGAGAGAGAGAGAGAGAGAGAGAGAGAGAGAGAGAGAGAGAGAGAGAGAGATCCTTCTTTTCCAGACTGTGAGCTGTTTAAACACAAGGACTGCTTTATGCATTTTGTAGCCTATAATAGTGGACTGTTTAATATGATAGAGACAATATTACACACAATGTATTATGTGCATATAATCCATATGTACTTTAATTTCATTAGTAACTATTAAAATGACATGATAAGACAGATAAAATATGCAGGATGTGAGGGATAGGTAAGAAGAAAATGAGAGGAAACATAAAGAGAAGGAAAGAGATTGACAGTGTTGACAAGCATTTATGTTGATGTCTGAGATAGAGATTGGCAGTACACATTGAAAAAAATTAGAACAGACAAGCAGTAAAAGAGAATACGCTTGTTCGCTTTAATATTGAGAATTGCCATGTTGATCATACACACACACACACACACACACACACACACACACACACACACACGTTTCAGTTTATGCTGCTATTAGCCCTAATGTTAAAGAGGTATACTTTCCAATCTCTTAGGAAGTACATAAAAATGAAACAAAAAAAGGTACTACTGTGAGCAGTTGAATATCAAAGGAAGGCTAGCCTGTTTGTTCTGAAAACTCTGTCCTGTGTGCATTCATTCATTTTTGTAACTTCTGAATCTTTCATTGACAAATATAAGATAGTACCAATTTGGACTAAATGCCTGAATTAGAAAATATTTTTAAAGAACACAATTACCATTTTACTTGCACTTTAAATCTTACACTCATTCTTTTAATGCCGTGCCCTTAAACTTGTTGACAGTTTGATTGAACTAAGCAGAATACACATGTTCATACAGATCATTTTTTTCTGGTAGTGGATTAGGTTGCAGTTTTTTTTTTTACTAGATGAAATTTTTTTTGTGTTTTCATAATTCTGAACTATCTTGCCAGCTCCACACAATATTTTTTAAAATTAAAAGGAAGAGGGGGGGAGAAATGTGCATATGCATGAAGATGTGAAGGGGTGGACACTGGGTGATTTGCTCCATCACTCTCTGCCCTATTACCTTGTGTCAGGATCTCTCACTGAATCTGGAGCTAGACTGATGGCCAGCAGCCGTAGGGATCTTGTGTCTCCAGTAGTACTAAGGTTACAGGTGTGCACAGCTACTATTCATGGCTTTGTTTATATGAGTACTGAAAACTCACTCCTCTTACTCCCCTCCCCTTCCCCGGACAGGTTTTATCTGTGTAGCCCTGGCTGTTCTGTACTTGCACTCTAGACCAGGCTGGCCTCGAACTCTGAAATCCATCTGACTCTGCCTCCTGAGATGCCTCCTCAGATGGATATTGGCCATTACCTGGCTCAGGTTCTCTTTTTTAAACATCAAGTGTTCTTATTTACTGAGCTCTTTTCCCCAGCCCCCTAAAAATTAAGATTTTAAAATTTTTTCAACAATGGGACCAGGATTTATCCTGGGTGCATGAACTGGTGTTTTGGAACTCATTCTCTCAGATGGCATACCTTGCTCACTCTTGATACAGCGGGGAGGGCCTTGATCCTGCCTCAACTTTGTATGCCAGACTTTGTTGACTCCACAAGAGAGGCCTTTCCTCCTCTGAGGAATGGATAGAAGGGTGGAATAGGGAGGATGTGAGGGGGGTGACAGGAGAAGGGGAGGGAGGGGGAATTGGGGTTGATATGTAAAATGAAACAAAAATATATTTTTTTTGCTAAAAGGTGATAAGCACATACCTATAAAAGTCATAATTATTCAGGCTGAGATAGGGAAACCACTTGAGCTTAGGAAAAGAAAGACTTTGTTAATCTTTGATTGATTGATATATCAACTGGATTTTGTGTGCTAGGGCTTATGTATAAAAATTTTAAGTGATTATGTGTGGCTTAAATTTGTTAATATTGAAGCAGCTTTGATTCATCATTTTAAGTCTATTTTCTTATTACAGCAAAGACTAACCTTTCTAGGTTTATGCAACATAAAGTGAGCATAAAGTAGGAAGTGATCTTAAAGAATACATTTTATTTATTGAGCTGTACTACTCACTGTTTACTTTGAAATATATAGGTAAATATAGACGTTGAAAATATTTTAATTGCTTTGAGTTTTAACTGGAATTCTTAATTTTCATATATTTATTTTATTCATCTGTTATGGAATAATATGACTGAAAATGACTTTTTCTAGAGTCATACCACTTTATAGCCTCAGCAGATCTCAGTGAGTATATAGGCTGTAATGCCTTGTTTTCACACTGCCTAAGAATGGCAGTGAGAAGGGGGTGACAGAAAGAATACTGAGGTATATTGGATCATGGTATGTTAGTTAGTACTTGTACAGTGTTTGTTTTTAAAATAAAAGTAAACTCCAAGGAATGACTCATCAAGAGCATCCTATTTTGTACATCTCTTTGGGTATGGCAGATTGGACTATGACTGTGGTCACCGGCGTACGTTCTTACAGCCATTATCATGTTGAAAATATCATTTTAACTTTTGATTGTCTGACACATGTATCACCAATTCTATTATAGCCAAAAACGAAACCCATTCAGTTTGAAGTTACTGAACAGTAGAAGTCATATGTGCCATCTATAAGCAGTTGTAATGATTCAACCCTTGGAATATAGCCTTCTGGTTGGATTAATACCTCATTCCACAGAGATAGTGAAGTCTGTTTCTGCTTCTTTAATGTCTTCTTGAATGCTAAGGTGCACTCGGGAGAATGATAAATTGTTCAGTGATACAGCCCCAAGAAATGCTGAATGGTCTCAGTCAGGCAGGCACGTTCTGTCTTTGTTGGTTTCTCTTCAGTTTTCATCATCTTTGCTGTCATAATTTTAAGTTATCAGAAGGCTTATTATCACCTGAAGTTTTAAAAAATTAACTAGAAACACTCCAGATTTGGAGGCAGTGCTGTGTTGTGTGTGGGAACCTGAGAATCAGAATAGTTGTAACCCTCTGAGACTTTTGGAAAGTTTCTTCTGTTCTATCCTTGCCTTTACGAAAATATATTAGAAGGTAAGAGAAATATAATAGCTGCCATGAAATATTCTTAGCATTATTATTTTATGGTATTTATAATTTCCTTTTCAGACTTATAGATTTAATGAGCTATTTTGTTATTTTCCTTTTTTATATGGTCCAGATTCCATAAGAGTCGATCTTATCATACTAATTTTGTTCTGTATTTGTTCTACATTTAAGAATGGATATATTTCCAGTTTACTTATTGTGAATAATTTAAAGCATTTTAGGTTCAGCCTGTAATTACCTGCCTTTGTAAGAATGGTAACTAAGGAGGAATAGGTGAAGACAAGCATGTTTCTAATGCATTACAGCTATAGTATGTTTTCTGGGGTTTTTCTTCATTTTTTCCTTTTAATTGTAGTGGGAAGACCCACTTTTATTTTATTTTATTTTATTTTATTTTATTTTATTTTATTTTATTTTGGAGACAGGATCTTTCTACATAGTTCATGGAACTTGGTGTTTGTATTTTAATAAATAAAACTTGCCTGAGGATCAGAAAAGTAAAACAGCCATATTGGCCAGCCTTAGAGACCAGGCAGCAATGACACACACCTTTAAATCCTATTAGCCACACTAGTTTGCCATAGAAACCAGGTGGTAGTGGTGCCCTCTGATAACTTAAAATTATGACACCCTTAATTACAACTAGAGAAGCTTATAAGATGGAAGAGGCAGCTCTTAGTCTCAGTCTGATTCTGAGGTATCCTGGAGGCAAGGATCACTATTTTCAGACTGAGGTGGAGGTAAAAGCCAGTGACTGGCTGCTTTGCTTTTCTGTCTTTAAGGTGAACCCAATGTCTGTCTCTGAGGTTTTTATGAATTGTGCTTTATTTGGGCGCCCAACATGGGGCTCAAACCCACAACCCTGAGATTCCAGTCTTATGCTCTACTGATTGAGCTAGAACTGTCCTTCTGGATGCAATGGAAGCATGTCCAAAGATCTTTCCCTTTGCATGATTTGAGGTCTTAGATGATCTCAGTGATGGTCTGTAGAATATTTATAGCCTTTCTTTTCACTGGAAGCATTGAGAACTTTGAAGACAGTGGGCTAATGTTTGTGTTTGTTTTCAAAAACTTGTTTTCCTTTAAGAGCATAAGGAATTTTTTTAAGTAAATTTTGTTTATTGACTCACTTTTGTGAGTGGAGGGTGTTGGGTTGCTGAGGTTAGCACATGAAAGTCAGAGAATAACTTGCAGTAGTCAATTTTTGTTTTCTGTAATGCGGATTCCAGGGATTGAACTTGGTCCATTAGGCTTGGAGGCAAGTGCTATTAAGTACTGTGAATGACAAATAAGGAGCTCAGTTTGGAGACCCTGTGTAAACTTGTGCATTAATAAAGTAAGTGCTATTGTTCTCCCTTTAACATTGTTGTTCTTTCTCCCCTTAGGGTTTCACAGACAGCCCTCATTACAGCGATCACTTGAATGACAGTCGATTAGGAGCCCATGAAGGCTTGTCTCCAACACCTTTTATGAATTCAAATCTGATAGGTAAGTTGGTGACTCTATGTAAGTGTCTGTGCTCAGAGACCCTTTCTGTTACCATGTCCTACTTAAATATATAAAGTAAAGCTCCCTTGTTGCTAGAGGAATCGAGGTTCTCCTTGCTTACTTCAACTCAAGGAACTAGCATCTGGAATTTGGGGTCTTTCTTTTAGAGCAGTACTAAGAGTGGATAAAGGGAAGTAGCTGCGTTCTCTTAGTTTAAGACATGTCTCTGTGATGTTTTTCTGCCGGTTTTCTGGGCTAGAAAAGCATTCTTTCAAGGACACTTGTGGTTTACTACTGTTTGTTGTATTATAAATATTTATGTATTAGTTAAAAATACGACAGAATAATGACTTTCACAAATTTAACTTACATTGGATCTTTTTTCTTTGGGTACTATTTGATAAGAAATATTTCATTTATACACCATATAGGGTCTGTTTAAGCATGTAGATTCTTACTGAGATATGTAAAAGTTTGTCTGCAAGTGAAGTGAAATTTAAAGGGTGTGATTTCTTACCTACACCTGATCTTTATGTTTTATCACCACTTTTCTTGTTGATCATCCTTTCTGTTTCTTCCTGTCACATGCAGAGCACTTTCTTAAGTGATAATTTGAATTTGTTCGGTTTGTTTTATGCCGGTCAAACCTCTTGGTTTGGTTATCACTCCTTTTTAAAAGGCAGTATTTAACCTTCTTACAAAATCTGTTTGAAAAAAAAAATCTATGCCTTGTAACAGCATTTTTTTTTTTTTGGTCTTGTTTATGTTGTAGCTGAACACATTCTGAAGGCTTTATGTAATCTCTTGTATTAACTGTCATTGACATCAGATAAATACACATGGTTTGTGTGATGGACATTGATTTCACCATTCTACCTCTAAAGGGTTGGTTACACTGTGATCTTAGAATTGACCTTTTGCGTCACAATCATGTAAATCTAAGTAGGTTACTCTATCCAAAGTGCTGGTGGTCTGTAGATGCTTTGTAAGGGATCTTGCTGTGTGCAGTCTTTGTTTTCTCTTCTTCTCTAGTTTTGAGGAGTGAGTGTCTGATATTCTAGTGTGGATTTTGCCTATGGCAACTGACAGTCTAAAGCCAGAATCATTGAGTGTGACACAAGACCTGTATAAGCAGTAAAACGTGTGCTGGAAACCACTGGCTTTCAACATAAGTGCAAATAAAAGTTATGCTGGTAAGTGGGTTACTCCAGGTAAAACCCATAATTACATTTAAAATAAAACAATAGTTTCATCAAGAAAGTTTCTACATTTTTGTTTTAATTTTCTGTTGAATCTTCCATCAAGGTAAAATGTTACTCAGTTTAAAAATTGCTTTTTTATTTTAATTTTTCCCTCAAGCAGCTTTTGTTTATACTGTGTGTAACAGGGCAAGTGAAAATTGATGTTAACTGAGGCTGTCATTTTGTTTTTATTATTATTATTATTACAAATTTTCCCCTCCTCCCATTTCCCTCCTCCTCCCCCCATCCCCCATCCCCCTCCCTCTCCAGTCCAAAGAGCAGTCAGGGTTCCCTGCCCTGTGGGAAGTCCAGTGTCCTCCCCCCTCCATCCAGGTCTAGGAAGGTGAGCATCCAAATAGGCTAGGTTCAAAACCCCGTGCCATTGTCCTTGACTTCTCAGTCGGCCCTCCATGTCAGCCATGTTTAGAGAGTCCAGTTTGATCGCCTGCTCCATCAGTCCCAGTCCAGCTGGCCTTGGTGAGTTCCCATTAGATCGGCCCCACCGTCACAGTGGATGGACGCACCCTCCGCGGTCCTGACTTCCTTGCTTATGTTCTCTCTCCTTCTGCTCCTCATTTGGACCTTGGGAGCTCAGTCTAGTGCTCCAGTGTGGGTCTCTGTCTCTATCTTCATCCATCACCAGATGAAGAAGGTTCTATGGTGATATGCAAGATATTCATTAGAGTGACTATAGTATAGGGCCAGTTCAGATGCCCTCTCCTCAGCTGCTCAAGGAACAAGCTGGGGACATCTCCTTGGACACCTGGGAACCCCTCCAGAGTCAAGTCTTTTGCCAACCCTCAAATGGCTCCCTTAATTAAGTTATATACTTTCCTGCCCCCATATCCACTCCTCCTCCATCCCAACTGTCCCATTCCCCCAAGCTCTCCCCATCCTCTCCTTCTCACTTCTCTCTCCCCATCTCCCCTTTCCCCTGTCCCACCCCTACCCCCAATCTCTCAATTTTTGCCTGGAAATCTTGTCTACTTCCAATATCCAGGAGGATAACTACATGTGTTTTTTGAGGGGGTTCATCTTCCTGTTTAGCTTCTCTGGGATCATGAATTATAGGCTCAATGTCCTTTATTTATGGCTAGAATCCACTAATGAGTGAGTACATACCATATTCATCTTTTTGGGTCTGGGTAACCTCACTCAGGATAGTGTTCTTTATTTCCATCCATTTGCATGCAAAATTTAAGATGTCATTGTTTTTTACCGCTGAGTAGTACTCTAATGCGTATATATTCTACACTTTCTTTATCCATTCTTCTATTGAGGGGCATCTAGGTTGTTTCCAGGTTCTGGCAATTACAAATAATGCTGCTATGAACATAGTTGAACAAATGTTTTTGTAGTATGATAGGGCATCTCTTGGGTATATTAATTCGTGGTCCCTCTAGAATGTATTCTTACCTTCAGACTTGCCTATAGAGATGGTGCACACCTCATGGAATTACATCCAAAATTAGCACAGTTTTCGGCCAAGGTAACTGTTAAAATTGTGAGAGACAAATGAAGTCTCTAGTAGATATATGTTTCAGTCACTTCTGAGCAGCTGTTAACTAAAAAATATTCCCATAATTCAGTTTGAGCTTATATTTCCTCATTTGTGGCCTTTACGAACATACACTTATTGTTTTTTTTTCCCCCAAAATTGGAGAATTATTGAAATGCCTTTAAAGGTTATCCCTGTTTGGTAAAATCTATATCTAAAGGAAGTCTGTAAGTAAGACTTGTAAACAGACTGATCTTTTTCACTATTCAAAGGGGAAAAGAATTTATTGAACTACCTAGTATAATAGTGAGTCCAGTGCAGTAGTTCAGATCATGTTATTCACTGTATCTTAAGTGCCTAATTTTAAAGTATTCTTTTTATATTTAAAGGAGAAGGGGAGAAATAATTCTTCAGTCATTAATTAGGTAAATATAGTCAAAGGATTTGCCAGCCATTGGCATTGTCTGATTTACCCCTCTTTACCATTTTCCCCCGCAGTAAAATAATTAGATGAGTACCTCAGTATGGCACCTTAAAAAAGTGATGTACATAGTAGTACTTGTTTGGATATGAACGTTTCTTAAATTAGTCATTTTCATAGAGCAGCAGGAAATTCAGCAAGCTGTGATATGCAGTAAATGAACCGTCAAGACACCCAGATATAGTGAGTGATCGTACTAGATGAATTACAAGGCAGTCTCTTTTGCACATGTGTAAGAGTGTAGGAGAATTTGAGGTTTTTGCCTAACAAGCGTTGGTAATGATTTGATAATGAATAATTTACCACAGAAAACAGATTTCTATATTCATTTAGGTATTTTGAAGTATTTTATGTAGGAAGTAAAGCTATGTCAGTGTATCTTTTTATGAATTTCAGAATTATTCTCTTGATTCGTCAGTATGCAGTAGTGGAATACTTTTCTTATGTTTCAAGATAAATAACTATATTCTTTTGGTACATAAGCAATTAGTAGCAAACAGTTCTGCTAAAGCTGTGGACAGAGTCTTGACCATAGCCTTGAGTTGCAGTGATATCATCATATGGTTTTGTCTATTGTAGTATTCAAAGCTTTGGCTTATCATTTCACTCTTAATTCCCTCAATAATTTTCATACAGTTTGTTTTCTGGGGCTAGAAGGAGAACTCAGCAGTAAATTGCAGAGCACCTGAGTTTGGTTCCTGTCATCCTTATAGCAGCTCCAGGGGAGCTAACAAACAGCCTTCTCTGGCCTCTGGTCCACATATATGTAGCCAAAACATTCACTCACATAAAGAACTCTTTAAAAACCCAATCTTGAAAAACAAACAAACAAACAAACAAACAAAAAAAAAACAGAAAAAAGCAGTTGTTTTATTGGTTGGTAATATTTTGGTAATATTTTGGGTGAAGAGAGCACCAATGAATTGAACTGAGAAGTGGATTATTCCTCAGGTGATGTGGAATGAATATCTGCAGCCCTTTCTTTTTTCCTTTTTTTTTTGGTTTTTTGAGACAGGGTTTCTCTGTAGCTTTTGGTGCCTGTCCTGGAACTAGCTCTATAGACCAGGCTGGCCTTGAACTCACAGAGATCCGCCTGCCTCTGCCTCCCGGGTGCTGGGATTAAAGGTGTGCACCACCACCGCCCAGCCTGCAGCCCTTTTCCTCCGTGCTCACTTTGCTCATTTAAGAGGACATGTGCAAGTGCATCATAAACAGAAGACAAAGCTTCAGGTGATTTTGAATTTTTCTTTTTTCTAAGACACTTATTTCTCTTCCTCTAGAATTGCTTTGTTAGTATTCTGTGGAAGAGTGACATTAACATTTGGTAGAATAGGGCACTGGAGAGTTGAAAACTAGGACCTGTAAGCAGCCTTTATGTTTTAGTTAGGGTTTGCTTGGGTTCTTGGATGTATTCAGTAGCTCTTGGGTTTTAAGATTCCATAATATTGTCCTGGAAAAGACTGAAATTAGAATTATAATTTCTATCTTGCAAATGCTAAAACAGAGTTAGAGGGAAATTACATGTGTATTTGAAGCCACAAAGCCAGTAAATGGCAAAACTGAAATAAGGCAGTCTCCCAGTTAACTTAAGCTGCCCATTTATAGAGGTGCTTGTTTTTTCGTTACAGTGCTTCTAGGATTTGACTAGGCCAGCAGTTCCTAGCCATAATCATCTGCATTTTGAACTTGACAAGTAATCATGAACAAAGGTTCCATAGTCAAATAACCTCAGACAGTATTTTCTGTCAGTTCTTTTTTTTTTTTTTTTTTAAGAGGCTCAGCTTGTTCTTTTGTCAAAACTTTCAGAATAACAAGAGCCTATTTTTCCTTGGTTAGCCAACTACATCCAGATTTATATGATGTGTTCAAGACTTTTAATAAATAAAAAACACTATTAAGCTTTGGAAAACTATGGTTTTCTATAGAACACGTGCCAGAAAGTACTTTCTAGCTGTATAAAGAAAAGTCAATGCAAAGTAAAGTAGCACAGTGTTTACTGCGCAGTGGTGGTGCTTACCTTTAACCGGGAGGCAGGGACAGGCAGATCTCTGTGAGTTTGAGGCTAGTCTCATTTACAGAGCGAGTTCCAGAACAGCCAGGGCTACTCAGAGAACAAACCCTGACTCAAAAAAACCAGAAGAAAGAAAAGGTGGCACAGTTTCCATCAGATTGCTTTGGGTGTTTCTATAACTCATTCTAGGCATCTTTGTCACTTAGTCCCAGTGCTCCAGTAGTGCAGTGCACTGTTGTCAAGTCTCTACTTTCAGCTGAGAATAGCCATTGTTTTGTTTCATATAAGTAATTAAAATAGATTTTTGTGGGGTTGGGGGTAGGGGGTACTTTTTCTATGCATTGGGTATTTCAGAGAACCAACTTTCAAGAAAAACTTTTTGTACAATTGATATTGCTCACACTGAAATTAATAATAAACCCAGAAGTGTTATAGAACCTTAATAAATGTAGTATCATCAAAATATTACACTACAACAGAACTCTTACCCTAGTGATTTGATACATGTGAAATTTCTTTGCTGGTATAATGAAAATGAAAATAATTTTGTTTAGAGGAATCAGAATGACTTAACATCTGACTTCATAGTGTTTCACAAATGACTATTTTATGCTTTCTCAATGTTGATTCACTCCAGATTTTTGAAAGGATATGATCTTACGACCTGCATTGTCACACCCTTTTCTATAAATACGAAAAATAGCAGCGAGAGTCTGTGCCTAATCCCAGCCCAGTGAATATGAGCTCAAAAACCAAGGCTCTTCTGGGTTCTACCTGTAATAGAGTGAATGGCAGTTGCTGTGGCTATTTGGTTACTGAAGAACAAAAGCTTAAAGGATTTTTGAATTTTTTTTAACAACCTTTGCAAGTTACCTAAATGCATTGAATTGGAGGGAAGCAACTTAGCACACAGTTGAACATTTTGGCGACCATTTTAATTTGAAAAGGTTATAGGGTAGCATTATCAGATCATACCTCCTCCACTATAATGACTCATACTCACTGCCTAGAGTTGTAATGATGATTCCTGAATTTTTAAATAAAGGTTATTTAGTATTTTATTGAAAATTATATTCTAACCTTCAGTTTAATTTTTTTGTTTTATTAAATAAATCCCATATTTCTGTAGCCATGAGCTTGATACGATCCCTGACACACACTCCTCTTTCCCTATGAAGTAAAAAGATAGATGGCCTCACACACACACAGACACACAGAGCAGAAAGTTGTAAAAATAAATTTTGTTTATATCTGCCTTTTACTTGGTTAGAGACAAGATTTGAAGATTAGGTTGGTTGTAAAGAATTATCTTCCTTCCCTTAAAATTCTACTCTTAATTAGAAAGCTCCAAAGCAATTGTCAGGTTTTTACCAGCTGCAGGAAGCTGTTTCCACAGGAATTCTGTAAAGGTCTAGGTGAAGCTGTTCTGGGTCCCCAGGGCTAGGTATTTTAGGCAAACAACCTCTTCAAGCCTCTTGAGCTAACCGAAGGGAAAAATAGGGAATGTGTTCTTGAAAATTAAGTTGAGAAAAACACCAGTAAGCTAATGAATAACTTCCCTTGATTGTTTTTTAAGGGTTCTGCTGAGTTTATTAAAACACCTTGGATTTTGGTTAGAAGTATTTATACTTTATACTTTGAATGTATACAAAAAGCTAGTAGTAAAATACAAATTTTTGTTTTGGAAAAAACAAAGACTAGTTTTTTGGTTGCATCATAATTAATGTTTGCATAACAAGTTGAAGTTAAAAGTATTTTTTTTATATCATAAGTAGCAATATGGAGGAGTCCTTAGGGTCATGCTTCTTTTAAAAAATTATGAAATCTAAAGCAGAACAAATCAGTCTTTGCTTAAAAAGAGGCTTAACATGAAGTATCCACATCTTGACTTTTTTACTTTGCTTCCGTGTGTCAGTTAATGTGACTGTAGGGTGCATGTGTCTGTTGTGCAGTCACTGATGCATGCAGACTGAGCAGAGGGTCATGCTCCCCCAGTGGGCACTCTTTCTGGGGCATTTGTAACTGTGGCAAGTCTGTAGGGCCAGCGGAGAAAGCTAGAAGGGCTAAGATGTCAGCTGGTATAAAGGCAGTGAGATTCTGCTTTAAGAAAAGATAGGGATATTTTGCTTTTAATGAAAAGAATAGTCATTTTAAAATATTCTATAAGGCAATTTGGTGAATGCACAGCGATGATTTATTGATATTGTAAATAGAGTGATCTTTTAAAATTTGTGATCTTTAATTCTATAATTTTTTTAACTTCAATTGCTTTGTAAGAATATTTTAATTTGTTTCCCTTTTCTTGATAATTAATTTGTTTTTATATTTAGTAACTTAAACCTATGGCATGGTGAACTATTAAGTAATTAGACAGACTAATTTAAATCATTTATCATAACCAGTTATTCATATATTATATTTATATTGAGATAAATTCTTAAATATTACTGTGTAACCTATAGGAACAGAAATTATTCTCACCAACTTCATTTGGCTTTCAATTTTCTATGAAAATTTTCCAGTGCTTATTTTTTTAAATATTTTTAATGGTTTATTTAACTTTTATTTTATGTACATTGGTGTGAAGTGTCAGATCCCCTGGAACTGGAGTTGCAAACAGTTGTGAGCTGCCATGTGGGTGCTGGGAATTGAACCCGGGTCCTCTGCTCTTCCAGCCCCTCCAGTGCTTATTTTTTTGTGATTCAGTATTCTCAGTGAGATCATTTTCACATCATCATAAGTTAAGGTTACACACAGACATGGGGGTTTCCCATTCAGAGAAAATAAACATGTCTACATTGAACTCTAGAAGTAACATGATAGAATAGCCACCAAACTGTTGATAGAGAAATTCACTCAAGAAAAATAATAGTGAAAATATCTCAACTCTGTAGTAGACCACCTCTGTACATTGGAAAAAGTGAAAATCACTTCTGAGTTGTCCAGCAGATTGTAAAGCTACATCTCTCTGAGTGTGCCTTCATGGTAAACAGAAGGGTGATATTTCTAATTAGTGTCTAATAGTATGCTTGAAAGCAATGTTTCCAACCATTGGTAGTGCACACAGAGGAAAAAAGTAAGCAGTATAAGTAACCAGTCTCGGTTCAAAACAGTGGTAGTTTTTGTTGAGCAGTTTATGAAGGTGTTTTTACTCCACAGAATTCTGTTTGCAGATATTTAATATCTGGATATCTGGAAAGAGGACCATGCTCTTGCTTTGTGCACATAGGCATGGTCAGGTAGTGTGAAGATGACAAAGAAGCATGGAAAAACTGAAAACTAGTTAGTTTCAGGCTAGACTTGCCTCTGGATCTTCTTAGAGATTTGTTGTGAGGCTTAGAAAGATGTGTTGGATTAATTGGGAGAGTGTGGTGGCAAGTGCTTTTGGTGGAAGATTCAAGGATTCAAGGATTTCTTACTTTGGCATTTTGTCTGTATGGAGTAATGGAATAGGTTTGTGGTTTTGCTTATTTTTCTTGAAAAGAATAAAACACTTTGTAAGTAGGAGAGGGCCAAAGAGAAGAATCACCCCAAAGGGCCACATGAACAAGTGGTTACTCCTTTACTTTCCATGCCATAGAAGAATAAAATCCTGGGTAATTATAGCAGCACACCTGGAGTTTGTAGCTTGTGCTTTCCTAATGGAATTGGAAAGAAAGGAGTTGCACTGATGCTTTCACTCTTCAAAGCTGAGAATGAGAATTGTTCTGGAAGTTTCCTGTCCAGAAACACAGGTTTCTGACATCTAAGGACTCAGCTTTCTAGAGAGGGATAGGGAACCATGAACTGGAAAGTTCTCAGTACCACACTTGCCCTGTGCTCTGGCAATACTTCAGTTTCTTGGTGATCTGACTTTGTAGCCATCTGGGTAACTGCAGTGTAAAAGAACTATGCCTCAACTAGCATTTTTAGGGTCAGACTCTTGAGTTAGCCCTGCTTGCAGGTAGATAGCCCTGCTTTGGCTCATAACTAGGGGAATGAACAGGTTCCTGTGGAATGCCCACAGCTGTTGTCAAGCTTGGAACTTGATCTCAATAGCTATTTGAATGAAGGAACTGCAGTGAACATTGCTATACTCTAGGAGTGTAGCAGTTGAGCTTCCATCCTTTCAGAAAGTTCAGGTGGACTTGATTTTCTGAGAAAATAGTGTGGGTAGACAATTCATTTTTTTCCTTAAGATTAATTTGGTGTTGCATAGACTAATATTTCTCTTGTAAAAGTTGAAGTATTACGTGTCTTCACATTTTATTGATTGCTTTCTATGTACTAAACACTATGGTTAGGAGTGTCAGATGTTATCATCACCGAAATTTCAGTTTATACAAAATAAATTCCTAATGTGTAGTGGTGCACACTTTAATCCCAGTACTCAGTAGATAGAGGCAGATAACTCTATGTGAGTTTAAGGCCAGCTTGATTTTCATAGCATGTTCTAGATCATCCTGTGCTACATAGTGGGGCCCTGTCTAAAGAAGAAAAATGATACAGTTCACAATTTATGTTCTGGTACATTTATGTTGAGTAAGAAAAGAAAACAATAAATATAAAATTAGCTAAGAGGGAGTCACAGATCTCTGCATATTAGTATCCTGAGAATTCCATTTTTTTTCCCATCCTAATATCTTGGAAACTTACACCTGTTATACCAGTGATTCTTGATTCCTAAGTGTGTCACTTATCACCACAAATTTTTGCCTTCGCAAAATGACATTAGCTTTATTTTTATTAATCAAAAAGATCAGTTTGCCTTTGATATCTACAACTTCAGATAAATTGCTTAGTAGTAAGTGCTGTTTTATTTGTAATGTGTCTATATCTTCTAGTATAAGCCTGTGATACTATGTATTTTGTAAATTATCTGACCCTGTGTGAGTGGCTGTCCCTAATCTTTAAAGAAAGAGTACACTAGGGGAGTATCTGCCTGCTAGATAACGCAAACAAGTAAATGTCTCTAGACCTGAAACAATCCTTGACATTGGTAATGACCCTTTCCATAGAAATAGAAGACTTATTAAAAACTGTATTTTAACCTATAAGTATTTGTTCTTATGATTTCTTTGAAAGCATATTTATTTCAATAACAAGTGACCATTTTAATGCTATTTAACATATGGAGATATTCCATGGCTTTTAGTTTATCATTTCATTGGGAGTTTGTTATTGGGGAAGTGGTTGTGGTTGATAACTATCTCAGAGTGTGTCACCCAGTGAAAAGTATTGCACACAGTGATTAAATGTACTGTTGTGTTTTCAAAACAGTTAAAATTTAATTTGAAGCTGTAGGCAGACTTTTCTATCCTGCCAGCCAGCTCCTAAATAACCACACAGAGTTGTTATTATTAATTATAAATGCTTGGCTGATAGCTTAGGCTTGTTATTAACTAGTTCTTACAACTTAAACTAGCCCATATTTCTTATGGCTCTTTATTAAACCAAAGAGAGCAACACATCTTCACAGTGTACAAAAAGATTGTTCCACAACATGAAGCAATGATCGGATAAATAGTGTGGCGAGGGTTAATCTTTATAAGTACTTTTAGAAAGCATTACTTCTCTAAACATTGACTAAAACTTGACAGAACACCAATGTTTGCATCTCCTACTTCTTTTCAGATATAAGTGTTGGTTTCATAATATAGTTTGGTTGATTTTTCTATTGTTTTATATCTTTGATACTTAATGTATCAAAGTAGGCACTGATAAAGACTTTAAATAAATAGGTATGCTAGAACTTTTTCTTATCATTCTCTGGATGCAAGTGAGGTGGTGTTTTTTTTTTTAAATAGTGAGCTAAGATTAATTTGTTGTTTCTGTTTTTTAATGTTTGGAAAGAAAATTGAGGATTAACATGATTCATCCCATTTTGTTCATTTCTTATTTGACAGCAATTATAGAATATCCCCCCAGAATGTCTGATTGATCTTTGATTTAGGCTAATGGTACCTTGCACTTTAATTTTACATTAAAAATGATTTATTTTTATATTGTGTGTATGGGTATTTTGCCATATGTATGTCTGTGTATGACATGTATGCAGTACCCACAGAGGCCAGAAGAGGCTGTCTATCAGGTCTTCTGAAACTGGAATTAGAAATGCCATGTGCTTGCTGGGAATAGAACTTGGGTCCTCTGGAAAAACAGCCAATACTTTTAACTGCTGGGTCAACTCTCCAGTTCTGTGCTTTGAACTTTTAATTTTTTTCTGTTTCTATAGAAATAGAGATTATTTTGGGTTCTGTTTACTTCATAAAACAAATAATGTTTTGTCTCCTTAACTGGATGAATTAAAGAAAGCCAAAGGTGAGAATGGTGTTAACAATTATGATGTGGTCACATTGATTGATACTCAACAGTTATAATGCATTTTATTAAATCACTGATGGAGAGCTATACGAGCAAATGATACCCAGGTGTAATTATAAAGATATTGGTGGCACATATTTGACAGTTACTGACCTTGTCTATAACACTGACAATGTTGGCATCTTGAGCCTCATCTATTACAACTATGGAAGTTTATTTGACAACACCCAGAACCTGTTGGAAATGATTTATCAAAAGAAGTAGAGTCTGGTAGAAATTACTTCAAGGAGCAGCCTTGTAGGTAGGATCTTAGATAATGCTGTTTTACCTAAATGCAAATTTTGTTTAATTGGTTTACAGTCCAGTAATTGAAATAATAATAATAATAGTAATAATCTTAATCTTTTATTAAAAATAAAATCAAGTTTTATGAATGCTAGCAGATGCGTTCTTACCTGGAAGGGAATATGTTAGACATTTTGGAATGTAGTATATATGTTGGGAATCTGCAGTAGAGAGCTTGTTATAACAGCACAGATGCTCAGAAGGATGAATTATGTAAGATGAGTGGGTTAGGAAGGTAAAGCTGACTCCTTATAGACCTGTTCAAGTCTCAGATTATCATTTACGTAGTAGTATTTTCCTGTATCAGTTTGACACTGATTATTGTTGTAAACTTGTATAATTGTCATTTTATAGTTTTATGTATGTATGCATGCACATGCTTCTCCCCAATAAGCAAATAAATGTTAAAATAAAAATACTTGTATAATTTCAAAACTGAATTTACAGATCACAAACGTAAGAAAACTTACAAATATTTGAGAAGGGATTATGTTTAAATAATCTATTTACAAAAAGTAGTGGGGATATTTAAAGGTTTATTGATGAATTTGAGTCTTTTTTTCTTTATTTTTTTGACCATCTTTATTCTAGTGAGTCCTTAATAATGTATAAAGCTTATCAAGTATTTAGTAAATGATCGATTTAATCGCTCTTTCAGTGTTTGGGAAGAGGTTAGTTGGCCAGGATATATTTGGCACAAGAAAGGCAAACTCCAGTGTTGATTACTACTTTGCCTTGTCTCCCTCCATTCTGTTCTTTGTAAGTACAGACAGCCCGATCCTTTTTCACTGACATATAACAAACATCAATAACAATCTCTGTAAATGTTAAATAAAAGAACAAATTGAAGGGCAGTGATTCATTTTGGTTTTTTATTTGTGTGTGTGTGGGTGGGGGGGGGGGTTCTTTGGTCTGAACAAATTAACTTCTGTTCCTCTTGATCCATGCTGGAGAATCATTGGCTGTCTCTTGAGCAGGAAATGATTGTGTTAGAGACTGTGTGGAAAGGGGCTTCTTTCCTGTAGTGGATATTTTGGATATAGGATTTGTGCTTATTGTTTTAACTAGTTCTTTAAAAGTTTTAAAAAATTGCCAGGTGGTGGTGACACACTCTTTTTAATTCCAGCAGGTGGTAGAGGCAGGCAGATCTCTGGGCTCGAGGCCAGCCTGGTCTACAGAGTGAGTTCTAGGACAGCCAGGGCTACACAGAGAAACCCTGTCTCAAAAAATCAAAACAAACAAGTGAAAAAAGTTTTTAAATTATATCTGGCCAATTGTATTAAACTTAGTTTGAGTATATTAACTGTAGATTATGTAGCACAATTATGGAAAAACTGAACTTCTAATCTGTGGAGAAATTGTTGTAGTTGATTTTTGGTTAGCCTACAACAGTGATGTATGTGTGTGTCACTTCCTCAGTGTTCTGCCTTTGGACCACATTCCTTATCATCCAACAGTTTTCCAAGGCAGACACTACACAATCAATGTGTTTTCAGGCTTTTGTGTCTATTGTCTTTTCCATTTAATTTCCAGTTTTCCTTCTGTTGTGTAACTAGTACAGAAGCATTCTGCGTAGTTGAAAGTTGCTTGCTCTTGGGAAGCAAGCTTTTAATGCTTCCTGCATTTGCCACATGTTGAACTTAACCTTGTTGTATATGCACATAATACTTATTTAAAGATATTATTGTCATTTCCTTTAGGTATGCTTAAAAAGAAACTCTGCATATTTTCAGAACTAGCTTCCACTTAATGCTTTTTAAACGCACTGTCACTATTACCTACCAACGATTTCAGAATAACTCATTTGTTATACTTTATACTGGGATTTATTGTTTGCATTTGTTTTTAATGAGGGGCTATTTGCTTCATGTATAGTTTTTTTAAGTTATTTAAAAATAACTGTATGCTAGACATTGTATGCTATTTCTAAGACTCCATAATCAAGTACAACTGTAAACTAGCTCGTAAAACTTAAGTTCCTTGTCTTTGTATTATTTGTACATAGAATCAGAAAGAGATTTCTTTTTTCAAGTTTATCCAATAACCCTCACTGCAGGAAAGTATTATGTACTTTGGATTTTTGACAGTATAAAAGAATGGGCTCTGTGTACACAGCATCATTGACAAAACTTGGTACTTTTTCCCCTGGCAGTTCTAATTAAAAATTGATCTAGTCCTCGTCTGCTTTATTAGGGTCCTTTGTATTTCTTGGAGAGAAAAAAGTCAGCCAGTGTTTACATTACTACTTCAAACTTTCCTCTCTTTTTATCCTCCTTCCTTCCCCTTTCTTGCTGCCAACTTTGTTTGTCTCAATACCTGAGTAAATACAGTATATTCATATATCTCATTTTTCTTACTCTTATTGTCTGCCTTGTTCATAATACTAACTTGTGTAAAATGACCTAAGTTTGTGTTCTTTCATGCTTTGTATCATTTTTCAAGAATATTTCCTTTAATTACAATATTCTTTGCATCTTTTTTTCTTGATAAGTCTGGCAGTTATTTGTCAATACTATCTTCCTACTTCTTAGACACTAATGAAAGCCGCAGTGACCATGTCACCTTTTTTCAGCTTAATCTTTACCTTTTGTAAGAAGCCAAGCCCAGATTTCCATCTTGTATCCAATGCTGCTTTTTCTGTGTTCATGGCTTTCTGTACATATTAGAGGAGTTCCCACTAATACACAGCTTTGTTTTCTATGGTTTCAGTTACTCACAGCTTAAAAAATAGAAAGTTACAGAAATAAGCAATGCACCAGTAGTAAATTTCTGAGTGACACAGTGCAGTCTCTCACCAGGATGTGAATAATCTTTGTTCAGTGTATCCTCCACAGGTTACTTGCTTGTTTATTCACTAAGTAGCCATCTCGGTTATTATATCAATAATTGTGGTTTTGTTAGGATTATAGAGCTCATGTAGACTAATGCTGCATTATGGTGCCAGTATCATTCACACAATTCATCTCCCTATAGAGGCATTGTACAATCTCATATCACAAAGAGGGAGGTACAGTACAGAAACATTTGAGAATGTGAGAAAGGCCATATTTGAAAACTTAATATATTGTTATATATTCAATTAGGTATTGTTAAATTTATTAAACTGTTAAGAATAGATACTATCCTTGATTTTGGCCAAAAGACCAGAAGCGACTATGCCTAATTTACAAGTCATACTTATCACAAGTAGATAGGTAAGTGTAGGAAAAAGAGTAGAAATATATAGGTTGAGTGTATACAATCTAGAAAATCCAGAAATATTTCAAAATGTGAAAAATATCTTGAGCAACAATATGGCACTATAAATGGTAAAGTTTATTTCAGACTTCCTCTGATGGGTCACAGTCAGAACACATCATATCCAATACATTTCTTTAGATTACCTTCAGACTTTGTATCTATATGATCCCATAAATATGTTTCATGTTTATGCTTATGTTTCAGCACTAAGATAATTCATTATATATTCTGTGGCAAACACTATAAAATTCAAAAGTTAGTTTTAAAATCCAGAACCTTTTATTTCATAAATTTTGGATATTTAGTCTGAATAGGGCTCCTTGGTTTTCTAGTTTCAAATTTTCATGAAACATACCCTGCAATTGAGGCATAGCTACTGTGTACTCAGATTTGCTGTTTGTGTAGACTTGCTTTAGATAGCAGATTTCTTGAGAATATGATATTTTCACATTACCCCCACCCCACACTCTGTTCATTACCTGGTGTACACTGGCTATTTAGTAATTGTTTGTTAAGTTACAGGTAAATTTTGTGATCCCTACCTTTAATACCATCTGAGAACTTAAAACTATGCACGAGTATATTTGTGCCCACATCTTTTCATTAAATTGCCGACTTCTTGAAGAATATCATTTTATCATGTGTATATTATTGTGCCCTATTCTACCTAATGCCAAGAGAAGGGAGTGTGAGACTGCCCCTTTCCTTGAGCCACCCAGGTGAGCTCATAGATATGAGGAACTGTTAGAGAGAGTCTGGAAGAGTGTGATTAGTGATTGGCCTCAGCAAATACCTGTTATTCTACCTTATAAATAATACTGAAAGATAATCTTGAATAGGAGTTTAGTGCATTTGAGTTTTGGAAACTACAAGCAATGGCAAAGCTTTTAAGACCCAGTCTATAGGTGATGTGCAGTTTAGAAGCTGTGATGACATCTCCTAATGAGGTATTCTCAGATAGAGACTTTGACCTTCCTGATTGGAGGAGCCAGGCTTCATCACAAGAATACTATTTTTGGTAACTAAATACGAATTAATTACCTTCTGAATTAGAAATTAATGAATTCATTTACAAAGTAGTATTTACTGTGGTTTGAATGCTGTGGTTTGTTTCCTCAAAGATTCATGTTGAAACTTAATCCTCATTGTAGTAATGTAAAGAACAGCCTCTGAGGGCTGGTTGAGTTATGGGGAGGTACTGCTCTCTATATGGAGTAAACACTCTAGTCTGGGACCTGACATTGAAGGTAACACCTTTTGCCACTGTTTTTCTGCTTTTTAAGTGCAGTTCTCCTCCCCTTCTCTCTACCTTCTGTTATGTGAAGCAGTATTCTTTCCAGAAGTTACAGCCATCTTAGAAGCAGAGAGCAGCCTTTAGCACACTGTTCCTACCCCTTTGGTCTTGGACTTCCCAGGCTTTGCATAAGAAACTGATTCTTATTATTTATAAATTACCCAGTCTGTGATACTTTGTTAGAGCTGCACAGATGGAATAAAAAGGTTTTAGTTGTTTTTGAGAGTTGGGGTTAGGATTGAATCCAGGACCTTGTACAGGCTAAGTAAGTACTCTTCCATAAAACTGTATCCTCAGTTCAAGACAGGCCCCCACTTTTGTTATTGCTTGCTTACAAAAAGAAAAAATGTTTATTAATAAAACTACTTTTCCTAGCATGACCTGTGGAGAGTTTCTTGGAGTTTTGCGGAGCAGCTGTAACCTATTAGATTGTCTTCAGTGTGTTTTCATTATATATCTATGGGTAAATTTGGAATAAAACAACTTTTGTTCATGCATTGCATATTTAGTCAACATTTACAATCTGAAATATTTAGTATTTCTGCTTCTCATTTCTCTTTCCTGCTATCAGAAATAGAAACAAGCAGACAAACCAAAACAAAAAAACAGCCTATGTTTTATAGTGCAGCCCAAAAATCACTTGTTTTGTTTTTCCCTCCGAGTAATTTTTCTCTTTTTTGTGGTGTCTTTAAGGCAGTGTGAATTTTGTTTATACCACATAGCTTAAGTCCCCTTAATCTTATGTTGAGTAACAGAGAAGAGTTGCTTATTTGATTTATTTAGTCACTATTAAAGAATTTTTAGTATATTTATGGCCAAAACAATAAAGAAAAAAGTGTTTTTCATGATAATGATGGTATGATAGTTGATGCCCGTGTGCCAGATTCTATAAGAAGTGCCTCAGCACTACTTCATTCAGTTCTTACTGCAGCCTTGTTTCATGTGTAAAGGAATGAACTTGGGGCCACCACTGGCGGACTTGTCTCAGTATGTGTTGAATTGTGAATAAGGAATTAGTACTCATCTGTCCTCGGAGTCCATACTCTTTAAATACAGTTTATCTGCTATTTTTTCTTTCTCTTCAGATAGAATTACCAAAAGAGCTAGTTCATTCTCACATTGCCATTTCCTGTTTTCACACATATTAGTGCCCTTGGAAAATCTGAAATAAATTAATTGTGGAATGTAATTTTTTTAAATGTACATTTAGTAAGCCCCTTGTAAATAAGCTAGTCATAAACTAAGCCTGGTTAAAAAAATAAGGTTTATAAATTTGAGGATGTGTTTATGAACTATGGAAAAATGACTTAATGGAACTTATTTTTAAAACATAAAAATGGTTATTTGGGAGAATTTCAAGATTCATAAAAGCAATATTGTATAAATTAAGCAGGCAGCACAGTAACTAAAATGGCTCTAGAGAATGATTTAATGGAAACAGGCAGTAATGCTTGTACTCAGGAGTCTGAAGTATGAGAATTGCTGGTAGTTGGAGACCAGCTTTGGGGACCATGTGAGATACCTTAAAAAAAAAAAAACCTGAAAAAACCTTCCCCAAGGGGGTGGGGGGGGGGGACTTAAGAACTATTTATTGGCCTTGTTGGAGTAGGTGTGGAATTCTTGGAGGAAGTGTGTTAGTCACTGGGATGGACTTTAAGTTTTCAAAAGCCCATGCCAGGCCCAGTCTCTCTTTGCCTACTGAATAGGATGAAACGCTCAGCTACTTCTCCGGCACCATGAATGCCGCTGTGCCCTTACCGTAATGATAATGGGCTAGGCCTCTGAAACACTAAGCAAGCCTCCAATTAAATGTTTTCTTTTATAAATAGTTAACTTCATCATGGTTTCTCTTAATTGCTGTAGAATAGTAACAAAGACAGCTAGTGAAATGAAGTAAATGTATGTCTGGCTGGCTTTTGAGGTGCTAGGACTGAAACCCAGGGCCTCAAGCATGCTAAGCAAATGCTTTACCACTGAGCTGAAGCCACCTAAGGGAATTCTGGAGTTCAGAAATGCCTGAGGCTTTGGCAGTAGCAAGTATGTAGTTGGTAGTATTTTTGTTAATGGGCTATATTTGAAGCTAAAATCATTGCTTAACATTTATTTATTAAAATTTAGGATCTAGAAACAGAGTCCTGTGGTGAGAATCATTTTTAGTCAACTTCTAATATCTCCCTTCTGATTAGGTACACAGTTCCCACTAGCTGGCAATGAAAAACACACTATGGACTTAATTTGGAGTCTCCCGTTGACTGGAAGAGAAGCAGGTGTTAGACTCAGAGTGTGGAGCAGAAAGCTTTTATTTACAGCAGGAAAGCTTTTTCATCATGTTTTAAGCTTTTCACATGCTTCTGTCTCTGTTTCTACCTTGTTCCATGTAGGCATGATATTTTAGTTTTCAGTGATATGATTTAAAAAAAACATCAAGAAAATATTAATTAGTAAGTATACCTATAAATAGTACTGGAAATGGTCTGAGACTGAGGAGGTGTGTGTGTGATGATTGGGAACTAGCATTCCTAGGGTATCTTTGGTTATGTTTGCTTCTCTGGAATCCTTACCTGTCTGACAGATTTCTAAACTGGATTACTAGTGAGTTTTTCATGGACTGGTTCAGATTGCCATGTTGTTTCTTGGCTTCCTGGGTGTTGGCAGGTGACAGATTTGTTTCCTTGACAAAAATAAAGAAGGCACAGCAGCTTTGTCCAGAAAGGTAGTACTTTGTTTTTGCCTCCAACTGCTATGTCTTCAATGTGTTGACAAATCCTGGCTCTCAGAATTATTCAGTTTTTTTTTTTCTTCGATTGGTCACAGCATCGTGATTTTATTTATGTTTTGTAGTGGGTGTGCATTGCCTTACCAGGAATGAAGTGATTACACAGATTCCACTGGGAACAAGAAAGTGAACTCGTGAGCCTTGGATCACTGAACCTTTTTAGATCTAAGTATGCAGGGAAACCTAAGAAGCTAAGTGTGATGTGAGGTTCTGTTCTTTCTTGGTGAGATTGTCCAGAAGTCACAGAGACTGAATACAGTGTTTCTATAAGTTATATTTTTCTGGTTTTAAAAATGTGAACTAACTAGTGAAGTTACAGAAAACAGCACATGAATTTCTATTGTATTGCTACACTGGACCAACCTGCAGTATAGTGAGTATGGGATTCAGGAAAATACAAAATTATTATATAGTAGCCTTTAAACTCCCAGACAACAAACTAGCTAAGAGTTAGCTTCTGATCAACCCTGATGGTAGGCTATGTTTTAGTCTATTGCTTTTTAAATCATAATTTCTAGGAAGTAAGATGTCTCTTATCAGTGGTGAATTTAATATTTGTGGTGTTTGTAATAAATAACAGAATATTCTGTACTTAAAACTACTTTCCTATAGGATACCGTTTAAAAATTTATTGTATAGCACTTTAGATTAATGCTATGTATATCTGTAATGCGCTATAACTATAAGCTGGTCTTAGATTACATGTTTTATTTAAACAAGGCTAGAGCTGGAGAAAATATATTAAAGCAACTAATAATTCCATTGAGCTTGAGGATAAAATTTTATTAATGTTCTTAACTCTGGTTTTTAAAAGCAGGACCTGAATTGTACTTAGTTTTTCTTTAGTGTGATGTCTGCTTTTCATGGAAGTTGTGGCAGAAAGATCAGAAGTTTGAGGTCATAAAACCCTGTGTCAAATAAACAAACAAAGAATGTTTCCTCTGTTGTCATACTTAATACTGTTATAAGTAAAGTAGTTATCTCGGTGTTCTTTTCAGGTGTATTGGAAAACCTTTGAGTTTCTACATAGTGTCTAGTGTAGCGTGTTCTAACTCTATGTTGCTGGAGAATATTACTCATTTAGTTTAAAAACCAAAATCTCCAAACTGCCCCTAACCTTTATCCACTTACTAGAAAAGTTTGGTTGCTGGAAGTTAGATATATCTCTGATAATGCTAGTGCCCTGGTCAGATTCCATCTTTCTTAACTAATGTACCTTAAAGCAGACAGCATCTCCCGGTCTTTATTTGTTATCTGATCATCTGTCTCATTTCCCTGTTGAGTCCAAAAGGGCCACAAATTAAGCTCCAGTCCGTATTTGTTCATGTTTAATGGAAGTTTCCCTTGATAAGCTCCCCCGCCCCAGGTAACCATTATGGAGATTATGAAGAATCTCTGTAATTTTCTTTAATTAAGTTAGTCCAACATTGTAGTCTATTTGGAGGAGATGTGTAGGACTTTTTTATTCTCCCCTCCCCAAACAGGGTTTCTGTGTGCAAATGTCCTGGATGTCTTGAAACTCACTTTATAGACCAGGCTGGCCTTGAACTCATAGAGATCTGCCTATGTCTGCCTCCCAAGTGCTGGGATTAAAGGCATGTGGCACTATACCTGGCTGTAGGACCTTTTTCTATCTAATGGAAACAAATCAATAAATATATTCTTTCCTACTCTTCTCTCTCCTCTTCTCATTTTTTCACGTACTTATTAAACATTTAAAAAATACCTAGAATATGCAAATTCTGATAAACTTTGAGGAGAAAAGAGTGATTAATGAACATTTTCAATGTTATTTGTTTTTCGTCATCCAGAGTTTCAACAAATGCAACCTGTAAGGGAGGCACTTACATAAATACTATCGTAGTTTAATGTATGAAATTTTATATTTCCATAGATTTGCTCTCCTTAAGATTATCTTACCAGTGCTTCATAGAGTGGTTTAAGCAAATCGAACTCCCCTGTTGAGTTTGAGGAGTATTTGTAGTGTGATGAATGAGTAAACATAAGACTGTACTTAGAAGTAAGGTCAGTTTTCTGCTTATTCAGTGATCATACTGAGTGAAGGAGTAAGAACAGATGTAAAGAACTTCCTGAGTGGTGTCTCCCTTGTATTATTCACTGTCTCTGCAGTGATCAATTGATTGGCACAGAAGATTCTGTTTTAATCAGTGTTACCAATTCTTTAGAGAGCCATGTGTTAGGATGGCCTTAAGTTTGTTTGTTTTTTTGAGACAGGTTTTCTCTTTATCTTTTATTTTATTTTTTATATAGGATCTCTCTGTTTAGCTTATCTGGTGCATCCTCTTGCTTCTGCTTCCTAAATATTTTGATTAAAGTTCTGTACCACTATAGCTGGTCAGAGGAAATTTTTGTTTGCTTATTTGGAGATTTTTAAATTAAGTACTTTACCTTAACATCAAATTATCTAACTGATATTAGAGCAATTAAATGAGCTTATTTATGTCAGCAGTGTTCTGTTTTCAGAAGAATATAGTGTTCATAACCAAGCTGCATTGTGTTCTAGAATGATTAGGTTTATTTCTGGGGAACTCTGGAGTTCTATTGCATTCTGTACAACTCATTTGGTTGTCTTCGGTATATTTTAATTGCTTTTAAGTCAACTTCAGATGCAGGTTCTTAGTACATTTTCATTCATATTAGTAGTAGGTAGACACTGATGTTTGTAACAGTACTGTACACTTGTAAGCTTGCAGTTGTATTAGCTGCCTGCTGTTTAGGTGTAAAGAAATGGGTAGTTTCATTTAGCCATTAGATTAGAGTCAAAGTCATATTTAACCTGAAGTGTTTGTTCATTTGAGTAAGGAGAAAGGAGATGGAATTTCATGAAGAATCGTCAATGTGCCCCGATCACCTGCATGGTGCTTTACCTTTATTAATTAAATTTGATGGCTCTATAGAAGTATTATTTCTTAAACCTTTGAAACTCAGAGAGTTTATTGTATATTTTTGTTCTGTGGTAATTGCCATTACATTTCTCTGCTTCAGTATTTTGAATAATAACTTTTGTGTTTTTTTTTGTTTGTTTGTTTGTTTTTTGAAGACTGAGTTTTTCTGTGTAACAGTCCTGGTTATCCTGGAACTTGGTATGTAGACCAGGCAATTCTTGAACTCATGGAGATCCACCTGCCTCTGCCTCTCAGTGCTGGGATTAAAGGTGTGCACCACCACCCCCTGGGTTGAATAGTTTTATAGAGATATGATGATACACTGGTATCTTCAGACTTGTGCAACACTGCATACCCCATTCATTAAGAAATATCATTCCTATTAGAACTGAGTCTCCCTTCTTCCTTCTATTCAGCCCCTGGCAATAGCTCGTCTGTCTGTTTCCATGGATTTGTCTGTTTTGGTCATTACATATAAACAAATCATAAAATAAGTATTTTGTGATTAGCTCATTTCACTTAGCATATTTTCAAGGTTCATCCATGGTGTCGCTTATGTCAATACTTAGTTCCTTTGTGATTGAAAAATATTCCCTTATTTGGTTGTACTACATTTTATTTATCTTTCCATTATTTAATTAAGGTTTGTTTTGTTTTACCTTCTGAGGGGTTGATGCCAGAGTGGTGAACACTTTTGTCAATGATTTTCCAATTTTCTTGTATATAATCAAGTATCATTTATGAGGTTTATTCTTAGAAATATATCCTTATATATAAACATACAATGTACTTACACAAGTATTGGTTAATCTAACAATGTGGCCTCTTAATGTATTCTAAAGATGTGGTAAATGGAAGATGAATAAAACTGCTGCCAGTTTAACACTATGGTGTTTAAAAGTGCACTTTAAAAATACAAGTATAAGGAATACACCCAAATATGGTGGCGTGTACCACACCTGTGGTCATAGCACTTAGGAGGCAAAGGTTGAGAAACTTTTGAGCCCAGGAATATAAGAGCTGCACAATGAGACCCCAACCTTAAAGCAAAATTATAGTAAAAATTACATGAAAAGGTAACACAGCTGTTACCATTGTTGCGTATCATGAACTTTTCCTAATGGTGTGTGTTGTACTTTTATATCATGGCAGCACAGTATGTGTGCTGTTCCAGCGTCACATTAAGCATGTGAATATCTCATTCCTTTAAGATATTAAGCTGGTCCTTAAGTTCCAGTTGTTGTCTGACTGATCAGTGTGTATCTTATGATTGTACCAAGGACAACTCTATTGAACCAGTTGACTTCCATTAAACAAGCAGACTTCTCCAAACTCGGTTCAGTTCTTGATTTTTTTTTTTTTTTGCCAAAATTTGTCTTTAATTTTAGACATCATAGTAAATATGAAGCCCTCACTGAAAACTTGATGTACATATTTTTTAATGATTAATTGTTGTAATATGGAGCAGCGGGGCTGCATCCCCCGCACCCCGGCCGCCTGCTAGCTTATGCCCCGAAATAACAACACACAAACTGTATTCTTTTAAGCACTACTTTGCCCATTATATCTAGCCTCTTCTCGGCTAACTCTCGCACCTGGACTAGCCCATTTCTAATAATGTGTGTAAGCACCCCAAGGTGCGCTTACTGGGAAGATTCTAGCCTACGTCCATCCTGGGTCGGAGCTTCATCGCGTGTGTCTCTGAGAGGAGCTATGGAGTCTGTCAGGAGACTGGAGCATGGCGTCTCTGCTCCACAGAGCAGAGCTGTCGAGTCTGAGCTCACTTCCTCTTCCTCCCAGCATTCTGGTCTGTTTACTCCTCCCACCTATGTTTTAACCTATCAGGGCCAAGCAGTTTCTTTATTGCTTAACCAATGAAATCAACAGATTGATATATGACACTCCCACATCACTTTCCCTTTTTCTTTTTTTTTTAAATATTTATTTATTATTTATACAATATTCTGTCTGTATGTA